>NW_026099575.1:28721643-28753912 GCF_025091365.1 Daktulosphaira vitifoliae
ATCATGTTATACATTAGACACAATGTTATAAATGCATACGTGTGTATGTGTGAGTTTATTTATTTATAGTATCATTTAAGTATAGTGTATATTAAGATAGAACCGATGGNGTAGTGTATATTGAGATACAACCGATAGAGTAGGTAATTGATTTGACACTATATTGTTTAAACCCAACTAAACGCTAAATTGTATATTCCCAAACAACAATCATATTATGTCAATTGTCACCGGAATTTCTGGTAATCATTTTCATTTTCTTTGCCTTTGCCTTAATCCCAACTACTTGGGGGTCGGCCACCCTTATCCTAAGCTTCCACTTGACACGATCTCCCACATCTTCTACGCTCACATCAGCTGTCCTCAAATCGCATTCCANGCTCACATCAGCTGTCCTCAAATCGCATTCAATAGCATCCCTCCATCTCTTTTTTGGTCTTCCTCTATCTCTTCTTCCTTCAACATTCATTTCTATAACTGTTCTTACAGCTTCCGATTCTTCTCTCCTCATAGCATGACTTTCTTATCAACCGCCCAACACTATGAACCATACATCACANACCGCCCAACACTATGAACCATACATCATAGCTGGCCTCACAATTTCATACTGAATTTAAAAACTATAATTAGTATTTATTCATATATTATATTTTTAAATCAAAGAACTACTAATCAGGATACAATTAAATAAATAAGAGTTGATGTTGCTTTTGGAATAATCCACCAATTTTTCTAAATGAAACACTATCTACAGATTTGCATCGAAGCGTTTCTTATGATAGTGATTTTAATCATTGTCAGATATCATCTATACTTGTCCCATCTAGGCCTCGTCCACACTGTGCCTCGACCCCACTGTGCTACCGTTTTTTATATTTTTAACTTAATAATGCTATAACTTTTTGGAAATGTATGGATAAGTAATTTTTTTTTTTATAGATGCATGATGTCTTTACCTATCATTTGGTATATTTTTTTATAAATCTGACTTTTTACCTGCCTACAGGTGGGGATTCAAAATGACAACATTTTCATAAAAAATTGACTTTTTCAATTTAAATTTTGAAAGTGTTCCGGAAATACTGACCTTTTTTTATATATCTTAAATTAAAGCTAATGTAACATACTTTATTATCGAAAAAAAAAATTTCGGACTTTACTTTATCTTCATGGTAAAAACAGACATTAAAGTTAATAAAACAAATACGAATTTTGTAAAAAAATTCTTTTTTATATTTTTAACTTTATAATGCTATAACTTTTTGAAAGATGTATGGATCAATATAATTCTTTTTTTTTATAGATACTTGATGTCTTTAATTATCATTTGGTATATTTTTTTGTAAATCTGACCCTTTATCTGCCCACAGGGGGGAATTTAATATGACAACTTTTTCACAAAAAATTAACTTTTTCAACTTAACTTTTAAAAATGTTCCGGAAAGTCTGACACTTTTATATATATCTTAAATTAAAGCTAATGTAATATACTTTAATTTGAAAAAAAAAAAATTTGACCTCTGNAAATGTTCCTGAAATATTAACACATTTATTTAATCTTAAATTAAAGCTTATATTATATACTTAACTATGAAAATAAAAAAATCGAAATATAGATTTTCATTTTGGTGAAAATGGCTACCGAATGCTATTTTTGTGCCAAAATTCTCGATTTTATATTTTACATTTTTTACTTTAAAATGTTATAACTTTTTGAAAAATGTATGGATAAATACAATTTTTTTATGAGAAATAATATTTTTTAATAATCCCTTTTTTATTCAGGATATTAATAAGAAAATAACAGATCATGTAACTTTTGGAATAATCCATCAATTTTTTAAAATTAAACACTATCTAAAGATTTGCATCGAAGCGTTTTTTTTTATAGCGATTTTAATCACTGTCAGATATCATTATACTTGATCCAACTATGCCACATCACCACTGTGCCGCGACCCCCCTGTGGTGGGTTTTTTTATATAATTAGTAGAATTCCGATAATCCGGCACGTTCGGGACGGGCTCCGTGTCGGTCTATTGGGCGGTGCCCTTTCTTTTTTTAGTGTAGGCTTTGCTATAAGAACAATTACGTTAATAATTAAACTAAAAATACAGTATGCAAATGCAAAAAAGTTTGTTCTACTGTTCTACTGTTGGATGCCGGATTATCGGACTTCTACTGACATCTACTGATTATCCAGACAGTTTAACTTACAGTTTATTCAAGTGCATGAGCATTTTATTTTTAGCACAATCTTTCTTCTTACCAACAAATTAAATTAAAGTCATCTATGTAAAATTACGAGTAATTATACGACTATCTGTCGACTTATTTCGGTTTAATTTTTTTTTTTTTCATTCGTCATTTGATTTGACATGGCTAGTCCTGATTTAATTTCTAACTTACTTTTGAACAAGTAACGAACTGACTTATTTTTAATTTTATTACTTTATTTTACTCATTTAACTTAATGTTAAATTTTATAAATTCAATATTCTTGCAATATGTACAAACTCATACTTAAATTAATATTATCATTATAATGATATCCCTATGCTTCAGTCGTTGGACTGGGCAAGCCAATTACAAATTTTGTTATTTTAGACTTACATATTTTTTGCATTTTTCTCTGGTGAAAAATTTGAACATTTGAATTTTATCACAAGGCCAGCCCAAGTTTTTTTTTTACAAATTTTGTAATTTGAATTTTCAGCTTGTAGCTGATAAACATTTTCTGGATATATCCGAAGAAATTATTTAATCGCATCATTGTGATCACATCATTTTTACCGACAGCTTTATTTTGTTAGTATTCACACTGCAATTTTATTTCATGTTATACTCATAANCTTTATTTTGTTAGTATTCACACTGCAATTTTATTTCATGTTATACTCATAATGCGGTAAATGAGGTAAAATTAACTTAAATATCAAGTTCAATCAGATTATTAGATATTAATTAACTTACCAATATTAATGATTTCATTTATTTTAACTCTATTCTTAAGTTTAATGAAAATTATAGTCATATTGAAGGTTACATAATTTTGTTATTCAGCTGAATTTGATTTTTTTTGTTGGTATTGACATAATATTTTCTATTAATATTTAAACCATCCATGGTATTTTTATATTTTTTTGACTGGTGCGATTAATAGTTTAACTTACCTTAATTATTTTATTGTTTAACAGTACAATTAAATATTTTAATATCTAATCCGTTCGTGCTACAAACATTAACAATCACGTGAGCCAAAGACCGGATTTCATTTTTTTGTTGTCTTGACTTTTTTGAATTGTTGTATAATTGATATTTGACAAAATTTCACGTCTCACTGTTCTATTTTTGCTATAAATTTCGTTTTGACTTAAGAAATCAAACTATCGTATTTGATTTTATTTTTAAATTTTGTTTAGAGTGTTTACACTCAAATTCTGTTTGTTTTTCGTTCCCACGGTGAGGGTTAATCAAATTATTCATAACTTGACCTAACTAAACACATCTGCTGTTTATTTTTATTTTCTTTATAAAATTTTTTTATTCTTTTGATAGTACAGTAGTAACATTTAAACATAAATGACTTTTTTTTCAAAAACATGAAGTGAAAAAAAAGTTTTAAATAAAGGAGCGGTCAAATAGGTTAGCCTTTATTAAATGATGAATACAATATTCATGTTTGAATAGATAAGGTAATAAGTTAATTAAACCATATTTGTGTACTATAAGTTATTATAATTTTTTTAAACATAAAATTGAAATAATTCAAAATTATAAAAAAATGAATTTTTAAAAAAACAAGTATTAACTTTCAATTATTATAGGTCTAATTATCATTATTCAAACAAATTAAATTTTACTTAAAAAGTTATAATATAAGAAACTTGTAATTTAGAAAAAGATATAATTTACAAGACTTAGATACAATATAATTGAGTAGTAATTATTAAATTAATCACAATAATATTATAAAAACATATATATATATATATATTATATAAATAGATATTAATTTATTTTAACATTTTAAATGTTTAATTATAGACCCATTATTATTTTAATAATAATATTAAACATATTTAAATATTTAAAAAAATATACAATAATTTTTTAAAGTAATAAAACTATGATATTCATAACTTAATTTTACATTCAACACAATGAATATAGCACAAAAAAGTTACTAAAATAAATTTAATGGAGATAATGGTCATGGCTTATTAAAATAATTTCTAGATTGTCATATAAAATCATAATATAGTAAAAAAAAGAGATTATTTATAAAACTTAAAAAATACATTCAAATAATTAAGAAATTCAGACTAATTTAAAAATAGAGAGACACAAATACATATACATATAATAGTGATTAATACACTATATTACAAATTTATAAATATACTTGAAATACTTTTTATAATATAAACATCATACAAGCACATACAATGAGATTTATAGATATTGTACACATAAAATATTTAAAAAGTTATAAGTACATAATTGTTGACACAAATGGAATAAAATATCTTTGGGAATGTTAATTAAATTTTAATTTATAAATTATATTTTCATAAAATAGATTGCTCTAACATAATTTTATCATAACCATTTGAAGGTGGATACGAAAATTTTTCCAATATAATATCTAATATTGCACCATCATCCACTAAAAAAAAAATAGCATAGTAAATTTATAAATAAATCAAATAAAACAAATTAATTTATTCAAACATAGGGATACTTTTAAAATAATAATAATTTTTTATTTTAACTATTTTTGTGAAATTATTTAAAATAGAAATTTGAAAAATGCACTTTTCTACTATACACAATGATAGGTTTATCACAAACAACTCAATTACTCTTAAAATAAATACATTATTGAAAAAATATTTTTTTATTACTTTTATTTGCATATATTTTTTTATTTAATAGCTAATAGTTAATTTTTAAAATAATTTTTATATCTAGGCGGTGCCAGTGGCGTGCCCAGGAATTTTAAATAGAGAGGGATGTCTAACTAATAAGTATTAATACAACTAAATACATTTAATGAGGTGAAAAAATTAGAAAAAGATTAATAAAGGGGCTTTAGAGGTCAAGTCTCATTAAAATATTTATTATTTTGTGTTTTGTATGATATGATGTAATGTTGTTATACAAATATATAATGTAATAATTACAACTTTATTCAATTATTGCTGTTAGGTGCTAGAAAAAAACGCAATGGGAAGGGATATGACCCCAAACGCCCCCCCTGGGCATGCCACTGGGCATTGCAAAGAATAATGACTAGTGATAAAAGAACAGCACCCACTCTTTACCTCAAGTCTTCACTTTAAATTATTAATAACTTGTGAAATACTGGTTTAAAAGGTGTTATCAATCAGTCACTTTTTTTAATAGATAATTTCCCATTTTATAAGCTATTTAAATATGTAATTTGCCATTTAATAAAAATAAATTTAACTCTTGTTTAAGCTAAAAGAATTCAAAAATGTAATTATTAACTAATAAATCATGAAATATTTGTAAATAATTATAATATTTGAGTGGATTGTTTAAACATTTTAGTATATAATCTTATGAAAAAATTCTAAACATAGTAATAAATTATTTTAATCAATATTTTATGATCAAAGTTGTTTCCCAACATTTTAATACAATTTATTATATTTCAAGAAATAAAAATTTAATTTAAATTATTAAATAAATAAATAAATTTTTTTTTTATGTAAATCTGTTAATCACCAATGGTTTAACCAAAAATAGTTTCTAGCTATAACATTTTAAAATTAAAATTTAATCTTCTGATATTTTAGAATACATTCAGGTACTACAAGCATTACTAAGAGGAGCTATTATAGAACCTTCACAGGGACTAATTATTAGTTGACCAATTGCCTATCTTATAAATAAAAAATCATAAAAAGTACTTTTTAACTTAAAGTTACATTTGGTACGATTTTTGATTTTGTGTTTAAGTATTTTTACTACAAAAAAAGAAAAATTATATCCAACTTTATAATTGAAAAAACCCAGCAAAAAGGGGTCGCAACATGGCATAGTTGAGTCCAATATAGATTTAATCTAACAGTGATTAAAATCACTATCACTATGATACAAATATGTAGATAGTGTTTAATTTTAAAAAATTGGTAGATTATTTCAAATCAACATGATTTCTTATTTCTTTATTTATATTCTGATTACAAGTTTTATAATTTATGAGTGTAATATATGTATAAATATTTATTATAGCAATTAAATATAGTATACTGAGGCGCTGGTTTAGGCCGGCGCCTTAGGTATTCGTGTTTATGTTTTTGTGAATTATTTTCCCCCCTCGCAAAGTCCTGCCCCCACCACCACGTGGTGCAACCTGGGCAACGGATCCGGCTAACGGGGAAGGCCACACCACGTTGTGAATCAGCTCTTGATTAATTTCGGGCTGATTCACAATGTGGTGGTGTGAGTTTTAGAGACGGTATGGACCATTCTGAAGTAATACCTAACGGTAGTTCCAGGGTGGTCCACACTTATGCCGGTCGGGAAAAAAAAAATATAGTATGAAATTGATATTTAATAATTTTAAATTTTAATTTTTATAGAGAATTTATAAAAATTTATAAAGTAGTTATTACTTATATAGCGATCGTATATATAAAAGTTGAAGGTCTTGATGCAATATTTCAAAAAAAAAAATTGTATTAATCCATATATTTTTCAAAAAGTTTTAGAAATATAAAGTTAAGAATGTAAAATATAAAATCAAAAGTTTTAACACATAAATAGTATGAAGTAGCCACTTTCATAGTGAAGACAAAATAGAGTCCGAAATTTTTATTTTCTAAATACAGTATATTACATTAGCTTTAATTTAAGATATATATAAAAGTGTCAGTACTTCAGGAACACTTTCAAAAGTTAATTTTTTGTAAAAAAGTTGTCATTTTGAATACCCCCAAGTAGGCAGGAAAAGAGTCAGATTGATAATAAATAATAAACAAAATGATAGGTAAATACCTCATGTATCTATAAAAAAAAAATTATTTTGATTTGGTTATTTTTAAAAAGTTGAAAAAATGTCGAAAATTTGCGATTTTTAAATTTGTAATTTTTTTTGGAGATTTTCCACATTAACGGGTAACGACGGAAATTTTTTCAATTTTTAAATGTAAATTTTTGATTAGATACAATTTATGATCTTTTAATATATCGTTGAAAGAAATTGGTTCAGTGAGAGTTGAGAAAAAGTGGTAACAGACACAAAAAAAAAACACATCATAGTAAAATTAATACTTTCTCCACTTAAAAAATTAAAAACTAAAATTATTTTGATTACTCTTCTACTATTTATTACAGTACATTTACCAAATAACGCCGGATACACTGTTCCTCTTATCCCTGTAATTGGTTCATTAACTGGAAGACCATTAATTGAATAATTCAATTCAACATGATCATAAAAAACACTCTAGAAAAAAATTATTTTTCATACAAATTAATGGACAATTTTTATTTAGATATACTAACAATAATATCACCCTCGTTTATATTATTATCAATAGCTTTTATAACTTGCTGACTGTGCCTTTGTGCACCATCATTACATAAAACCCAAGAGTATTGATCATGACCACCTGGCGCTTTACTTAAGTCTACATCATAAGAAGCTAAACCAACTCCCCAAATACCTACAATTATTCAAATTTAGATATATTAAAATACACATATAACTTATTATTTACTCTATGCTTACCAGACTGTTGTACTTTAACTTCAAAATATGATTTATTTTGCACTAATGGAGCAGAACATAATACACCACCACTTCCACAAATTCTTGTACCATTTTTAACAATTACTACTTCATTGCCTATAATAAAGTAAATATTAAATAAAATCAATAATAATTATGTTAAACAGACCCATTCGACTAGTATCCAGACTGATAGAATTTAAATCAAGATTTGCTATATGTTCTGTGTACTTTAAGCTATCAAAGCATCTTTTAAAACATGATATAACTGAAGCCATTAAGCAATCAAACTAGAATTACTTTAAGTACAAAATTAGAATTAATTAAATGATAAGTCTAACAAATGTAACCAAATTCAGTTTATTTAGTTATCCCTTCGATTATTTTATTGTTAACAGTTATCAATAATATTTCGTTAAATTGATAGTTATGTGATTGTATCTTTACACCCGATAAATGCTTAAATTGTTTTAACATTAATTTATTTATAAAATTCAATAAGTCAAACCAGATAAATACTTCATTTATGAGTTAATAATAAAAATAATCCATGTGTAATAACTCCCTTACTATAAACCCAACCACCTGATGCAAAAATTAAAATTTACGTTAAATAACCGCCACAATATTCTTTAGTCAAGTTCAATTTATGTCATACAAAGTATAAAAATTATACTATCATTTTATTCAAATATTAATTTTTTTATTAACTCTTGTTTACTAAGGATAAATAGTTACATACCTTAAGAAAAATTATTATATTCAACATTTTAAAAATTTGTGATTAGAGAGCAGATTTATAAATTTTGTTAAATTATTCTAAATAAATCATCATCCAGTACAAATTTGTATTATTAGGATTGAAAACAAAGTATTGTGATCTAACTAGAGTTAAAGGGATTAGGGGGCATTATTCCTTCCTAAATTAATAAAACAAATTTGCACAAACTTGAGTTCTTTTAAAATGGCTAAAACAAAATTTATATAATCATATTAATCCACACTTTATTTATTATGTATGGAAATATTTCATATTAAAATATTAAGTAGATAAAACAAAAATAAAATTTCCAGACAAAAAAATGGTATTAATTAGAAAGTATGAAAGAAGAAATTAAAATCTCTTCCATAAATTTAAGCTAGAAAATAAATACTTTCAAAACTACTAATAGGTCAGAAATTATCATTTACACTATAAAGATTTGTATAGAATTTAGAGGAGTTCAGCTTCCATTTCATACTGATTAATAATTATAATAAATAACTATTATTATAATTCAAGATTCAATGTATTTTTATTTATTATAAAAAACTTTAAGAAATTAACATAAACTTAGAATGAAAAAATAACATACATAAATTATAAAAATAAATAACAAAACTATAAATATATTATACTTATACATAATACTAAAACAAATTATAAAAAAAAAAATGTTAAAAGTTATTAGCAGTCTCTTTAGTTCATTCATTTGTCCATATCTGAATGTTACATCATTGCATTTAATAAAAATTTTAGAAGAAATATGTTTAATTAATGTACTTTTTGTTTCATTAAAACCATTTGCCTAAAACAATTTTTTTTAATAAATACATAATTATTACACCATTAACAGATAATATTTTTTTCGTTGAAAAATAAATTAGACTAAATAAAAATTAATTGATTTCAATTTATAATTAAAAGGAACTAAATATTTTAAGCTTGCTAATATACCTTAATTCTGAATTTTTGTTCAGGATATCTAATGCACTAGTGAACATATTGTTAATCACTCCCAAATCTCCACCATTTTTAAGAAGTAATACTATAATATCAACATTGCATCCATTAGAGCAAGCATAATGCAAAGCACTACTACCACTACTATCTTGTTTGTTTATGTCACATTTTTTGGTACTTAGTAAAATTATAATACTTTTGTGCATAAAATTCTGTACAGCTAAATGCAACGGAGTAAATTTATCACTATTAGTTTCTGCATTTATATCTGCTCCATGCTTAATTAACATATTCAATATACTATTTTGTCCATACATGGCAGCTATATGTAATGGCGTGTAACCTTTAATATTTGCACTATTAACAAACATGCACTCATTTGTACAGTGATTCTCATCTTCAATTTTTAAATAGTACTGAGCCAACCGTATATCTCCATCAGTTATTGCAGTTAATATTTTATCTATAACTCTTTGTAAATTGATTACTTCAACACTTCGCTTTCTAACACATTCTATGCTATTTTTTTTCAATGCTGAAAACATATTTATCATTTTTAAATTATGAGCACAATCTAAGCATGTTTGTCCTCTACGATTACACAATGTAGGATCACCTTTATGTTCAAGTAAAATTTCAACAATATTTGAATAACCCCATTTAAAACACAAATGAAGTGATGTGTTACCTTGATTATTTTGAACATTTATATCAAAATTTAAATCAGAAAATTCCATAAAATAGAGTAAAGCTTTCACACAAGCTTCATGACTATTTAAACAACATAAATGTAAAGGAGTATTTCCTTCATTATCACCACTCATTATAGCTTTATTATGCAATAAAAATAATAGAGCATTTTGATGTCCTCTTAGGGCAGCATAATGAACAGGTGTTCGCATAAAGTTATCCAATGCATTTATATCTGATTCATACTTTAATAGTAATTCAATAACAAGAGGATTTCCATAAAAAGCTGCAATATGAAGAGGTGTAAGACCCTGATCATCTTTAAAGTTTACACAAACTATTGGTTGCATTTGTATTTGTTTCATACAGCTATCACACTCGCACAATGGATGACACATTAAATTAGACTTTTGACTTTTTACATAGTTCAATAATTCTTTGATCTTTTGATAATCTCCATTACGAATTAAATTATATAAATTATTAAACTTTGAGTCATTCGAATTAATATACAATTCAATTTTAAAATTATATGTCTTTATATGTTCAATAGCTGCTTCTAAACAGGTTAAATAAAAATTGTCATCATATTCTTTGATACCACTCATTGTAAAATGCTTCATGAAATGAATTTGTGCATTCCAGTTAGATATTTTACAATGTAAGATAAGATTTACTAATGCATTCAAAAGATTGTCAACACTAAAATGTTCATTTCCATTAGATAACATTAAAAATGTATCTTTTAAACATTTATATTTTCCAATAATAGACTTATGAATATTAAGTTTAGATAATTCACATCTGGCACTTGGTATCACAACTTCTGTATCTTTATCAACTTCTAAGTCTAGTTGAACATTTGAGTAATTTTGAATAAGTTTATTTAACATTGCATCTTCATTTGCTACATAAATATTTACATCAGTTATTAAAGTAGTATACAGTTTATTAAGTATATAATATTCTATAACTAATTTTATATTATCCCGAAAAAAGTTGCCACGATGTTTAAAATAATCACAGGCTCTTTTAAAACACTTTTTATACAGAATATTAATTTTTTTTTTTTTTTCATCTATATGCATGTTAGAAAAATCATTGGATACTAAGAAGGTATCAATCATAAATCTTAAATCTTTTAATAGAACTTTGTTGTTTTTAGAATATAAAAATATTGAACAGTCCCTCACAGACTTTATTACTATTATATCTTCTACGGTAGAAGAACTGGTTAATGGCCCATCAATACAAATTATTTTATAGCTGAGACCATCTTCAGTATAACAAGTTTCAATAAACAGTATATTGACTGTTCTTGTTTTATTTTCAACATTGCATTTAATCGTTTTATTATTAATTGAAACCTGATGACCACTAAGTGTATCAAAATTCAAATTTGAATCTGCCCTAGGTTTCAGAATATGATCATTAATATCTAATTCAGAATATATATTTTTTGAAAAAGAACCTTCTCTTGGGATACATATGAGCCATTCATTCTGAATTGCTTCATAAAAACTATTTTCATAATGTTTGCAAAGGAATATCAAAAATTGATTGAGTGAAACATCCTCATCATATCCATGTTCCATAATATACATTTAAAGAAATTAAAACTTATCTAAAATAAAATAATAGATATATTTTTGTATATAAATAATTAAGTACGAGGTCAACAACAATTTACTTTAAACCATAAATTTCATGTACTTATTATAATATGACGAACGATTGGAGATTAATCTTGAGAACAAAAACAATTAATCACAAAACTGCAATTACATGTTGTCATCAATATTTGGCATTTCAAATTATAACTTAAGAAATATATGTTCAAAACAAAATATTTCAGTGTAAAATTACGCAACAATTGTTGTAATGCTTATCAGTATAATGAGTTATCAAAATTTTTTTAAAAACAATACGCATTTAACTAGTTTTCATTAGCGTGTATCTAAAAAATTATTATCAATACGAGCGATATTTATCGATGTAAATAATTAAACAAAACATCTTAATTGAAAATTTTAGTGTAATTAAGAAACATATATTTTTAATATTTGGATATCCTAATGATTTTAAATAATCTTATATAAATGCTTAGATTTTTTAATTTAATTGATTAATAAATGAATATCTGAAAAAAATCATATGTCTAATACTCCAAAATCTCTACACTCAGTAAAAATTATTGTTTTTCAACAATATTAACTATGAATAGATTAACAATATGTAAAAATTTAGTTGATTTTAAATATTTTATGAGAGAACACAGTTCTAACGAATGGCTTGCCCGACAAAAGTCGGATCCATATGTAGAAAAAGCTAAAATGAAAAATTATAGGTAATAGTGGATAAAACAGAATATATACACGAGTTTAAAGTTAATCTATTCTTAAAATTAATTATATGGGTATATTAATTTTAGGTATTTCCGATTTCAGGTGTAGAAGTGCATTTAAATTATTACAAATAGATGATAAGCATTCTATATTGAAACCTGGCCAATGTGTAATAGATATTGGTGCAGCCCCAGGAAGCTGGACTCAAGTAGCAGTATCAAGAATTAATTCTGATTCTCAGTGTAAGTTTAATTGAAAACATTTGTAGCCACATATTATTATTGTAAAATAAAACTTAAAAAACTGAAGTCTTGAAGTTTAGTTGAGTAAGAACCAGCTCATGATGGGTATGTAAGCAGTGACAATTTCATTGAAGGGTGTAAGATACCAAATTTATTGCCAACAGTCAGCAAAATTTAATTATCATCCCTCTATAAATAATCTGTAAAATTGCCTCCGTGTATAAAAGGCAGAACAATCCCTCACAAATATATTTCATTTTCTTTTTAAAAGAAAAGAAAGAACTTGTTCACCAAAAAATTAATCAATTTTTCACCTAGACTGGATTATTCATACGAACAATGCTTCACACAGTTTAGATATTTATTTTTGAAACAAATTAAGAATAGAATAGTGATACTGGCTGGTACAGTACTCTTGATAAATTCTTTTTTTTACACTTCAAATCCTAAGCCCAAATAAATTAGATCAATTATTTACAATATTTTTACAATTATATTACAAAAGTAACATAGAGATATTTCTTAAAATTATTTTGCTGGAGAACTCCACCTTAGTATTTTATCTGTTTTTTGACGAGTTTGACATTCATTACTTGTTAGTTGGGGTTCTTGTGATTAAGAAAATATGTGGCACCTTATTATTGTAAGTGTTTTTTGTTTTCAATTTTTTTTTACACAACCAGCTTTAGAAAAACCCTGATACTGTTGTTAGGCATTACTTTAGAATGGCCCATGCCGTCTCAAATAGTCACACCATTATTTTAACGTGTTCTCCCCTGTTAGCTGAATCCCAGAGTAGGATCGTTACCCAAGCTGAACAACGGGGAGATCAAAAGTTGGCAATTAATTTACAAAGGACATATAAAACATAAACACTTAATTAAAGAGAATAAGATTAGACTGCAGCGCCTTTTGTTCATAAATCCACGCTCGCACCCGAAGAATACATGCAATATATTATACACTTATTCCATGAAATCCTGACAGTAGTAATGGCCACATTTAAATAAGGTAGAATAATTCATTTTTAATGTATTTGTTAATGGTATTGAGTTTCAGAAACCTATTGCATTGATAATATTAGTAGTTAATATTTCCCTGACAGATAAGTCTGTGAGACTTGGAGATTATGTCTGCTTTGTGATCTTTAATAGTATTCTGTAGAACACTAATAAAGGTTATAATTTACTTTATATATTTTTATAAATATCAAGCATTCCTTTATTTTTAATTAATTTAATTTTGATGATAACTAATACTTATTTTACAAGCCAATTAAATGTTTTTTGTCATTTATTTATTTATTTTTTAAAGGTAATAGACTACCTGTTGGTTTAATGATTGGAATTGATCTTCAACAAATGTTTCCTATTAATGGAGCAATTTTATTGGGAAACTGTGATTTTACATCAACTAAAACATGGGAAAAAATAAATAAAATTTTGTGTGGACAACTTTTAGATGTAGTAATGAGTGATATGGCTCCAAATGCTACTGGTGTTAAACATCTAGACCATGATTTGATAATAAAAATGGCATATTCAGTACTGAAGTAAATCTAACTTTTTTTTTAACTTAATGTAATAATAATGCATTGGTAATTTACCATTTCAATAATTTGGAAATAGATTTTCCATTATTAATTCAAAGATTGGTTCAACCTGTTTGGTCAAAATTTGGGATGGCAATCAAAATAAAGAACTAGAAAAATCTATGCTAAAATTCTACTCAACTGTAAAATATGTAAAACCCGAAGCAAGTCGATCAGATTCGGCAGAAAAATACTTACTTGCACGGGGTTTTAAAGGTTTAAAAAAATGTTAAATTAATAACAAAAATTAAATAAAGCAATAAAGTATTTAGTACACAATATTTTCAGTTTTGGTGCTAAAACTACACATTGCATATTCTCATATTTTTTTACTATTTAGTAAACAATTAAATAGTTCACTTTTTTTTTTAGTTTAATTTTGATTAGCTATTACATGTTTAGCTAAAGTTTTGTTATATTTTTAGTACTATTAATGATGTTTATTTGCTATACATAAAATATAGTTGGATCACCGTGATATATTGTAAAAAACATATTTTTATGAAATAAATTCATGTTATTCAATTAAATTACAATGATTTAATAAATAAATAACTATTCTATATTTTAATTTACTTTCTAACTTCTTGTACTCATTATAAGCAATCAAACCAACTAAGTATCAAAAAGTAATGATGTAGTAATATTTTTTTGAAGTAAATATGTTACGTAATTATAAAAAATTTCAGTGAAAAAAATATGTAAAGAAATATTTACTTAAAACAATAAATGTTATTTAAAATAATAAAACACTAAAAAAATTTTATTTATTTTACTTTTATGTATATTTTTATTATCTTCCTTTTGTTTGTTTGTTTGTTTTTTTTTTTTTTTTGAGATAACTAAATATTTTGAATGAATACCTTACTAAAATATAATTAAAATTACATATCTTCCAACTAGTTAAATTATAACATTTAAAATCTAAGTATATATGGTTCTTAATTTCCTTGCATTATTCTTATGTGTACATCAATTATTTTTTGTTACTATAGTAACTGAATGATACTAAAATTTCCATGGTACCTATAATAAACTTTATCAATAATTTGAATATGTTTTGTTAATGTAGGTTTAGTTAAATTACTAGGTATAAATTACTACATATCTTATTAAATGTCAAGAAAAATTTTGAAATATGTCTTCAAAATATACTTTTTATCATCTATCAAACAAGCAATCATCTGGTTTAAACTTAACAGAAACTCAAGATTTATTATTTAAGTGGTATTAAATGACTTCAAATAGATTAAAAAATTTTAAATATCTAAAAACCATTTTTTATCCTTTTTATACAAGGATTTTTTAAAATTATTTGCAATGTTTTAACTGTACCTACATTAATTTTTTATCTATTATTATAGGTCAATGAAGAAATGTTTGCAAATTACTTATTATGCATTTAATCAAGAATTTTCTGATAGTGACGTGAATCAGTTTATACTAGTTAGAACAACAATTTTTATTTTTAAAAACGTTATTCTTATTAGACTGAAGTAAAATAAAATTTTTGAAAGCCTAAATTTGTTTACCCACATTTAAAAATCCTCTTTTTATACAATAATATTTTTAATTCTGAGGTGGAGATAAAGCCTTTTATATATCTCTCCAATTCCTGTCTATGATTGTTTAAATGGCCTTCATTTAAATCAATTTTTTCATTCATAAGAACTTTTTTTGTGAGCAACGATAGTTTAATAAGAAGTGCCCTTCTACATCCTACTTCTGTTCCGTTACCGATTTGGAATTGCCATTTAAAAAAAACGTATTTTAATGTGTTTTATAGAATTATGTGTTATATTAAATTTATAAAAAGAAAATGTTTAAATTTCTTTTATAATAGAATATTACGTACATAGTAATAAAAAGTATATTTTAGGGTAAGGGAAAATTACAATTGGTACCCTCAAATATTTTACTATAGTCGAGCATATGGATATAGTCTAATATCTATAAATTTACATATATAAACTTTTTAAGGAGACCATTGAAGCCAACCCAACCTTTACTTGATTCTCCACTAATTTTAAGTAAATCGTATACTATTTTTTGTTAATTAATAAAAAGTTTGCAGACATCAGTTAACGTAAATAATTTTTTAACTATGTGTTAAAATTGTATTTTTTAACTACAATTTCTATGAACAAATAATTAACAATTTTTAAAAAATAGAAAAATTGCATATTTTTAAAATTTTTACTGAATATTAAATTAAAATAAATAATAGTATTAATTACTATACTAAAATACGCCTTTAAAATTAAAATTAGTAATTTTGAACTATTAATGTATGTGTAAAATTATTCTTTTTATAAAGCTTATTTTGTTAAAATTACAACTACACAATTTTAACTTAAACATGATTTTCTTAGGATTTTTTTCAAGACAAAAATGTTACTTGTTTATTACAAACCAGTCCTAATATATTATTAGGCAAGTATGTTTTTATATATTATAATGTTATTTAACCCATCTAATGTTATAATAGGTCTGTTAAGTTAAAATTTTATTTATTCTATAGATTGCGAAATCACAAGAGTTAAAGTAGAAGAAATCTCTTGCGTCATTACTTCAATGGATTTCTTTGATAAACTATTAAATCCAATTAATAATATCGTTTCTCATGGTAAAGATAGAGAAGGAAATACTTTAATCCGACAGTGTGAGGAAGTCTCGAAAAATGGAATTTATATAACTAATGTTTTAAAAAAGGTTCAATTACAATATTTTTGTAACATTTAATAAAAAATCGTAAAATTACATTTGATATTTAGGTATTATTAGATGACGAATGCGAAGAATATTCTTTGTATAACAGCGAAGAACGAGAAGAATTCATTTTCAAGTTATTGACCCATTTTGTAATTGGTGGAACGTGGTGTCAAGATGATGTTACCATTGAACCATATTTAAATACAACAAAAAATATTTATAAAGATTTAATTTCGTAAGAACATTGAATTATTCTATCACGTATATTTGAGTGTCCCATTGAGATTTTTGTTGAATTTTCCTAGCACTAAAATAAATTTATCTTTTTAGAGATAGAAATTTATTTATAAGTGAATAAACTAATAACTAACAATAGATAGCTGACAGCTAAGGTGGATTACATATGCGGAAATAAGGAAAATATTTTGAGGGAACTAATATTTTTTTTTATATAAATATAGCATGAGCGCTTTACCTCACACACTCCCATTGTGTGCATTCCTTGCTCATTTAATATAAGTTATAAAAATTACAGTAATAATACCACATTAAATCTATAATATTACAATTAAATCAATAGCTTCATTATACATAATGACATAAGTAATAACATTTAGAAAAAAACAGAAAATTCGTATATTTTTGTCAGGTTATCAACAATTGCCAATATTATCTATACATTAAAAATATTTTTTTAACTAAAAATAATATATTAGAAAACTAATTTTAATTTAAAAATTTTTGTGAAGCAATCTTTAAAAATGCTGCACAGTGGGGACGTGGAATAGTTGATTAAAAGTACTTTTATAAAAAACACTTACATGCAAATCTGTAGATAGTGTTTAATTTTAAAAAATTGGTGGAATATTCCAAAAGCTACGTAATGTCATATTTCCTTATTTATATTTCGATTAAAATAAAGTATGTCCAATGAAAGGGGGATATAAATTTTATTTCTCATAAAAAAATTGTATTGATCCATACACTTTTCAATAAGTTATAGCATTCAGTAGCCATTTTCATTGTGAAGACAAAATAAAGTCCGAAATTTTTTTTTTTATAATTAAGTATATTACAAAAGCTTTAATTTATGGTATATATAAAAGTGTCAGTATTTCCGGAACACTTTAAAAAGTAAATTTTTTGTAAAAAAGTTGTCATTTTGAATCCCCCTCTGTGGGCAGATAAAGGGTCAAATTTTTAATAAATTTCAAAATAAAAGTTTTATAATTTATAAGTGTAATATATGAATAAATATATATAATAAGTGTAATATATATAAATATATTACATTATTATTATTATTATTATAAACTATATTCTATAAGCTTTAATTTTATATATATATATATATAAAAAGTGTCAGTATATCCAGAACACTTTAAAAAATTAAGTTGAAAAAGTTCTACTTTCTATACGCATTTTTAAGTTTTGAACCCCCCTTGTATTAAGGGAAATGGTCCGATTTAAAAAAAATATATATCAAATGATAGGTAAAGACATCATACATCTATAAAAAAAAATTATATTAATTTGGTCATTTTTGAAAAAGGTATGGCAGTTTTAAGTTTAAAAAAATTGAAAATTAGCGATTTTTAAATTTGTAATTTTCTTGGAGATTTCCACCATTTACAGGGAACAACGGAAATTTTTTAAATTTTTAAGATTTATGTCTTCGTTTTTGTGATCTTTTAACGTATCGTTGAAAGAAATCAGTTCGGTGAGAGCTGAGATAATGTGGTATCAGACAAAAAAATAATAAAAAACACATAGTTAAATTAATACTTTCTCAGCTTCGCATCTCAGCTAGTGTTCAAATAACCAAAAATGTATGATTTTGTTGTAACACAAAATTAAAAAAATCGAGGTTTATTAAATTTTTAGTGGTTAAATCCCTCTATTTCCGTCAGAGTTAAACTGACTAATCAAGAGAAAATAAGAATTTTATAAGAATATTTTTTAAATATACAATGCATGACGCCATTAATATGGTCCAATTTGTTTTAATTTAGAGTTGAAAAAAATTTGGAGTTCAATAAAATATTAGTGGCATCAAAAGTGTACAATGTAATGGCATTTAATTCAAAAGACGACATGGTGTATCCTAAAGGATTTACAGACCATTTTCAAAATAGTTTTGTGTATTTAATAATTAATCGTAAAACTCGGACAGTAACATTATTTGCTCATAACGCAGGAAATACCATTTATACTTGATAAGAAATTTATCTATTTAATGTATCTGCTTAATGATGGCTCCAATGTAACATCAATGTTCTTTTTTTACTGATTATGAATTGTTCAATTACAATTTTTGATCTTTGAAAATATTAACTCTTTATATAAATATTTCATTTATTAAATAAAAATATAATTTTCAAAAAACAATTAAATTTAAATTAATTAGCAGATAAAGATTGATGTATTGTGCTATGATCCATAACAGTATATTCGTTAAATAAATCTACCCTTAATAGGTCGAAACATTTTTTAATATTTATCAATTGATTTTATTTATCTTAGAGTAATAAAATTTTATATTAATATCATTGACAAAATATAAATATTTATAGATCAACATTCCCTAAAACTTCATATTAATCTATATCTACATCAATGTCTTCCTTGACTAGTGCTAGGTTCATATAAAGGAGGGCTACATTTTCTCTCTGAATATATTAAGAAATATTCGACCTATCAATTTTTACTCATATTATGCCAGTGACATTACATCAGTGTTAGAATTTATTTTATGAAATGGTCCATCATTCTTGAATTTAATGACAAATAAAAAGTAGTTACAGTATACTAAAGTGGCTACTCCAGTCTTTATTATGGTTTAAATAAAAATAGGTAATTGCTATAATTTTGTTTATTTTTATAAAACATAATGAAAATACTATAGCTATACTTTGTTATATCTGATAACATATTTTAATTTCTTTAAATTTTACAAAATATTCACAGTTAAGTCAAATTATTAGTATAATATACATTATGAAAATGTAAGAGAATAAGGGAGTTCCTACTTCAATTATATATATATTTTTAACAAACCAACAATAATTTTGGTAAAAACTAAAAAAAGTCAAGATTGTAATAACAGTTCATTAGAAATGTTTTCAAAGTTAAAGTCTATTCATGTGCAAATTGAATTTCTCAAGAATAGACGTAATTTAAAATTTAATAAAAACAAAATGAAATTGAAAATCACTATTTTATTAATTTAATACTTTAACAAGTTTTTTTTTTAATAAAACCTTTATCTATATCTTTCACAAATAAATAAATTTTGACAGATTTCATTGTCCAGCTGGCTGTCGTTGTTGCTGTTGTTCTTCATTATCCACCAAATAAGTAAGAAAAGCCGTGAACAAGAATATACCAGTCAATATTCCTAAGGTGCCTGTAGATGTGTATGAAAATAATGTATAAAACTGTAGTCTTGCATACCACAACAATGAAATAATAATTGTTATTAATGCAGATAATAGCGTTGCCAAATTCCATTCACGTTGGACTGGTCCATTTTGACGTGGCCCAAGATGCCCAACATTAGTCTGAGGTTGTTCAGTGGTATTATGATCTATAGGATCAGATGATTGTTGAGCATTTGATGATGATCTGGGTTGATGTACTAAACAATGCACAACACAATTATCATGTAAACCATAACTAATTAAAGAAGCTTCATCGTCATGTAATACTTTGCCTTGAAATATTAGACGTACAATTTTATTAGCAGATAATTCACTACTAAAATGTCTCCTAAAATCAAATTTCAAACTTTAGTCATAAAAAAATTAAATATGAAATTTATTACCTTTTAAATACACCAATATTTTCTTGAAGTCTACCTTCAACAAGGCGGCAGTCATCATTTAAATACTTGAGACGTATTCTTATAGAGTTTTTGGAAGTCTCTGATTCACAAGCATTATTATCATCACAACTTTCTTGACTAGAATTTGTAGATTGTATTACTGTTTCATTTATTGTCACTTCATTATTTTTAGCTGTAGTATTTTCATTTTTAATTTGAGAAATGTTATTTTCATCTGTTAAATTTATTGAATTTGAAGTACTTGAATTTGAAGATACTTCTTCAGCTGTTACAGCTAAGTAACATAAAAATTAGTTGATCAGTTGAACATAAACATTTTAAAGATATCTTAAATTGAAAATAATTATTTAAAAATAATAACAATAAATATTAATATAAATAGATTAAATTCATTTTATTTCTGTAGCTACAATTACATCACTCACTAAAACACTTAAAACTAATTGTGTAACTATTTTTGCTTTTTTTAGAATAAATAATGAGTTATAAGTCAAATTATAATTTAATGTATAAGAGTGAACAGATTTCACCTTTTGTAAGATATTTTTTAGAACAGGTTAACATGTTTAATACTACAGTAAACCCAAAAATAAATACAAATCTCTGCCTTAACATTAATTACATACAAAAAATTAATGCTAAAAAATTACCTATCAGAATTCTGAATTATTTCATCTTTAGACTCGTCTAGTCTAAGTATGGGCGGTAAGTACTTAATTAAAAATATACTAAATTAAAACAAGTTCGAACATTTTTAATTTTACAAAAATATTAACTTAATGTAACTAGGATTAATACCTTTAGACATCAAAGAGTAATTTCGCTATTTAAGTTATCATGAAATTCTTATAGAATATTTAAACTGGTTTTTAGACACCGGTGTCTCATTTCTCATTTTCTTATCTATTACCATTTCCCAAATTTTCATACTATGACTCATAAGCTTTTGCCTCTATAATTTCCACACTCCTGTATGTTATTTTCAATACTATTCCTCCATTCATTTGGAATTTTCCCTTCTAATAAGATTTTATTTAAAAGTTCCTTCAACCACCTTATGCCAACACCACTTAATATTTTCCATACTTCTACTGGCACTTCATGTGGTCCCACTGCTTTATTATTTTTCATTGATACCACAGCCTCCCATACCTCTTTCTCACTAATTAAATCTAACAGTCCCTCATTTCATGATATATTTTATAATTTTATAAATAAATATTTTGTTTGAATAAATTACAATTCTTATAAATTTTGATACAACTTGATATAATGATGATGTGCTCAATAAATTTAGGCAGCAAAAGTTTTAAAAGCAGAATGGTTAATTTAACAAAAAAAATAACTCTAATTATAAAATTAAACTGCATAATTATGTAACTCGGAAAACTGAATAAATAAATAATACCAAATGTAGTAGTCGGTATATTGGGTCATCAATATGATGCATAGAGGCAAGACGAGACAATATTTAAAAGGTATCACAATGGTGGCGTAGGTCGCAAGGCTTAGTATGTCACAAAATGATGTAGAATTATGTCAGTTTACTAACAAAAAACAAAAATTAAAATTATTGTAATAAATTTACTGGTGGACTTTAGAAATGCATTTCATGGGTCATATGCAGGCCACGAGTTGCAAGTACTTGCTTTAACCTATATCCAAAGAATACTTTCACAACTCCATGGTAAAAAAAGAACCTTCCCATTACCTGTCTTCAATGAGAAATTGGTGACCTAAAAGTTATTTTTTCCTAAAGTACAAAAAACTTTTTTTGGTCAAAAAGGACAATTTTAATGTCATAAAATATATTTTTATATTTATATTCATATTCATATAAATGTATGATACAAAATTTATTATTCAATACAATAGCAATATTGTATAAATTATAATATTATAATACAATATAAGAAAAATCAAACAATATTGTTATATAAAATAATATTATTGTGAATGATTAGTATTAAATGATGCTCAGATTATACTCTAGATAAAACTATTCTCTTTCCAAAAATGAAATTTTACAATACTTTTTTTAAAAACATTCTATACTGGTTTTAACCTCATGTGTCAGATCCCTGCTATACAGGGTTTCTTATTATTAAATTTTACTAAGCCAATTCCACGAACTTCATTTGCTGTAACTTTTGTTTTTTTTAAAGTTGCCACAGATGATTTTTGTAGTTTTAACACTTTTTTAGCATAATACATACAAATAAATACATAATTTACAAAATCATCATAAAAAATCTTTAAATAGAAGAGGTTTTTATAGTTTTTGATAAAGAAAAAGAATAATTTTTAAAAGAATTTCTTTTAACTTATATCTGATACTTAATTTGATTATATCATAATCAGATAGTAAAACTACTTTTTAATTAATTAAGGAGAATTAATTTTACTAATTAAATCAACCCATCATATATATATATATATAAAGGTATAATTAATGAGTTATAACTTTACCAGCTTGTTGAGAAGTAATTACAGGAGTTGGTCTGTCAGCATCATGATGCCGTCGTCTTGTACGTCTTTCTAATATGAACACAGCTCCACGGAATAATTGCATTTCTGCTACTTGAGTGGACATCCATAGTAATACAATAAGAATGACAAGAAATAAAATAGCAAAAAATTGTATTACTTCATCACCAAATCCTTCAACCAATGCCATACCTATGCAATGTTTATTTGATAATATTACATAAATTATTGTTGCTATACTCAACTTACTAAAAAAAATTTAACTTCTGTTATTTTACTGTAAATTTTATATAATTAAATCATTTTAATAAATAAAATGGATTAGTTACGTTACTAATATTTTACTTGATTTCAAGGTTAACTAAATAAATGCACTAACTACAATCGTACCGTATTTTTCATAAAATTACAATGAATTTCTTTTTATCTAAATTAATATATTCAAGGTAGATCAAAGAGCCCCTGAGCATTATGAAGGACGCATTGTGATAACGTTACTTACAGCTAATGTTTAATGCACAGATTGTTCATAAATGTAAGAATATTTTAATGATGATAACACTACTAATGATAACGATATCATGGTTAGAAACAAAATAAACTAGAGTATATTTTTGATACGTTCATCCTTCCTATTATCGATATGAATTCCATTAAGAAGGGGCAACTTCACAGAGATATATTATATGAATGCTAGGTATATGAGTATTGAATAATTATATTCCGCTATCGTAATATAATTATTCAACATATAATTGAAAAATAGCATCTATGCTTTTTATGTATCGATATTTCGATATTTTATATTATTGGCTGTTATTAGTGTGCTATTTTTTATTTTATTTGATATATTAAACTCTGTATTTACCACTTCTCCATTCTCATAAAAGTACACTAAATCTACGCCATAATCGTCATAATTATAATTTATATTTCTCTATGATCTATGATGATTGTTATATATATTTTTATTTTAATATCAATATACGTGTTTTCAAATCGTTTAAATCTTTTTTTAAAGATACACAGACAAAATAAATCATCACTGGAAATGAGAGTCAGCGTATAGTATTTTATTGTGATGGGCATTTTCAAATATTTTAAACTATCGACAACCAAATAGTTTATTTTTAGCTTAAACTATCGAATTGTTTTACAAACTATTCAAATAGGCTACCGAATGGTTTCAAAAAATATTCGATTAGTTCTACCTAATTTTTTATTCAGTATACTTAATTATAATAAGAAGATAACGAATACTTAAAATAAATTATTATACAATTAATAATAGTAAAAATTAGTGAAGGGCATTTTCAAATATTTTAAACTATCGATTAATTATTCAAATTATGTTTATACAATCGAATAGTTTATTTTTAGCATAGACTATCGAATAGTTTTTGAATGACTATCGAAAAGTTCGATAGTTACTATTCAATATTTCCAATCACTAGTATTTTAGTATTTTATTTGTAAATCCGCTAAATGTTTCGCTCAATATTTTTAAAAGTATAAGATAATTTTTAGCTTCGATGTGAAGCTGAGAAGGTATTATTTTACTAATATGTGTTTTTTTTTTTTGTGTGTTTGTTACCACTTTTTCTCAGCTCTCACCTAACCGATTTCTTTCAACGATACGTCAAAAGATCACAAATCGTATCTAGTCGAAGACACTACTCTCAAAAATTGAACAAATTTCCCTCGTTCCCCGTAAATGGGAGAAATTTCCATTAAATTACAAATTTAAAAAAACCCAGCACAGGGGGGTCGCGGCACAGTGGTGACGTGACATATTTGGATCAAGTATAATGATATCTGACAGTGATTAAAATCACTATCATAAAAAACGCTTCGATGCAAATCTTTAGATAGTGTTTAATTTTAAAAAATAGGTAGATTATTCCAAAAGCAACATGATCTGCTAGTTCGTTATTAATATCCTGATTCAGATAAAGTATATCGAATGAAAGAGGAATTATTAAAAAATATTATTTCTCATAAAAAAATTATGTTGATTCATACACTTTTCAAAATGTTATAGCATTATAAAGTTAAAAATAAAAAAATAAAATCGAGAATTTTCACACAATAATAGCATTTGGTAGCCAATTTCACCCTGAAGACAAAATAAAGTACGAAATTTTTTTTTACCATAATAAAGTACATTACATTAGCTTTCATTTAAGATATATACAAAAGTGTCAGACTTTCCAGAACACTTTCAAAAGTTAAGTTGAAAAAGTCAATTTTTTGTGAAAAAATTGTCATTTTGAATCCCCCCCTGTAGGCAGGTAAAAAGTCAAATTTATAAAAAAAATATACCAAATGATAGGTAATGACATCATGCATATATAAAAAAAAGAATTATATTGATATGTTTCTTTTTAAAAAAGTTACGGCAGTTTTTAGTAAAAAAAATTGAAAAAATTGAAAAAATTAGCCATTTTTAAATTTGTA
Organism: Daktulosphaira vitifoliae; assembly: GCF_025091365.1. Classification (NCBI taxonomy): domain Eukaryota; kingdom Metazoa; phylum Arthropoda; class Insecta; order Hemiptera; family Phylloxeridae; genus Daktulosphaira; species Daktulosphaira vitifoliae. The sequence continues at coordinate 28,747,503 of NW_026099575.1, forward strand.
ATTTTTTCGGAGGTTTCCCCCATTTACGGGGAACGAGGGAATTTTTTTCAATTTTTGAGGGTAATGTCTTCGACTAGATACGATTTGTGATCTTTTGACGTATCATTGAAAAAAATCGGTTCGGTGAGAGCTGAGAAAAAGTGGTAACAGACACAAAAAAAAAAAAAACACATAATAGTAAAACCAATACCTTCTCAGCTTCGCATCGAAGCTAAAATTGTTAATTTTCGAAATTTTTTCTATTTATTTTACTTAACACTGTTAGAACTTTTTCAATAATGATTATATCAATATAATTATACGGGGCAGGGGTTAAAATCTGAAAAATGCATATAGAAAGTAGAACTTTTGAAATTGTTCGGGAATGTCTGACATTTATATATATATCTTAAATTAAAGCTAATTTAAAGCATATACTTTACTATGGAAAAAATAATGTCGGACTTTATTTTGTCTTCATGGTGAAAACATACATTAAAGTTGATAAAAATAATACGATTTCTGTAAACAAATTCTTTTTTATATTTTTAACTTTATAGTACTATAATTTTTTGAAAAATGTATGGATCAATATAATCAATAAAAAAATTTTATAGATGCTTGACGTCTTTACCTATCATTTGGTATATTTTTTTTGTAAATTTGACCCTTTATCTGCCCACAGAAGGGGATTTAAAATGACAACTTTTTCACAAAAAATGAAATTTTTCAACTTAACTTTTCAATCACGATTTATCGGTCGTATTGTACGGACGTGTTTATCTCGCGTACGTTTGTAGTTACCCGCCTATTTTTAGAGTACTATTCCGTTATTCATAGTTTTTTTTTAGTTTTGAATCCATAGTTCCACCTTTTTGGCACATTTACTGTGTCCGCCGGGGCTCTGGATGCAATCCAGACCTAATCCGGTAGGTGGTGATCAGCATCACCTCCCATTGCGCCGTAGAAGCACTCTGCAATCTTCCAACCCACAAATCTCCATGGATAATTCGCGTTATTCTGGTAAGAACAATCAAGGCTCTAAATCGCCAATTAGCCCCTTACACAAAAAACCTAAATCTGACGGTAAATCAAAATCCGATGATCCCCAATCTCAAACTTTCAGCATGGTTGTTGCTCATCTGAAGTCATCGTTGTGACGTCACCCGGTTCGCCAACTTCAAACATAAACTCGCTCTATGTCGATTCTCCTAATATTTCAACAGTCAGGCAACCCAATGTTCCTGAATGCTTTCCACTACACTACACTGGTCCCCTTAATGTACTTGTTTCTGCATCTGGTGATAATAACTTAGGTAATTTTCACCCAGTTAAGCTCGGTAAAACTTTTTCCAAACTTTTTCCTGGTATTCTGAGCATAAACCCTATCGGTTCTAAGCGTGTGAAAATCACGTTTGAGTCGGTTAATAACGCCAACAATTGTCTCACTTCCCCTTCTCTTTCTGAACACGGCTACTCTGCGAATATTCCTAGTACTTTACTATATAGTATTGGAATAATACGTCTTGATAAAAGTATCTCTGAAGAAGACTTTTGGGAAGGTTATGAATGTTCAGTCAAAGTTATTTCATTCAGACTCATTAATATAAAAAAAGATAACATCCTCGTTTCTTCAAATTTAGTTGAACTTAAATTTTTGTCAGCAACTCTTCCTCAAAAATTATCAATATACAAAGTTATTTTTGATGTCTCTCCGAGTATTCGTTCTCCTGTCCAATGTCGCAAGTGTTTACGTTTTGGTCACACCCTTAAATTCTGTCGCAGTAAGGAGCGCTGCAGTCACTGCGGTCTCTTTGACCACACCGAATCTAATTGTAACGTCAAGTTAACCACACCTCCTTCGTGCATTTTTTGTAAACTGAACCACCTTGCGACGGATAGATCTTGCAGCGAATGGTCTGTGCAAAAGGACATTAAAAAGATAATGGCCACAAACAATGTCTCATTTTCTGAAGCCTCCTCGATCAAACGTTCCAGTTTAGTTAATAAAGCTTTTAACTTTTCTGATGTTGCTAAAAATACAAATATATCTAGTGTCGAAGTCGTAGCTTCTCCTTCCTTTCCTTCCCTTAGTCATTCTACTAATACATATACAAATAAACAAAAGAAGAAAAAAAGTAATAAAACTCAAGTCCCCTCCCCCCACTTTCCTCCTTTACCAAATGACTGTTCTAGGCCAATTTCGCCTAATGGCAGTTTTTTAAAATACATGTCCCAAAATCGTAGTACTAATGTTGATGACCGCAACTGGATTTCCTGCTTATCGCAACATATCGTTCAGCTACTCGCGAGCGATCCTAATTTAATTTCTTCTCCTTCAATACTTCAATCAACTATAGAATCTTCATTAACTAACATCCACTATCCTTTATCTGACAATGATGACACATTTTAATAGTAATCCTAACTTTCCTTCTTTCAATATTCTTCAATGGAACGTAAGAAGTTTATCCCCTAGAATGCACGATCTCTCTTTTCTTCTCTCTAATAATAAATGTTCTTTTGCTCTCCTTTCTGAAACTTGGCTCCTTTCAAATAAACGTGTTTATCTTCCACAGTTCAACATTAATCGCTCTGATCGTATCGACGGTTTTGGCGGCGTAGCCATCGCCTCTCATCATTCTATCCACATTAACCCTATTTCTATTGATCCTGTATTAAAAATCTCGCTTCTTAATTATTCTATAGATCTTGTCGGTATCCAGGCGTTTACTAATTTACCCAATCCTATTGCCATTTGGTCTATTTACATTCCCCCTCTTCCACCCTCCTTCTATACTAATTGATAAAATTTTTTCTTTAGTTTCTTGTAATTCTATTATAGGCGGTGACTTTAATGGTCACCATCTCTCCTGGGGTGCACTAATCTCCAATCATCGTGGTAACATTATTTTGTCTGCTATTTCTGCCTATAATCTTTGTATTCTCAATACAGGACTCCCCATCCTTCTTACAGGCCCTTCCCAAATGGATTCCGCTGTTGACCTAACCATTTCATCTCCCTCTCTCTCGTTGTTGTTGTCATGGTCTGTCCTAGACTGCACTCATGGTAGTAATCATTTTCCCATCATTATTTCTCACACAAATTCTCCCACTCCCTCTCCCTCTTCCTCTCACACCGTTGTTAACAGATTTAATTATTCGAAAGCTGATTGGCCAACTTTTCAAAATTACATGACCATTTTCACCTCTAATTTTTCCTCCTCCTCTCCCATTGAGGACTACAACTGGTTCGTGTCTACAATTATTAGAGCAGTTAATTTATCTGTTCCTTTAAAAAAAAAAAAACAAAAAGGCCTTTCCCTCCTCTTCAATATGGTGGTCTTCCTCTTGCACCTACGCTATCAATGAGCGCACTAAAGCTTTTAAAAAATATAGATCCTCGAGTCTGGTAAGTGACTTTTTGAGTACCAAAGGGTACGCGCTTCTGTTCAAAAAACACTTAAACAAGCAAAAATTATGTCCTGGCGCTCTTTCTGTTCCTCACTTAATCCTTCTTCTAGTCTGTCCAATACCTGGACTATTGCCAAAAAATTTAAAAACTGTCTATATAAAAATTCTCCCTCTTTAAACGAGTCATGGTTTGATCCCTTCTGCAATAAGGTTGCTCCCCCCTACGTCCCATCATTAGAAGAATCCTCTCCTACCCTTGATCCTAACCCTTTCCTTAATTTTCTCCCTTTTCATCCTCTTAATGATTCGTTTACACTCAGTGAAATTTCCTATGCAATCTATTTGCGTAAATCGTCCAGCTCTGGTTTGGATGGAATTTCCCCTTTGATTCTAAAATATCTCCCTTTTCATTGCCTTGAACTTCTCTTAGTCATTCTTAATTCTTTAAGGTCCCAAGGTGTTATTCCTGATTCTTGGCGTAATTTTAACGTCATTCCCGTCCCTAAATCTAACTCAGCTTCCGTTGCATTTCGCCCAATAGCTCTTTCCTCTTCTCTTTGCAAAGTAGTCGAACACATTATCAAGAACCGCCTTGATTGGTTTTTTGAAAAAAATAACTGTCTTCCCCCTAATTTATACGGGTTTCGGAGAGGGCTGGGCACCATGGAGTGTTTATCCACTCTAACGGCCAGTATATACAAAACATTTTGTGATAAATTGTCCCGCTGTCTTTGTTGACATCAAAGGTGCTTTTGATTCTGTACACATTCCTACCCTTATTTCCCTTTTACATTCTTATTTTATACCCCCTACACTTTGTAATTTTATTTCACGTCTCTACTCACAACGTTTTCTTACTTTCACTTCTCCTTCCGGTTTAATATTAAATCGCACTTCCTATCGCGGCCTCCCACAGGGTAGCTGCCTTAGTCCTCTTCTTTTTAATATTTACATGAGCAAAATTAGCCTCTCCCTCACCTCTAGTGGTACTTTCTCACTTTTCTATGCTGATGACATCGTTCTTTTTTCTTCTCATATATCCATTCATAATGCCCTCAACTCCCTTAATAATTCACTTGCCGTCCTCTCTAACTCTCTTCAAATTCATTATTTTGAGGCTGCTCCATTGAAAAGCCAGTTAATAATTTTCACGAGAAAACGCTTACCGTCAGTTTACCCTATAATTACTCTTGATGGGATAACCATCCCCCCCTCTGAATGCGTCACTTATTTAGGCCTTAAACTGGATCCTAAGCTGAGATGGCTTCCTCATTTCCGTTTTATTCTCTCGTCCGCTGCTCGCTGGGCAAATTTCCTACGCTGTATTACTGGTACATCCTGGGGCTCTCATCCCTCCTCATTACTTCTCATTTTTAAATCCGTTATCCGCGCTAAAATTGAATACGGCTCTTTTTTATTTTCTTCAGCTTCCTACACTCATAGGAAAAAACTTAATTCTCTTTTATCCGCATGCTTGCGCAGCATTCTTGGTGTTCTTAAGTCTACCCCAGCCATAGTATTTTTGTTGAGTGTTCCTCTCCCCCCCCCACGAAATCCGCTGTCGCTTGCTTGCTAATAAATTTCTCCTAAAATCTCTCTCCACCCCTAACCATCATATCTTCTCCTTATACTCCTAATTAAGTAATTGCTGGCGCTACGTGCCTAAATCACTTCCAATTTTAGCCTCAGTATGCTCTTCTCTGTCACCCATGGTCTGTTACATTTACAAATCACACTCCAGATTATCTTTATTTGACTGTCCTCTAGTGGCTCTTACAATAGCTCCCATAGGGTATACTTTAACGTGTTTCCTCGACTTCCCTCCTTCAATCCTCCGTTCACTTCCTGCAACTTCCGTTAATAATCTCTTGAAAGATTATATCTCAGCTAATTTTCCAACTAAATGCAGATATTCATAGATGGTTCTGTATCAACTAACTCGGCTGGTTGTTCTTTCTTTATTCCTGAACTTAATATTTCATACTCAGCTGCACTCCACCCTTCTTCTTCTTCTTTTACCACTGAATGCCTTGCCATCGTTAATGCTCTCATTTTTATATCTTCTACTTCAATTAATGAATTTGCTATTTTTTCTGATTCTCTACCTTGCCTACTTGCCCTCACTTCTAATCCATTTTGCTCTCATCTTTCTCCTTACATTCTTATTATTAGATCACTTATCTCCTTAATTCGATCCCAAAATAAATCTATTGTTTTTCACTGGGTGCCGGGCCATGCCAATATATTAGGTAACGAAAAAGCTGACCGTCTTGCTACTTCTACTTCCCCTTTCTTTACTTCTTCTAGCCATAATATTCCCGCTTCTGACTTTCTCCGCCTCTTTCGACATACAGTTCTTCAAGCCTGGCAGGACAGTTGGGCTACAATAAAATTGAAAACGGTATGTTGGTACCGCTCGATTTCTCCATCCATTATACATTCTCCATGGTTTCATAACCTTGACTTCTCCAGAAATATAATTTCTCAGTACTCAAGACTTAGGTTAGGTCATAATCTTCTGCCTTACCATGCATTTCATCTTTCCTTAAATTCCGATCCCTTCTGTCCCCTGTATGATACTGAAGCTCTATGCGATTTTTCTCATCTTCTCTTTGATTGTCCTGCCCTAATTAACAGCAGAAATAAACTATTCAGCCTCTTAGCCTCCCACAATATTAATCCCCCTTCCGTAGCTAATACTCTTAATTCCCGTTCTTCCTTTATTATTATTTCAATCATATCTTTCTTGAGGAGTTCCGGCTTTGTCATTTAATCTCTCATTATTTTATTATTTTATTATATATTCTTCTATTTACTTATTTATTTACTTTCTCTCGTCCTCCATTATTTCAAATAAAAATTTTAATTTAGTAATTCTTTTAGTTGTACTTTTAAATTTCTATTAACAATAATTTTAATAATATTTAATTTTTTCTTTATTTTTGAGTATACTAACAATTATTGTCATATTTGTTATACCATTATAACATAGCACTGTTACTGTTATACTTCTAATT
>NW_026099575.1:28754090-28754974 GCF_025091365.1 Daktulosphaira vitifoliae
GTCTGACACTTTTATATATATCTTAAATTAAAGCTAATGTAATATACTTTATAATGGTAAAAAAAAATTTCGGACTTTATTTTATCTTCATGGTGAAAACAGACATTAAACTTAATAAAAAAAATACGATTTTTGTAAAAAAATTCTTTTTTATATTTTTAACTTTATAATGCTATAACTTTTTGAAAGATGTATGGATCAATATAATTCTTTTTTTTATAGATGTATGATGTCTTTACCTATCATTTGGTATATTTTTTTTATAAATCTGACTTTTTACCTGCTTACAGGGGGAGATTTAAAATGACAACTTTTTCACAAAAAATTAACTTTTTCAGCTTAACTTTTGAAAGTGTTCTGGAAAGTCTGACACTTTTGTATATATCTTAAATGAAAGCTAATGTAATGTACTTTATCATGGAAAAAAAAAATTTCGGACTTAATTTTTCTTCATAGTGAAAATGGCTACCGTATGATATTTTTTTGTTAAAATTCTCGATTTTATTTTTTACATTTTTAACTTTATAATGCTGTAACTTATTGAAAAGTGTATGGATCAACACAATTTTTTTATGAGAAAGAAAATTTATATCCCCCTTTCATATGACATACTTTATCTTAATCAGGATAAATAAGGAAATAGCAGATTATGTAGCTTTTGGAATAATCCACCAATTTTTAAAAATTAAGCACTATCTAAATATTTGCATCGAAGCGTTTTTAGCTTCGATGCGAAGCTGAGAAGGACACTTAACCTGCCCACAGGGGGGGATTTAAAATGACAACTTTTTCACAAAAAATTTACTTTTTCAACATAACTTTTGAAAATGTTCCGGAAGGTCTGACACTTTTATATATATCTTAAATTAAAGCTAATGTAATAT
>NW_026099575.1:28755944-28756639 GCF_025091365.1 Daktulosphaira vitifoliae
AGCTTTTTTTTTTTCATGCGCCCGAGACGCCAGGGCGCGCCGCCCGAAATTCTTGCGACACTTTACGACATGAAAACGATTTTTTTTACGATTTGCAATCATACCACGGCGTTCTGTACGTGCCAAGGAAGCGCCAAAAATCGGAAAATCCCAGATCCGACAAAAACTTTGGCCGCTACGAGCGTTTGAAATTCATCAAATTTTAACGGAAAATGACGATTTTTCTGTTTGCTAATAATACACATGTACGCGTCCTATTATATCTTATTATATAATAGAACAAGGAAAAAAACGCTTTTCTGGGAAAATTACTTAGCGTGCTCGGATTTTCAAAATTTTTTTTTTCCACGAAAGTACTCGGTCACCAGACTCCGGGAAAATTATTGGCGAAGGTCGGAAAATTTTTGCCGCTCGCCCGCGAGCGTTTTAAAATTTCGACCGTTTTCGAGAAAAACGCTCGCTGACGCCAGCGTTTTACGACTTGAGGTTTGAAATTTTCATCAGACCCGCCCAATGACATTCCTGAGATGTGATAAAAAAATCAATTCAATCCGTTCATTTTTCACCGTTTTACGAGCATTTTTTTTTTCATGCGCTCGAGACGCGCAGGGCGCGCCGCCCGAAATTCTTGCGACACTTTACGACATGAAAACGATTTTTTTTACGATTCGCAATCATACCACGGCGTTCTGTAC
>NW_026099575.1:28759632-28824194 GCF_025091365.1 Daktulosphaira vitifoliae
CACAATTTCATACTAAATTTAAAAACTATAATTAGTATTTATTCATATATTATATTTTAAAATCAAAGAACTACTAATCAGGATATAATTAAAGAAATAAGAGTTCATGTTGCTTTTAAAATATTTCACCAATTTCTCTAAAGGAAACACTATCTACAGATTTGCATCGAAGCGTTTCTTATGATAGTGATTTTAATCACTGTCAGATATCATCTATACTTATCTCATCTATGCCACGTCTATACTGTGCCTCGACCCCACTGTGCTACCGTTTTTTTTTTTATAGTGATTTTAATCACTGTCAGATATCATCTATACTGGACCCAACTATGCCACGACACCACTGTGCCGCCACCCCACTGTGCTGGGTTTTTTTTTCAGAAGTTATAATATTACTATACGTGACGTTTTAAAATGTAGTTAATATAGTTCTCTCAATTTTTTTCCTCTATTCTAGTAATGGGAAATATCGAATAGTAACTATTCGAACTATTCGATAGTCATTCAAAAAATATTCGATAGTTACACAATATATTCGAATAGTTTTTAAAAGTATTCGATAGTTTATGCTAAAAATAAACTATTCGGTTGTATAAAAACAATTCGAATAGTTATTCGATAGTTTTAAAAAACTGTCGAATACTATTCGATTGTTTAAAATATTTGAAAATGCCCATCACTACTACTCTATCCCCTTTATAAGATAGTATCAATTTTTTTAATATTTAAATTATTTTAAATTAAAATGCATGTTTAAATATTCATATGTTTACAAGAAAATGATTTATCTAAGAAAATGGCATGTCGGTAATAATTTTTGAACCAGTATTTCAGAAGTTTTTTTATTAACACTTAAAAAAAGTAGATGGAGGTGAAACGTGGTTTGTTTAATTATGATTTTTATTATTGACAACGAATATAATCAAGAAAATATTCGGAAACATTTTTGTTAAGGTTTGTAAGATGATAGCGAATCGAGAAGCAAATTAATTTTCTAGACGATGTCCAAATATTTACTTGACTTACTGTGCACGTTATTAATATGGGAAATCCGTTATTTTTTGTAAATTTACAGTCAACATATTTTAATTTTAACAATTATACTGAAGAAAGCTTCGGGATTTAGCATTACAGTTATTGAATAAGCCCTACAAACATTTTATTTATTAATTAAATTATTTTTAGGATGTGGGAAATATTAATTTGGCATCCCTATAATTTCTATTCAAGCTAATCCTATTCAAATACAGGTTGTATATCAGGCTTAATGGCGTATTAAGGGGTAGGAAATTTTTTCAATTATTTACGCCCTTTAGTAGTGCTAACGGATTCAGTTGAACAAGTGCGACCGTCTAAGGCGATTTCGAAAAACAATTTTGGCGACATTAGGAAATCGTTATCGCTCGTGCGGTAGCAAAAATAATAATGATTGTATTTTACATTGAATAATATTTTATAATTAAGTAAATTTGTTACTTTTCTGTATCGTGGTATTTGTATAATATTTGATATTTTAAATCTTTTGACTATTACTTAAGTTCTGTTGTATTTAGGAAAAAATTACAAGAGATCTAATTTTTACAGCGTTTAATTTTATATTGAATGATGGATTTTAATTACATAATAATTTTATTATTATATTATTATTTATTATTATAATGCTGTAACTTATTGAAAAGTGTATGGATCAACACAATTTTTTTATGAGAAATAAAATTTATATCCCCCTTTTATATGACATACTTTATCTTAATCAGGATATAAATAAGGAAATAGCAGAAAATAAAGCTTTTGGAATAATCCACCAATTTTTAAAAATTAAGCACTATCTAAATATTTGCATCGAAGCGTTTTTTATGATAGTCATTTTAATCACTATCAGTTATCATTATAGTTTTTTTTATATGTTGGCTACATTTTATAGTCTTCATAAGTACCTTTTTATTTAGCAAATTATTTAGTTGGTTTAGTAATTTTCAGTTCATACGCTTGACTAATTTAATACATAATACTTCACTCAATTAAGACTAGTTAATAACATTCACCTATAACGCCGTAGTTCAACTGAATTGGTTTAAAATGATTCATGGATTAGTTGTTGCCGAAGCCGGTAGTGGGACCGACGATTTGACCTTGCCGCCAATATAGAACATAACGCCATCTCTGAAGCGTTGTATGCAGGTTATTACTTAGACACTCTTTTAATAGAGTAAATTTATTTTGAAGGTTTTTTATGTAGGATCTTCAAAATTAACGTGAAAATCTATAATTATTTTCAAGTTTACATCTAAAACATTATAAGTATAAAATAAACACTTCTAGAAGTATTATTGAATAATAAACAGGTTTTTAAAAAATTAAATATTTCATTGAACATATTAAAATAATTTTAAAAGTAAATTTACTTTTAAAAAGTTTGTTTATAACTTCAATTTTAGACAATTGTAGTAAGTTATTACTTATTAGGGATAGCGCTAGATTATGAAAAAACTAGCATAAGAAAATTAGTCAATTTTACTTTCAAAAATGGCATGAAAAAAGATTCATTTAAAAAATTCCATTATTACCGGGCCCTAGTTACAATTTAATGATCGTCCCGAAAACTTTTTCGATATCACAATGATCCTAACTAGATAGTCAAGGAGTGTCAAGACTCATACAACCAAGTTGGATAAGTCTTCCTTCTATATAACATTTATCAGTTATTATGCATTGAACTTTGTTAAGATTTATAAAAACAATTGTAAGTGGGTTGGCTACCATGTAAATGACCAGTGTGGCCGTATTGTTGTAAAACCACATCTTATGAAATGGAATTTAGTTGGTATGAACATCCAATGGTTCTACGCCTGCCCTGTCGACCGTATCGTAGAATCGTGGTTCCGTTTACACCATTTGCGAGAGCCGAATGGGGGAAATCTACTGTAGTTAAAGATCTATTATGTCAGTGTCATTAAGTTTCGCAACTATACGAACTTTCTTTAGCTTTAAGTTTCCGTGATATTTTTCGTGTTCGCGAAAGTTGCTCTACGTTGAGAAGAATCCGCGCCCTGAATTATTAACGATAGCTTCTGCTGCAGTATCGTATCTGCTGGAGTCACTTTCTCAAGCCGGATATTCGCGAGTGTACTTTCCTAATAGATACCTCTGCTAAGTTGTCATTCTACGCTTTAAAGTTCTGCTATTTAAATAGATCCTAGCACCTTCAATGGGTATCCATTCATTTGTACAAATGGCTGACTTTGGACGTGGGCCAGTTATGTAAGGGGCCCAGGCAGTGACGACACCGCGCCACCTTCCCGCCCGCACCCGTCGTTGTGCTGCATTGCTTCGTCACTCGCAGCGACGACTTTGGACACCTTGCTCTGACTTCGTACGGGGACTAAACACCTCTGCACTTATTAAGGTAAGATAACTAGCACATTGTTTTTCTAGTATTTAAACCTTTTAGATAAATAAAGTACTTTTTTTTTGCTCTGATATCCTTACGCTTTTTGCGACTGTGATGATGAATAAGGAATGTTATTATGGTTGCTTGAAGGTGACCTAAATTACGGCCAGGATATTGTCTATATTTAAGACATCCGTCGACCACAGTAGACAGTACATACGAATATTATTATCTTTTGAGTTCGAAAACTTGTTTTATATAATTTATCAATTAAACTCGTAAGGAAAATTACTAAACACCTGTCATTGTGATGGTTTTTGTTAAAACTGGCAGAAAATAACGGGTTTGAATGAAGTACATGCATGTTATTAACGTGGGAATTATGGTATTGTGGTCATCCACTTTATGTTCATTAGGTTATTCATTCAATGTTTACAGTATAACTTATTGATATGAATTTTAATGCTATTAATTTTTGAATACATTTTGTGTTATCAATCAAAAATTGATAAGATAACATCTAGGCTTACCAAAATTTCAAATTTATTTTATCTCGTTTTCAATAATTATTAAAGGGAAAAATTGTGTGATAAGTATATATCTCGCATCTTATTTATTCCAAGTAAATTATTAAACAATTTAAAATCAACTTGTGATAGTTAAGTTTTCAAATAATTTTTCTTACTATTTAGAAATCATTGTTTTGTTAGAACAAATAAATTAGAAATGTTTTATTTCTGAGCAAAAATAATAATAAAATTATAAAATCTTTGTTAGATACATAAAAGGTGTATATTTTATCATGAACTATTTACTTTATCCAAAAATAAAAACAACATAAATAATCTTTTTATTGGGTTTCATTTAATTCCATGTTTTTCTCACATTAATAATCTAAATGTATTGTTTTTGTTTATCCTTAATACTTTATAAGGATTTCAGCTTTATTTTAAAGTGGCACAAATATAATTAACTAACTTATTTATTTGATAATGTTTTAATTAAGAAAAATGACTGGTTAATANGTTTTTGTTTATCCTTAATACTTTATAAGGATTTCAGCTTTATTTTAAAGTGGCACAAATATAATTAACTAACTTATTTATTTGATAATGTTTTAATTAAGAAAAATGACTGGTTAATAACAACTTTTTGTATAATAAAAATTGATCACTTTTGGCTAATTAATTAAGTAAAATTAAAACTATATTAAAAATATTATTAATTTAAAAACTTAAAAAATATTAAAAATATTTAACCATATAGGGATTTTCCAAAAATTTGGGTTAGGTATGTAGATGATATTTTTGCAGTTATAAATAAAGATTTTAATATAGAGGTTTTCATACAACATTTAAATTCTTTTTATTCATCGATTAAATTCACATATGAACGAGAAGTAGAGGGAAAATTGCCTTTTTGGATTTATTAATTAAAACAACAGAGGGGGAACTAAATTTTCAAATTTATCATAAAAACACGCACATGTTCAGATACATTCCAAACACATCAAACTATACCTGGCAACACAAATTGGCAGCTATAAAAGTATGATTTACAGATTAATTAATATTCCGATAAATAAAATAGATTTTGATAAAGAACTGGTGGTTATAAAAGAAATAGCTAAATTTAATGGGTATAACAAAAGCATAATTTAAAAATTAGTCCTAACACAAAAGTGGAAAAAGAAAAGAGGACAGCTAGGACACTCACTAGCGTGAGGGAACAAAAAGTAATTAGATCACCAATTTTATATTATACGGCCATCTCAAATGGACTAACTAAAATATTTAAGAATTTTGGTATTACGTTAGTAACATCTAAGAGTAATAATCTAAGAGATTTATTAGGTAACCCTAAAGATAATGTAAAAGAAGGGGGGAATCAGTTATTATAAAATACTACGTGAAAATTGTAATAAATGTTACGTAGGACAAACAAAAAGAAATATAGGGGTCGGGTTTAAAAAGCACTTAAGAAATATCAAAAATCAAGAAGTTGAGAAATCTCCAGTGGCTGAACATTTATTGACACATAATCAATCTATTAAAACCATAAAACTAATTAAAAAAGTAAATAATTACAAAGAACTTAATATTAAAGAGGCAATAGAAATATTTAAAAATAAAAACAATTTAATTAATTGAAAAATTCATTATTAAACTTGTGTAAACTGGCAAAATGTTATAATATTACTTAGTGATGACGTCACTAAGGGACTAACTAGGGAGTTTTTTCTAGTCGGGGTGTCAAAAATGTATGTTGCCGCCCTAGTGTAATGCCCAACAACAGTTCCAGGGCGGCCCATAATAAGCCAGTCGTAAAAAAAAAAAACCCATCACAGTGGGGTGGCGGCATAGTTGGGTCCAGTATAGATGATATCTGACAGTGATTAAAATCACTATCATAAAAAACGCTTCGATCCAAATCTGTAGATATTGTTTAAAACACTTTCAAAAGTTAAGTTGAAAAAGTTCTACTTTCTACATGCATTTTTTAGATTTGAACCCCCCTCATATATAGAGAAATGGTCCGATTTACAAAACAGTATGTCAAATGAAAGATGTATATAAATACTACTCCCCGTGAAAAAATTGTACTGATCCATACATTTTTCAAAAAGTTATAGCATTATAAAGTTAAAAATGTAAAAAACAAAATCGAAAATTTTAACAAAAAAATATCATACGGTAGCCATTTTCACTATGAAGAAAAATTAAGTCCGAAATTTTTTTTTTCCATGATAAAGTACATTACATTAGCTTTCATTTAAGATATATACAAAAGTGTCAGACCTTCCGGAACATTTTCAAAAGTTAAGTTGAAAAAGTTGTCATTTTAAATCCCCCCTTGTGGACAGGTTAAGGGTTAAATTTATGAAAAAAATATACCAAATGGTAGGTAAATACATTATGAATCTATATAAATGATGTATATTGAGGAAAACATGAAACTAAAAGATACCAATAAAAAAATTATCCTGTATAACATTTTTAATGGTTATTTCTTTTTTAAATTTTTTTAATAAATATTAATTTTAATTAATGGTATACATTTTTAATGCTGAATGATAGATTACAATATTTTTTAAATCAATAAATTGTTCAATATTATATTATCTATAAGATAATAATATTCTGTTATGACTTTTATATTAATATTTATAATAATTTTTAAAAAATTTCTGAATTTAATTTTAACAGCACGTTTAGTTTGTTTGCTATTTGTTATTGAGTATGGTTTTCTTATAACAATTTTTTTGTTAAACTTCTGCTGCTACTTAACATTATATACTTAGTGATATAATTGAAAATTATATATTTTTAGGGTGTCTTAAAAATTTTCATAAATCAAAAGAATGTCACGCTTACATCATATACAACCAGAAGTAAGAATTAAAAAAAAATTATTTAATAATTATAATGTTATATATTTAGTTTTATTTCTTAGGTGTCTATATTTGCTGTTTCACCTAATCCACAACCTAAAGCAAGAAAAATCAAAAGTAATCCACCACCATTAAAACCTGCTACATGGCCAGTTAAACAGCCTGAAGCATCTATGCAATTACAACAATTTCTAAAATCTCAGCGTCAAAATCAAAAATCATCATCTCATAGAGGGCCGCCGCCTCTAAATAAAATGCAGTATTTTGCAAATGATAGTCGTACAGAGTACCAAAAACAGCAACAACAAATGCATCAAAAAATCATGCAACAACGTATGATGGCTAATAACAATAGCCATCGAGAACATTCACCTAACCCATTTGATTTCCTTGAGGTTGATACTTTAAGTGTATTTATTTATGTATTATATTGTTGTTTTTAAATTTTATAATTTATTTAAAATCACAAACAAGGATTGAAATCTTTTTAATTAACATTATTGAAAGGACCATAACTCATTTAGAGATGTTAAGCCCTAGAGGTAACTTAGGGATAATGGAAGAAATTTACCATTTAAAATTTGTTTTAAGTAGATTTTAGTTGGTATTCTGATAAATATTTTTTTAGAAATCATTAAATTCATTTCACTCTAATATTTTATTAAAAATTATTTTTCTTGAACTCTCATAATCTCTTCTATTTATATTGATCATGTTATTATTTACATTTTTAGATTGGTGTACATGCTAATGCCGATATTTTTAACAATATTCCAAAAGATAAACAGAAAAAATCTGAGGTAAATACATATATATTTAAATATCTTTATGCAAGTTATTTGTTTGAGATTGTTAAAATTAAACAATAATATTTCCTTTAAAAATTGTTTAGCTAAATTACTTAATATAAGTTATGATTTTAAAATTATGTATTTTGTATCGATTAATTCTATACTAAAGAAAATTTTCATTATTAATTATGACTTTAGAACTTATATCAAATTTGAAATAATTTACATGAATCTTGTTGTTACAGGTTAGAAATTTGTCACAAACAGATTCTGGTAGTCGTCGAAAAAATGCTAATCCTAGGAAAGTAGCTCGTGAAAATGAAGCTGACACAACTAGGCCTAGTGATCATTTTCTCTTGTCTCAACTTAAGCAAAATAATCTTCGTCAATCTTGCTTACTTTGTGAACGTGATTTTAGCAATAAAACTGATTTAAGTCAACATATATCAGAAGTGCATGGAATTGAACCTTCTGATTTACATCAATTAAATGGAAATTTTGGAGAAGATGAAGAGCTAGCTGAAAGTATGATGGAAGCAGAAACAGTTTTTTTTTGTGAAGTGTGTACCAGGGAGTTTCAAGACAAAGCCAGTCTATGGTTGCATATGGTTAGAGGTCATAAACAAGAAGCTGCTGTTACATGTGGTGTATGTATGAAAATTTGTCATGATAGTAAATCTTTAATGGAACATGTGAATACACAACATCCTAAATCTAGTGATACAGCTGAATCTATACAACGTAGATACCGTTGTCAAGTTTGTGCTAGGCAGCATGACACCAAAAAGAAAATGATGAGGCATGTTGTAATACATACTGTATATGACAATGATGGACAAATAGTAGATCCTGAGAAGTTAATCATTATAAATAATAATTTTCATCCTACAAAAGCTACAAATAATGAACATTATACAATTAGTTGTCAAGTATGTCATAAAGTGTTCCCTAGTGAAGAGAAGTTATTGAGACATATGTCCTCTGTTCATTTAATGACTGGTTGTGATGACATGATAACTACAACATCTGGATTAGCATCTACAAATACTTCTCAGAGTAGTTTTGTTAATCGTTGTGAACTTTGTGGCGACTCTTGTGGTTCTCGTACTGAAAAATGGTGGCATGTATTGAAAGAACATGGAAACAATGAAGCATTGATATGTCCAAAACAAGATTGTAAAAAGTTATTTGTATCACCAGCTTTACAAGTTGAACATCAAGCTCACCATGAAGCCCAAGGTGACTGTCCTAACACATGTGAGGTTTGTGGAAGATTGTGGCCAAATCGAAATGATTTTTATAAACATATAATGGCTGTGCATGCTGAAGTTATGCCATTGCTATGTGGATTATGTTTGAAAGTACATTTAGATGTCCCTAAACTTCGAGAACATATAAAAGAAAAACATGAACCATTAATTTCAAAAGAAAATGCAATTTTCTGTGACATTTGTGGTAGAACTTACACAAAATGGTCAAAAATGATGAGGCATAGATCAATACACAATGTTGAAGATCAAGTATCTCATTTTGTCACTGATCAGTTGTCTGAAGTTAATTTAAAATGTACATTGTGCCCTGATACAGAATTTAAAACTGTAGAAGAAATTTCTGAACATCGGAAAAATGATCATCAATTGCATGTATGTGATCTTTGTTCAAAGTATTATAGTGGAAATAATCATTTATGGAAACATGTAAGTCGACAGCATAAAGGTCATCCTGATGTGACATGTAGTTTATGTGCTCGTACATCAGCTTCTAAAGTTCATCTTAAAAGACATATGACTAAATACCACTCAGACCCTGTTGATCAACTTATTGACAAGTCTAATAACAGTAATCGTGCTGAAACAAATATTATCCATCAATGTATTAGATGTGATAAAATATTTAGAATTAGAAGTTTATTGAAAAAACATTTAAAATATTGTAAAGGGAAAAAAGATTCCCTCGCAGTACCTAAAGAAAAAGGTAATTATCCTTGTTCAAAATGTAGCAAAACATTTGAATATCAAACATATTTAAACAGACATCTTAGACATAGTCATTTAGTTCAACATTGTGAATTATGTTCAGAAGATAAAACTGGTGAACATTTTGATAGTAAAATGTTATTAATGGACCATATTAGGGAGAAACATGTCAATGATCCAGAATTAACTTGTAATATTGATGGTTGTAATAAAATAATGAGAACAAAAGCTGATTGTCAAAAACATAAACGTGATCATGTTCGCCGCGTTTTTTCATATGTCTGTGAATTTTGTGGTGACATGCACTCAAATAAAAAGACCTATAGAAAACATTTACGACAGCGTCATAAAGAAAATACTCAATATTTATGTGGTGTTTGTATGGAAGTTTCTTTAGATAGTGATGGTTTAACTAAACATTTACATGATGCTCATCCACAAACATTTGTAAAACCTAATACTTGTCAAATTTGTGGTAAAATATTTTCGGTTGGTAGTAAAGTTAGTGAACATATAGATAAAATTCATGGGAAAAACTTAAAACCTTGTAAAATTTGTTGGAAAGTATTTAGTGATAAAGATGTTTTAAAAGATCACATAGAAAATCATCCAGTTAAAGAAGATTCACCCAAAATAGTTACTCCTGTTAAAAAAACAATTGATCCAAAACCCAAAACACCTAAACTTTATGGACTGCCCAAAGAATTAGCAGAACTAGGTTTTAGTGAAGAACAACAAGAAAATCTAAAAAGAGATATTGATGATATTACATCAGATATAAATACAAAAAGACTTAGAAAACTTCATTCCTGCACTGTTTGCTACAAAAGTTTTCGATTTGAAACTGATTTGTATGACCATAAAAGAGAGGAACATTCAATCATTGATGATAGTTATGTTGAAGAAGAAACTGAACGTGGTAAAGATCAACCTATTATTCCTAAAGGCAAAAAAACTGTTTGTACTATATGTAGAAAAGAATGGTTAAGTTTAAAACATTTTTGGCAACATTTGATTAGAGCACATCGTCCTGAAGCAGCTTTTGTTTGTGGAATTTGTTGTAAAATTACTTCAAATTATGATGAATTATCTTTACACTTAGATAACCATCACCCAAATGCTACTGTTACCTCCTTATTTTCCTGTGATGTTTGTGGACGTAACCACAATGCATTTTCTAAGCTTCAAAAACATCGTCTTATTCATTCAAATGCTCCTATCTCTACTTCCAAATTTCATTGTGATGAATGTGAAATTGTTTTCAATAGTCAGTCATTTGGAGAAAAACATATTGAAACTCATGGTCCTGGTAGTAAATTATGTGTTGGTAAAGAGTTGTGCCAAGAAATGGATGATGACATGATAGAAGAACAAATTGAAGAAGAAGAAGTAGAAGACGATATTAAAGAAGATAGCACACTAGATACAAAAGAAAATACAATAGATGAAGATGATGATGATGATGACGACGAGGATGATGAGGATGATGATGAAATTGAATGTAATGATGAAAGTGATGCTGCTGAGCATAATGAAGAAATAGATGACAGTAATGATGATGATGATAACCAGAATGTAGATGATACCATTGAAGGTGAACTCGAAAATGATGATGATGATGATGATAATAATAATGATGATGATGAAGATGGCATTGGTGATGAAGAGAATGGAACACAAAATGAGGAAGATGGTAATATAAAGGAAAACAATTAGTTTAGGGTTCCTATTTTTTAGTTATTGAACTTCAAGAGTTTTGCATTAATCCGTTGTTTCTTTTTGTTTATTTTATATATCATGTACATATATTCATTTTAATGTACTATTTAAAAAATAAATAAAGAAGTATATTTCTTTAAAAGAAAATATTAAAAGACTGGTATACCACCTTTTTGGGTTGGCATACACAAAATAATTAAAAGAACCAAATTATACTGTACATATTTTATATATTTATATGTATATTATAAATATTATTAATAGGCGTGGGTTTTGTTTTGTATTTAATTTTCTTTAATTTATAATATTCTTTATTTAAACACCAAACAATAAATATTGTTGAACTTTTTGTTATTTACTGTTAAAAGGCACTTATATATCTGTTATGTATAATTTTGTATATATTTTCTCGTTTGACAAATTTTTAATTGTACAGTTTTTAAATATTATAAAGATTTACGAATTTTTCTTTGATAAATCATGATTGTAGAAATTATTTTATACAAAAATATTTCTTTTATTAAAAATGTATTGCCTATTTTTTAATTTGTGTGTAGTCAATTTATCTTAGAGATTTTTGTAATGTATTATTTCATTTGAATCAAAAATATACAAACATTGGTTTGATTTAAAATTACCAACTAATTTTATTATTATTAAATTTATTTTTTTTGGAATCTTAGTTTTTGGAATTTTAGTTTTAGTGGTTGCGTTTTAGAGGGTAATTACATAGAGGCAGTGCCCCCTCACCCCTTGAACATGTTATGTTGATATGTTTGTTGACATATTTTCGCTCATATTGATTAAGTTTTCATGGTAGCTGGTTAATTAAAAAATTTTGTTTGAATTTCTATATATGCCACTGGATGACAAGGTATTTTTTTGTTATAATGATTAATAAAAGTATTACTGGACGCTTCCTGGTTACTGTCTATTTATGTAGATACCTACATTAATACATTTGTATACTATAATTAGTTAATCAGTAATTCATAGTTAAATATAAATTTAAACAATTTAATTTTAGGTTTGAATATCATAATAGTATATACTATTATATAGAAGAACTTAATCATTATATTTTCATACTTTCAAAATTTTGACTTTACTTTCATGATATAATTTTTATAGTTTATAGTTAAATTTTAAATGATTTACATTGCTGCTCAAACTATTTTGGCACAATACTCCCTTTATTACTTATGAACTAAAATTGGGTAGTTAAAATTTAATTCATACATGAGAATAAATAAGTAATGTTATTTAAAATTCATTTATACATTTTTAAGAATAAGAAAATTTTATATATATAAATAAATATATATAAAAAGAAGATATTCACTTAAAAAAAATCAATATAGGAAAAAACAAATTTTAAAGAACTGTTCTATTTCTAGAATATTATTACTTGAAGCAATATTCAAAAACAAATTATTAGTAATATAGTTTTTCTTGAAAAAACTTAATAAAAAGAATCCTTTCAGCCTTGGAGTCTTCAATATTTAATCATCTGGTTCTTGAGTGAGCAGTAGATTAGCAGCCATATTTTCATTTTTTTCGCAGGCAAAATATGCTTGCACTACTTGATGTTCTGGAAAGCCTAATGCTTTCAACTGTGAAAGATAATTGGTAGATTAATTAAATTACTAAAAAACTATTATTTATATCATATAAACTTACTCTATCAATAGCTTCTTTATCTTGAGATGATACAGCAACTTCATATCCTCCAGTTGGACTTCTACCAGTGGCAGCTGGAACTGCTGAAGCACCTTCAGCTGGTTCATTAAGCATACGAACAAATGCTTCTTGGTTATTAGATATCATTTGTAAAAGAGCTGGATTGGTTTGACCAATTTGTTGTAACACTGAATTTAATAATTCTGGGTTTTGTTGAACAACTGTCCGCATTTGTTGGAATGTTGGCTGATTACGAAGAAATGCCAGTGGTTCATTTTGATGTGTTGGTATACTACCTTGGCTACTACCAGTTGAGCTACCAGTATCTAAATATTTACATAAAAATCTAGTTAAATATGAGATATAAAATAGAGAAAAATATTTAGAGTAAAAGGAATCAAAGCTCAAATACCTAAACTATATGCTTTGCCAAAAATACACAAGCCAGGAAATAAATTAGACCTATTGTGTTGAATATTATAGTTCCAGCTTACAATTTGGCTAAGTACATAATAAGGGTGTTTTATTCTATTCAAAAATGTTATAGTTTTTCAGTTAAAAATAATATTAACTTAATTCAAAAATGATCTGGTTATATTATTCAAAATAATGATATGTTAATTCTTTTTGACATAGTAGGGTTTTTTCCAAATATTCTGATAATTATAACATTTGGTTTTCTTAAAGACTGGCTAAAGGAAAATAAATGAGCTTATTAATTTATTAAGTTATGTATGAGTAAAAATGTTTTATTTCAAAATAAATTTTATGAACAAATTGAGGATAATAAATTAAAGCAAATAAATTATGAGAGCAATGGGAAACTGCTACCACTATTTTTAAACGAAACATTTTATGACTAGGTTCTAAATAAATTTAAAAAACACCAATGGTGATTTTTCAAAAATTTGGGTTAGGTATGTAGACAATATTTTTGCAGTAATAAATAAAGATTTTAATACAACACTGAGGTCTTTATACAACATTTTAATTCTTTTTACTCATAAATTTAATTCACATACAAACAAAAAGAGGGAAAATTGCCTTTTTAGATTTATTAATTAAAAGAGTAGGAGAAAACTAAATTTTGAAATTTCAATATGGATTACAGAATAATTAATATTCTGATGTGCTTACAATGGACCTATAGGTCTAAGTGCATAGGCAGTTCTTACCCACCTTATAACAACTAATAATCCAATGAATAAAATAGATTTTAATAAACAACTGAGGGTTATAACGAAAATATAATTTTAAAATAAGTCAGAACTCAAATGTACAACTCAAAGAACACTAAAGTGGAATAAAGAAAGGGGGGCAACTAGTATACTCATTAGCATAGAGGAACAAAAAGTAATTAGATTGCTCATTTTATATTATCATCTAAAAGTATTAATTTAAGAGATTTATTAGGTAACCTTCAACATAAAGTAAAAGAAGGATGATATCAGGCATTTATAAAATACTATGTAAAGGTTAAATAAATGTAATGTAGGACAAATAAAAAGATATACAGGGATCAGATTTAAAGAAAAATTAAGAAACATAAAAAATTAAGAGGTTGATAAATCTCCTATGGCTAAACATTTATTGACACATAATCACTTCATTAAAATCATAAAAATTACATAGAACTTAATAAATGGAAATGAAAAAGTTTAAAATTAAGAACAATTTAATTAATTAGGATCTTGATCCACTAAAAAATTCATTATTAAACTTGTTTAAACTGGCAAAATGTGATAATATTACTTAGTGATAATGCCACTAGGGTTTTTTTTTTTTTGGTCAGATTGTCAGTAAGTGTTTAGCGTTCATAATGATAATAATGTTCACAAAATACATTTTTTAATCATATTTGGTGATTTTTGAGGTAAATATTTTTAATATTGTTCAGTTTTAAACTAATATTTTTTTTACAAATATTTAACCACATATTTTCTTTATGTTAAGAAATTAGTTATTTATCAAAATTTAAAGTTAATTTGATAAAACTGACGATACATTTTAAATTAGAGACAAAATTATCATTAGTATCAGCTAAAATATTAATGGCACCAATTAATATCCAACAAACCCTAATCTATCTACCACTTTATTCCATTAACCATTAATGAATACTAGTCATGTATATTTATGAAGATTATTACTAAAGTGATTATAATGTTAACACTTCATAATATTTTACTGCCATTTATAATTTTTATAATAATAATAAATATATGTAATATGTTATAATAATTTGTTTTTGTTTCAAGGTGTAATTACTTTAATTAGTTTAACATATTAGTTAGTAAAAAAAACAAAATACTTCAGAAACAAAATTAATTATTTCTGCATGCTAAAAGAATTATAAAAAAAATTGCTCTTTTAATCATTCAATAACATGTTATCCCTGAACACTTGATTTTATTCAAGATGACTGTGAATTATATGTATTTATAAATTTTATTTGAGTTTGAAGGTATCCAACATTTTTTATTTTTGCTTTGTCAGCCCATTAAAGATCACACCGTCCCTCTTTTTCATAGGATTATAAAATAACACAGAAATATTATTCATTTTAGAGGAGGGGATTAACCCCCTCAAAATTATAACATTGGGGAAAAAAGTAATTAGTTTTCAAGTTAATTAACAATAATTAGTACTAATTAGTAGTATTTTTGGATTAACTTAACAAAATTTATAAATGCATATAATTCTCAGCCATGATGATAATCAATGTACCATTGAAATAAAATTGTTCTTACCTTCACTAAGAATGTTACTCATTGATTGATTAATGGCTGGATCAGACTGTAATTCTTCAGGTATTCCTGTGATAAGATACTCAACAGCTCTATCAGGATTATTAAAGCTAGCTCTTAGTGCAATCTCAACCTATAAACAGTATCTTTGTTAAATTATTATTTTTTTATTAAAAACAGCATATCATATATTATCAAAAACATTATACACAATGCAGAAAAAAGTAGTTTTTACAAAATGTATATATATAAAAAAGATTTTACCTGTGTTCTAACATAACCCATATCCATAATGTTTTGTACAATTTTTTCATATTCATCTCCTGATGCTGATTCTGGTACAGGTGCAGTAGATGTTGTAGTGGAAGATGTTTGTTTTTCATCATTTTTAGATTGTTCTGCATGAACAGAAGGACTAAAAATAGGAAAAAAATCAATAATGACTTTTATGATTATTAATAATGAATTAATTTAATGATAAAATTACACAGATAAAAAGTGAAATGCGATGGTTTTCTATTTCAGAAATCAATGGGAAACTAGTTCAATTTAAGTTGGGTGGTATAAAACTGAAGTGTTAATGATCAGAAAATTTTTTTTTATTTTAAAAAGCATTAATGAAAAATTATATAAAAAAAATTAATATTGGCAGTCTGAAGTCTAAAGGAATTATTGAATAACGACATAATTTACAGTACATATATTTATGACACATTAATTTTAATAATTTACATTTTAAAATGTTATGGTATTTTATTATTAAATTAATAACTAAAATTAACAATAATGTCAATTATTACTTGTTGTATTTCAACATTTAAAATAATAATATATGCTTTTATTATTAAATAAAAATATAACTATTATGAAATTTTCAAAAAAATTACCATTCACTAGGTTTTACTGATGTTGATGTACTGGGAGTAGATTTTACTGATTTTTCAGCATTAATACTAGCAGCCTTGGATACCATAACAACAACAAATTTTTTTGGATCTATATTACAATCGCTTATTTTTGTGTCATCACTAAGAATTTTTCCTAAAAATTAATTTTACATAAAAGTTAAATATTTCGTAGCATATTTGTAAACAAATAAATATATAATTAATATACCTGCGTATATAAGCTTTTGATTTTCTGCTAGGTAGTCAGAACCTTTCTCTATTTGCAATTTTTCTTTTAATTCTTTTACCTAAACATATATATATATATATATATACTATTTAGTAATAAGAATGCACACTTTTATAAGTTAGTAAATGGCAACTTCAATTATAAGACATAAATAAAATTAAAATTAAATAATAATAAACTTTTCCAAGTAAAACTTAAGATAGTTTACTAACTTTTAAGTATAAATTTCCGGTATTAATAAAAAATTAACTTAAAAATAGGAAATGCAATACGAATTTATTAATGAAATAAATCTAAAACTGAGATATATAAATTTTACAAATTTGATAAGGGTAAATAAAATTTAGTTTATTAATTAGGATTCTAATTACCGTTTTTTCAGGCTCGATTTCGAGTTTAAATGTTTGCTGTTGTAAATTTTTGAATGTGATAAGCATTTTAATGTTTCCAAAAGAACTAATACTACGAGTAAAATAAGTCAAAGAATGATTATTTTTTTAATTGAAAATTACTTTTAATGATAAATCATTAACAGGACAACGCACTAATAAGTAAAAATATGAACTCTGTAAAATATATTCGAAAAATTATCATTTGAGATTAGTTAGTTGCAAGAACACCGTGACTCATGATATAACATTTGGGGTACAATGGTAACATAACCTGTTTAAAACATTATGGTGCATCATGGACAAAACAATTCATATCATAGATTAAATATATATATTTGGCGGTAAAACAAAGTACAACATTTAGTTTATGAATAAAAACTTGAATGATAACAATAAAAAATTAATGTAATTAATTAAACACATAAATTTTCTTATTTAATTACTAATTATATTATTCATAATAACAGTGATATGTCTTGACAAGATTAAAATTTTTGTTTCTGGATCGAATCTATGTCCTTTTATGTTCAATTACAATTAACTACAATACGTTAATTTTACGCAATGCTCAATTATTTTTATCTTGCTTTTTTATTACGCATGTTTTTCTCGGGTAAATTGTATCAGAAATGCATTGAAAGATGCCGAATAATATAAAGTTTAAGACATTACTTAAATCAGGCATTATCAAAAATTAAAAATATAACTCTAAATATCTCAACAAATTACAATAATTTTCCTTTTTTTTTTTATAAAAACTTAAATAATACTATATTTTTAACAGTAAATAATAAGAAATATCATATTTTTATACTTTTTTTGTGTAAATCCAATAAAAAACTTCAGTACTTAAAGACATTTTTTTTTGACAATATTTCAAACTAAATTTTGTAAAATGTACTCTATTATTAATACAATTAATTTGTCACGACGATTATTTTACTATGTAAAATCGAGAAAAAAAATATTTTCTTGTCAGATTTTGAAAATGTCCGTAAACAAAAAGAAAAGGTTAATTTTTCATTTCAGTTATCTGGTTACTAAGATAGCAGATTGGAGAACCATTACCACTGCTCTTATTTAGAGGTTCTAACCCCCAAGGTACAAATTAACATTTCTATTTTGTTTTGCTGTTCTCAGCAAAAACCCTATCTTGAACAAGAAAAAATTTTGACATGTTTTAGTTTAAGATTTAAATTAAATACACACATGAGGATTTCCTTAATATTATGTCAACTTTTATGATGATTGTTATAGTGCTATATATCTTTTACTATATTATTAAAAAAAAAAGACATGGATTAAGTAAGTGTACAATCCCTTACCACTAATTCTTCCAATGAGTAAATATATATATTGAACTCGATTGATAGTCTAACCTTATATTTTTCACAATACTAATTTTGAGATATTTTATTTAAGACGAGTGGACACAAGGCTAGGAAAATGTGATTATTAAATATAATATAAATATATAAACGTTAAAGGGATTCTTTGATTATTAGTCAAATTCAACCAATAATTAAAATATCAAATTAGTGTATTATATTTTTAAGAAGTGATTTAATTTTTTGATTAGCTTAAATGAAAAATAAAAATAAAATGTCCCACTGAAGAGTAAAGAAATAGTTGATGTTTCTTTATTTTTAGACCTTCTTTACCATACTAATGACAAATATATTCGAACAAAAAATGTAATTTTTTAGAATAAACAAATTGTTGCGCGAGAGTAATAATCGTACTTTTTAGTTTAACTCATATATGAGACTTTTATAAATGACTTGGGTGATAAATTATTACCTAAGTTTTAGATATATGATCATCGATCATACATCAAAAAATAAAGTTGAATTTTAAAATAAAAGATACAAAATTTGTATCAAATATTGTTATTTGAGTAATTAAAAAATAACACTTGTTTTTAAGGAATTTAGATTAAACATATATTTGATTCTACATATTATACAAGTAAATAACAGAATTATTAACTAATATTAATGTATTTAGATGACTATTGTTTCATTTGTTAAATCCCCTTAACTTTAAATAGTTATATCTTGTTCAGAATTTATTAAAATTGATTAATTTTGATAAAATTAAGGGATGAAGATGGAATCTTTATTTTTCTTGTCAAGTAGCTGTACAAAGATTTATAACAAATAAAATAATTACATATACGATAATACTAATATTTTTAAAGAAAATTTATGAGGCATAATTAGTCAATCATCCTATATTTATTTTAAATATTGAATGCTTAATATAAATGCATATTAAAAAGAAGTTATAATAATTATTATAGAGGCATCAATTATATAATAATTTATTTACAGATATTCAAAAATAGATTAACCTAAGATAAGCCATTTTAAAGAAATTAGGCACTAGTCATAATGAAATAGGTTAGTGCAAGAAGTAATAAAAATAATTATTTCAAGGCACAATAAAATTAGTTACGATCAAACATTAATATCAACTTAAATTTTCAATTAAACTTTACAAAATACTTTAATCTTAAATTATTTTATTTTATCATTTATTTATATAGCTAAAATAAATAAATTCAATTGTCAATTTATCATGTATGTATTAATTGAAAAATACTTAGTGTAATTAAGAGATCGACATACAAAATATAATAAACTTTTTTACAGTGATTCAAGATAAAAACTTAAAATAATGAGACAACTTTGAATTAGAGATGTAAAAACGAGTTTTTTAACATTAAAAAAAAAAAAAAAATGTTTTTACATCTTGACTAAAAATATGATGTACAATAAAATAATATCAACATAATCTACAAAACACATATTTTCATAGACAAGTCTTATACTATCAGTGTGAACTATTTTTATATTAGTTTAATTTAGCTAATCAAAATATTAATGTTATCATCTTAAATATTTTTTTCTTCCTTCTTTAACTGACAATGCATTTGAAATCCAATAGTAGTAACACAATTTAAATTTGATTCATATAAGCAGATGAGTAGTCAATATTATTATACCCTTCCCTTTTAATAATGTGGTATGAAATTTCTAAAATAAAATTAACTCAGCATAAATTAATTTCACGACTTGTTTATAAAAAAATGCTTATAAAATTACTCATAATAGTAACAAAATATCAATAACAAAAAATGTGTTTAAAAACCCATTAAGAAGATAAAAATTAACAGAAATGTAATATTTCATAAAATTTTAAAAAAATAGAATAAAAAATACAAATAATTCTTTTTCAATTTTTATTAAATAAGTTCAAATTATCATTTAATTAAGTACAAAAAATATATTTTTTTTATTATTCTATTATGTCTTACATGAAAATTTTTTCTTAGAGTTCTTAAATTGCATCTGTATTATTGATTAGAGATATGATATTAGATCTGCTAGATAAAAATATTTAGTTTACAGAATTCCAGATATGCACCAAAATTTTTTTTAAATTTTAAAACAATAAATGATAAATGAAAAAAAAAATTCAACAATTTTACTTGGTCACGTTTGAATTTTGACACTATACATCTAAAATAGTATTATTTAGACAAATTAGTCAATAAAGTTTTATACAAAAAAAGGTAATGTATTATATCAGTAAAATGTCCATAAGGTCTGAACATTTTTATTTATTTTTCATTTTGGTTATATTATGAAATAAAATAATATTAATTAAACTAATGTTCATTATTCAAATTTTTAAATGGGATTTGTAAAATATGTATAGCAACTAGTATTAATTTTTCTATACTAGTGTATAGATTAAGTACTAATAAAAATTTTAAAATAAAATTCATAAATAAGACTGAATATTAGCTCTATTAATTTGATACTGAACTGATGAACCTGAAAAATTAGAGTCGATACTAAAAATGATTTTAAATAAATTTTGAGATTATAATTACCAATTTGCTTTGGTCTCATTTCATAGACATTTGATGTACCTTCAGGTATGAACACTGATACCAGTAAGGCGCACACAACAAGAAGAGATCCAAATACAAATGGAGGTCCCGGTATAAGCTAAAAATTAATAATACAATTCAAAATTAATGGAAAATAATAAATAATTTTACTTACTGATGAAGAAGAGTCATTATGAAAGTTATATTTTAAATTTTTAATTATAATGGTATCATTAAATGAGTGATGGGAAGAATGTGAAGTGTGTGCCATTTGTATACCCTCATTTAGATTAACATTAAACAAGTAAAATGTAAATCCAAATATTGCTGGTCCTAAGCCACCACATAGACCACGCACACCAGTTACTACACCTTGAACAACACCTAAAAATGTAATCAATTATTGTCAATATTAGAATTATTGGATTTATATGATTTTCCTATCATTACAAATGTATAACAATAAACCAAAATCATATATGAATAAAAAATTATATTTTTTATTGAATTAACTTAAATACAGTCAACTTATTTTTCAATAAATAAAAATATTATTTATCGGTGAATACCTTGTTTATCTGCATCAGAATGAATAGAAATAAATGAACTAATGGCAGGATAAGTAATACTAGAAATTGCAGCTAAAACACAAGCTGACCACATAACCCTAAAATAAATGAATACATAGTTAATTTTTTTAATTAATTTATGTACAATTAAAATCTAATTACCATGTTTCAGAACCAAATCCAAACCACATTAGTTGCATTATTTCAAATACTAATCCAATCATTATTGTGTATTTTGCACCTAACATTTTCATAATAATTCCAAGTACAGACTGAATAGCTGCTGACAATAAGCCAATTACTGCAATCAGCACTGATACTTTTATCATACTAAAGCCCATTACCTTATAAAAAAATAATATTTTAATAAAAGTAATAAATAGGTAACAAACTTAAATATTAATTATATCAAAATAATAACTAAACATTTTATCAAGTTTTTACAAAGTGTTTTTTAGAATAAATAAAAAATTCAAAACTAATAAAATAATCTTACAAGTCGTAAATAAACAAACAATGATGAATATTCTCCAGCTTCTGGAAGATAGGATAAAAACACAGTCAAACAAAGAATTAATACGGTACGATCATGACCAACCATTTTTAAAGCCTAGAAATTTACAAATAAAATGTTCCATTTTAGTAATAGTATTTATCATAAATAATTTGTAAGAGTTCATTTGAATACCTTTTTAATTTAGAGTTAATACAAATTAAGTAAACACTACTTATTGGACTAGCAATTATTTTTATTCAATTGAATATTATATTCCAAATTCGAATACGCAATAAATCACACAGAGTAAAAATTTGTCTCTTTGATTATTTTTAGCTATTAGTAGTGTAAATTTTAAGTATCCCATTAGCTATTTGAATACTTAAAATAGTAACAATATTTTTAATTACAAGATATATATTATATTAAATTTTGCCAAATATTTCCTATACCTTTAAGCCAAAACTTTCGCTTATAAAACAATAGTAATACATACACATTTTTTATTTTACCACTAGACCTGTAAGATCTTTCACCTTTTGAATTATTTGGTCAATAAAATTTTTAATCTGTCGTCTTTAAAAGTTTAATATGGGGATTAAATTGAGTTAACTCTCAAACACAAATACTTTTTGATTATGATGATAGCATAACCTTTTTTGGTAAGAAAATTATAACATAAAATTAGGATAGATTCAATATCTTCCTTGGTATAATGTTGTTGAATTTATGATATTCGCAATTTATTTATTTTATATAAAGATCAGCTATATTATAACAAAATTATTTATACTTATAAATTAACTTTATTCTATAATTTATAAAATTATACACTCTTCTGCATTTATAAAATAACCCTTTATGTGTTATATTTAACTTACAACAAATGGATCAGCATGTTCCCATAATATACAATTGGTAGACATTCTTAGCTTATAAGGTAAACTTTCAGGAACAACAACAATAATAAATAATACATTCAATATAGCTATAAATGAAGCTAATAATACAACATAATTTATTCCATACATTTCCATAATGTATGATCCAAGAGCTGGCCCAAATACCATACTAGCACCAAAAGTTCCAGTAATCTATAAAATTATTAATTTATTTAAAAATATAATTTATAAAATAAATTGTAGTGTAAAATTACCAGGCCATAATAGTAACTTCTCTCTCTTTCATCACTTATGTCAGCAACATAAGCAAATATAACAGAAAAAGTTACAGAAAATAAACCAGATATACTAGTTAATGCAAAAAACCACCTACAATACAAACATCCAAATATCAATAACTATTTATACTTCATTTTTTTTAATAAAATAAGTTAGTATACGAAAAAATTAATATTCTAAATACATTAGAATGGTTTAGCAACTAATTACATAGAACAATTGGAATGAATCAATCATATAACAAAGCTATTTACATTTAACAAAAGTAATTTAAAAAAAAAAATTATAATTATAGTAATTAAAAATATTTCCCGCAGGGGAATCCGCAAGGATTACGGGCCTAACAACCCCGCGGACCCTAGTTATTTCAGTGGGGGTGGCAACACGTACCACTGCTCTTAGCCGGTCATGACTTTGGTTAGTTGGGACCGGTAGGCCTGGGCATACCTGCTTGCTAACAGCGAATAGGCCCCCCTAACTCAGCCATACTAAGTGAAAGTGTTGCTAACTTGTCACAGGGTAGTTAGCCGAAAGGTAAAGTGACCATTGGGATTCTCTATGGCACCTGGCGCACCATAGAGTATACAGCCTTATCACAGTATCGAGCTCTGCTGTGACGGACCTTTATTTCTCGACTTCTCGTGGGAACTATATGGACAAAAACATAGAAAAACCACAAAACAACGAACTTGTGACGATCAGGGATCCTACGGACAACCTGTCGGAACAAGATCGTGAACTGGCGACTCTTCGCAGAAGAATCGCCGAACTTGAAGGTCTCAATGCCAACAACGGGACACTTGGTGAACCGTCTACTAGCAAAGAGACAGCAACGTCAGAAAATGTAGACCAGGAATCGCAAGATCAACTGGGAGCAGTAGCTGACAAAATCGAAGGTCTAAAACTTAGACCTGAGAAACTGAGCGGCAGTCAGAGGCGCAAGCTGAAGAGGAGCCGAGCAAACATGGAGGGGCAGAAGAACCTACCAAAGGAGGGAGACAAGGGAACCGATGACTTTAAAAAGTCAAAGGGAACCGAAGCTCAAAAACCTGAGGACAAGGGTCAAGAACCTCCATGTAAGAAAACTCATTGGGTACCGACCTACAGGGACGTGGTAACCGATGATAAAAAAGTGGCTCTGGTCCTCGCAGGCTACCCCACTAACAAGTTGACCACAGAGCAGGGGCTACTCATTGAGTCTTGTGTTGGAGACTTGATACTGTCGGGTACTGATGGAACCGACGTACCAAGGTTTGAAGACACCAAACTCACTGATGGAGCACTTGTGATCAGTGCAGCCCAAGAGAGCTCTCTTAAGTGGCTCACTGACCATGTAAACCTGATAAAACCTTGGGACGGTGCAGAACTCCATTTGGAAGCCTACAACCCGATCAAGTATAAACGGATGGTCGCTCATATACCAGGACTGCCAAAAGAGTCCAAGAAGATCTTGGAAATTTTGACAAAACAAAACCCAGGGCTGAACACGGCGATCTGGAAAGTCCACCATGAGACAGAGGTTGGCCCGAAAGGACAAACTCTGTTTCTAAGTGTGGACGAAAACAGCATGGTCAAACTGGAGGAACTGAAGCGCAGTCCATATTTTGGAATGGGCAGAGTTTGCTTCACAGATTATGTTGCCAAGCAGCCACCAGCCCGGAAGGATGTGAAAAAATTCACACCTCAAAAATCTGGGAAGAGGAAGGCTGAGGAATCACCAGTGCCACTCGGGAAAGGAGGTAAGGCACAGGTAAGGAACAAACGGATACACTTTACTCCTGTCTTGAAAGGGAAGGGAGGATGTGTGTTACGTAAGGGAAAGGGACCCAGGAAACCGCCACCCTCAATAACGGCCACAGCTGAGAGGAACCTCTCCACGGATCCAAAAGGAAATGTGGAGAGCGAACCCAAGGCACAATCGCCACCTGGGGACGGCGGTGGGACACCACCCACAGGGGGGGCTGTGTGACACAGGGACTGTTTCAGACACCTGTATCACACCCAGTACAGCGTGCTTTCTTAGGTGTCAACATCAGTTTATCTGAATGGCTGACAATAGAATTCAATTCACGCAAATAAACCTGCATCACAGTAAAGGGGCCAGTAGTGTATTACTAAGGACCCTAACTGAGAGGCATACAACACCCTTACAAATAGCACTTATTCAGGAACCATGGATAAATGGGGACCAGATTAAGGGGCTAAATCTAAGGGATTTTAAACTGTTTCATAAACAAGCAGATAAACCAAGAACTTGCATTTTGGTTAATAATAAAGTTAAAGCCAGCCTGATACTTAATCTATCAAGTGCAGACTTGACTATTATTAGAGTAACACTAAATGATGGTAAAAATATCATAGTAGCTTCAGGATACTTACCATATGAGGTCACAGACCCAGGTAGGGACCTAACTATGCTCTTTAATTATTGCAAAAATGAAAAATTAGAACTAATCCTAGGTATGGATGCTAATGCACACCACACTATTTGGGGGAGCAGTAACATCAACCAAAGAGGAGAGGTTATAATGGATCTATTGCTGACTACAGACCTAAGTATACTGAACAGAGGTAGTGAACCTACTTTTGTTATCAGGAACAGGCAGGAAGTCATTGATCTGACAGTTTGTTCAAAAGAGTTACTTCAAAAGATAAAAGGATNACAGTTTGTTCAAAAGGGTTACTTCAAAAGATAAAAGGGTGGAAAGTGTCCTCCGAACCTTCTCTTTCTGATCATAGGCACTTACGATTCACTTTGGAAATTAACAAAGTTGAGACGGAGTACTATAGGAACCCGAAAAGAACAAACTGGGACAAATACAGGGCAGATCTCTCTCGTGACCTGATTAACCTACAGTTTAGATTGGGGTCGAGACAGAGTACTGAAAGGGCTGTAAATATGCTACAGGACTCCATTGTCTCAGCTTACAAAGAAAACTGTCCTTTAATAGAAAGGAAAGGTACAGGGCAGGGTGTAGCTTGGTGGAATGCTAACCTGTCTAAATTAAGAAAGAGTTCACGTAAGCTCTTAAATAAAGCAATGAAATCAGGTTTGGAACAACACTGGGAATCCTATAAGAATGCCCAAAGAAACTACAAATCTGCATTGAAAAAGTCCAAAAGAGAAAGCTGGAAGAAATTCTGTAGGGATATACAACAACTCCCTATAGCAACTAGACTTCTGCGATCACTAAGGAATGGACCAAACAAAACTGTCGAGGCAATACTACTGCCAGACGGAATGTTCACCAATAATGATAATGAAACATTATCACATTTGATGAACACACATTTTCCTGACTCTGCAATTAACAACAGAGAACAGGAACATGATGCACAGGACAAACGTGTGACCTGCGTTGATTGGAGACTAACCAGGAAAGTGATAACCCCAAGTGGAATAAGATGGGCAATAAAAACCTTTGGCAGTTTTAAAGCTACAGGCTGTGACGAAATTTTCCCTGCACTTCTGCAAGAAGGGTTAGAGATAATCGTCCCCCATCTCTGCAAAATATTTAGGGCATGCCTTTCCTATGGTTATCAACCAGAAAGCTGGCGTAAGGTTAGGGTAGTGTTTATACCCAAACCTAACCATACTAACTATTATGAAGCAAAATCCTCCTACAGACCAATAAGTCTTACTTCTTTTCTTCTTAAGACTATGGAGAAACTTATTGATAGGTACATCAAGGAGGGGCCTCTTAAGGAGAACCCTTTACATGAAAACCAACATGCGTATCAAACGGGGAAATCTACTGATACAGCTCTACACTGCTTAACTACTAAAATAGGGAAAACTGTAGAGAATAAAATGTATGCAGTAGGTATATTCCTGGACATCAAAGGGGCTTTTGACAATACTCCCTTAGATGCTATGTGTGAATCTGCACAACAGCGTGGAATAGAACCACTTATTATTAAGTGGATAGAATCCATGCTTAAGGAACGCTCCATTTTGGGACAGCTCAATGAGACCAAAGTAATCAAGAGTGTTAAACAGGGCTGCCCACAAGGCAGGGTTCTATCCCCCTTGCTATGGTGTCTAGTATTAGACTCGCTTATTAGAAAGNTTGCTATGGTGTCTAGTATTGGACTCGCTTATTAGAGAGTTAAACAAATATTGTTATACACAAGCCTATGCGGATGACTTGGTTATAGCAGTGGTGGGTAAATTCCCAGACACTATTATTGACTTAGCACAACAGAGACTTAACACTATACAGATATGGTGTAGTAAGTACGGTCTATCTGTTAATCCAAATAAAGCAGAGGTTGTTATGTTCACTAGAAAGAGAATAGGACTAGACAGCCTGGACACTCTTACTCTGAATGGACAAGAAATTAGCTTAAAATCAGAAGTAAAATACTTAGGTATTATCTTGGATAGTAAGCTAAAATGGAAATCATATGTTGAGTCAAGAATCAAAAAAGCAATGACCACATTGTGGACTTGCAGTAGAGCCTTGGGAAAGACATGGGGTCTTTAACCAAGAGTTATGTATTGGTTGTACACATCAGTGATTAAACCTATGATNGTTGTACACGTCAGTGATTAAACCTATGATATTGTACGGTGCCCTGGTCTGGTGGACCAGAACAGCACTCATTACAGCTAGGAAAGAACTTAGTCGCATACAGAGAATGGCTGCTATGGCCATCACTGGAGCATTAAGAACTACACCAACGGTCGCATTAGAGGCACTAATTGGATTGCCTCCTCTGCATCTAGAGGTGAAAGCTCACGCCAAAGCTACAGCACTAAGATTCCACAACTTAGGTATGTGGACTTTGGAGAGTGATACAACAGAACATGGTAAAATACTAAAAGAGATAGACCAGGGCTTTCTGGAATACCCCTTGGACTATATCAAACCGGTTCTTAAGAATAACATTCCCTACAAAGTGGAGATCACTATACATAGAGAATGGAATATCAACCACCTGACTGAAAAAGGAGGATTTGTGATATATACAGATGGATCCAAAAAATCAGGAAAGGTAGATGCTGGAATTTGGGGTTTAAAGCCACAAATAAATGTCAGTATGTCATTGGGCACAACACCCTCTGTCTTCCAAGCAGAGGTGATGGCGATACTGGTAGGGGCTCAGAACCTGCTGGTATACAAAAATAGGAAGATAACCATCTTAAGTGATAATCAAGCGGCTTTGAAGGCACTCATATTGGTTATAGTTATGAAATTTATTCTATGAAAATTATCATTTTATGATATAGCACTTATAATTGAAGTTGAAAATAAGGTAATAATGTTGTCATAGTGTTAGTATCGCCGTATCCTATAATCAGAACTTAATATAATACTTCCCTTAAATTAGAAATATGTGTATTTTATTAGAAATAATTATTCTAAAATTTTACACATTGATAAGGTATTTTAAGTGGTGGGAGGGTAAATATTTTAAAATTTTAGTTTTTTTTTTTTTGTATGAATACATTAATTAACTGTTTTATCTTTTAAGTCAAATTGCAATTAACAATTTAGTATTGTAGATATATTATTCATATTTACCTTAATCTTATTATTAGTAGTACAAAGATGTAATTAAATAAAAGTAATAATAAGAAAAGACATTTTTATTTAACAAACATTGCCAATGCTTAATTAAGGTAAGATGAAGAGCAAAAATCACCCATAACTATTCTTGTTTACACTAAAAATACATAATTATTTTTAAATTTAGAAGGGGTAGTGAAAATTTTCTTTATATATATATCACCATTCAAAAAAAATCCTCTATTACATCACTGTACAAGCACAAATTTAATTTAAAAAATTATAAATAACTATTATTTACCCAGAATCTATGATCATAAAAGGTATTGGAATGCATGTAAAAAATACAGTCAAAATTAAAAAAAATTTTCGTCCCCAGACATCAGACAAAGCACCAATTAAAGGTGCACTCAAAAATGATAGCAGTCCCTAAAATAAAGTTAATGTTAATTTTATGATTAAAAAAATATTTTAAAAAGTATTAGTATACCTTTATACCCCAAATAATACCATTCATTAGTAAAGCATGATCTTGGAATGTATTGTTTAACTTCTGTAGTAAAAAAAAATTAATACTATCAAATCAACACTATATAAATAAACATATTTTATTTTAATTCTGTGTTTTCTTACTGAAACTGTTGGTAAAGTTAGTAAACCCCATGTAAAATATTCTAAAAAAGTAATAATTAGTGCATGGTAAATAGATGGCTTCCCAACACCAGATTTCTAAAAATATACAATAAATTATTTCAAAGTATTATTTTAACAAAAAAAATATTGAATAACTAAAAAGAAGGTTGTCTCTATAACAGCTGCTTTTTTTTCTTGTTCATCTAAATTGAAACTAAAAATATTGGAAATTATGTATTATAGTGACAACAATTCTTTATATAAAATATGAAATTATGATACATAAGTTAATTACAGTATATAAATGTATGTATATATATATATATAAATTATAAATAACTCACCATAAATACATCATTATTTAGAACAGATTTATGACTCCTATTGGAAATTCCAGACACTCTTTTATTCATCTTTAACTTCGAGCCCATTTTTAAACTTTTATTATGGTTCATTAAGAAGTATTGAATTATAAATAATTAACTAGAATATAAGTTACCAAGTACCAAAATTAAATATAAAACTAATTGTTTCAAAAGTAATTGCTCTTTTATATAAGTATTATACTTATTTAATTAAAGAGGTTATTTAAAGATTTTCATGATAGAACTCTAGATGAAGATCTAGTGTAAAGAAATATTCAACATTGCTACATTTTAATTATTACTTTAATATATTGTAATATTTGCATTGACGTTTTGTTATCACGTCACACTTATCTAAATATATAACCCAAGATACCGTGGTTCCTCTAAAATGTTTACCACTTAGAATTTTTCTAATAATTCTTCCAACTTTTGTGATTAATAAAATCATTTCTATTGGTCTATTAGCGATACGCACCATTACATTTTGTTTTAAAACTTACGTTAACTGTAAATTTCTTTTGTTCATACAATATAGTTGAATTTATAAACAATATGTCATACATTCAATAATTAATTTGTCGATAAATCGATGTTACTTAACATTTAAGAAACTGAACAAAGTTAACTAGATTTAAATAAATTTTTGTGTAATGTAAAACGTTTGCCAAGTAAAAATTTAACTAAATCCCAATTATTTTATTTAAAAAGTTATAATGTTGCCCGATTTTATGTGTAGACCTTTAATGTAAGGAATTATTATTTTAATTAGATTAGGTATATTTTATAATAAATTATCAATAGAATTTTGCAATGATTTTTTTGATTTATAATTTAATTTAAATCAATCATATTTTTAGTTTTTGCTAAGCATTAAAATTATTTATATTTATTAATGTATTTCCATTACATATTATCTTAGATTTTTATAATTGCTGTATATTATAGTTAATATTTAATTAATAATTATTTTTCTCATTTTAGCTTGCTCTTTGGAATTCTATATCCTGGATACATGTCATATAAAGTACTAAAGACAAAAAAGTCAAGTAATTATGTATGTGTATTAATATATATATATATATTTTAGTAATTTAATCTTAAAAAATAATATAATCGAAGAAGATATTTGTAGTTGTGAAAAATACTAAAGAGTTTCAATAAATTAGTAAGCTGAATGAACAAAACTCTAATTTTTACACATACAACAAACAATTATACCCAGTATAGATTCACCTAACAATTAAATCACTTATTGAAATAAGGGCCCAAATCTTAATTTTAGATTTTTTCACAGGGAAAAAAGTATATACTTTTTTAAATTATTCTCTTATTTATTATAACTAGATCAGATGAAATAATTTATAAAATAATTAATTTTGTTTTAACTAAAGCTATTTTATAATTTTCTAAACCAATTATCTTTTATGTTTTCTTCATTTTTAGGTAAATTTATATTCAAATAATTTGTTTAGACTTTCAGATATAGCCCATTTAATAAAAAAATTATTTATATTTATTAAATCATAATACTTGTTGTAATCATCAAAGTACTTAGTTGATAAAAACTACTTACTTTATTAAACATAGTACTTTAATTACTTTAATTGAATTATTAGAATAATGAAATAAATTATATGTTAGATAGCAATAGTACATTCTTATGTGCATTCGAGGCTAATATTTTCATACGATTTTAAATAAAGAAAATGATCAATAATTGATATCATAATTATTATGCAAATAAAACAATATGATTTATTAACATTCTTATATTTAGTGTTCCAATAAGTGATTCTATTATAAAAATTGATATCATAAAATGCTTTAATGTGATAATGCTTGAAGAAATGTTTACATTTTTATCCTCCGAAAACATTTAAGATGAATTAAAGTTGATTTAAGTCCCGGTTCATCTTAAACAATTTTTTTGAAAAAGGCTTAAATTAAGCTTTAAAGATTCCTCCCTAAATAAACTTAAACAATACTTAAATTTGAAAAAAAAAAAAAAAATTAGTGGTTAAAATTTCAAAAAGAGTTTTAAAATAAATCTAAAGATTTTTTTTGGGGAAACAATTTAAGTCAAGTAAATAAAGAATTCAATAATACTTATTCTTTAAACTTTTGATAAATATGTCTATTATTTTTGAACTATTTATTTTACATTAAATTTCATAAATTAATTTATTAATGATAAAATAAAAAATATTGTGTTTTTTTTTTTTTTTTAATTTAAGGGTATTTGGCTTATGTATTGGATTACATTTTCATTATTTACTTCAGTAGAAACAGCAACAGATATTATTATTAGTCCATGGTAAGTAATGTTTGTACTATTAAACTTTAGGATACTTCTTCATCATATTTAATTTTGATCAAGTTAAATAAGATAAGTTTAGAGTAGCCACAAATTTGTAACATCGGGGAAAAAAAATTTTTAGATGGCAAAATTTATTAAAGTTCTTGTAATAAATTCAATGGACAAAAATTTAATATGATGTAGTATTTTTGTAAAATTACTGTTATAGTTATTGTCTTACATATTTATTTATATAATGCTTAATATAAATATTGTATTTGTTATTTTAGCTTCGATGCGAAGCTGAGAAGGTATTGGTTTTACTATGATGTGTTTTTTTTTTTTTTTCTGTTACTACTTTTTCTCAGCTCTCACCGAACGGATTTCNTGTTACCACTTTTTCTCAGCTCTCACCGAACGGATTTCTTTCAACGATACGTCAAAAGATCACAAATCGTATCTAGTCGAAGACATTACCCTTCAAAATTGAAAAAAATTCTCTCGTTCCCCGTAAATGGGGGAAACCTCCAAAAAAATTACAAATTTAAAAATCGCTAATTTTCGAAATTTTTTCAATTTTTTTACTTAAAAGTGCCATAACTTTTTTAAAAATGAACATATCATTATAATTCTTTTTTTTATAGATGTATAATATCATTACCTTTCATTTGATATATTTTTTTCATAAATTTAACCCTTAACCTGCCCACAAGGGGGGATATAAAATGATAACTTTTTCAACTTAACTTTTGAAAATGTTCCGGAAGGTCTGACACTTTTATATATATCTTAAATTAAAGCTAGTGTAATGTACTTTAATTTGAANTAAATTGAAGCTAATGCAATGTTCTTTATTATGCAAAAAAAAAATTTCGGACTTTATTTTATCTTCACGGTGAAAATGGCTACCGAATGCTATTATTGTGTGAAAATTTTCGATTTTGTATTTAACATATTTAACTTTATTATGCTATAACTTTTTGAAAAATGTATGGATCAGTACAATTTTTTCATGAGGAGTAGTATTTATATACATCTTTCATTTGACATACTGTTTTTATAAATCAGACCATTTCCCTATATATGGGGGGGCTTAAAACATAAAAAATGCATATATAAAGTAGAACTTTTTCAACTTAACTTTTGAAAGGGTTCCGGAAGGTCTGACACTTTTATATATATCTTAAATTAAAGCTAATGTAATATACTTTAATTTGAAAAAAAAAAATTTGACCTCTGGACTTGTCTTCACGGCGAAAATGGCTACCGAATGCTATTTTCGTGTGAAAATTCTCGATTTTATTATTTATATTATATTTAACTTTATAATGCTATAACTTATTGAAAAGTTTATGGATCCACACAATTTTTTTATGAGAAATAATATTTTTTAATAAACCCTTTTTCATTCGACATACTTTATCTTAATCGAGATATTAATAAGGAACCAGCAGATCAAGTAGCTTTTGGAATTAAACACCAATTTTTTTTAAATTAAACACTATCTAAAAATTTGCATCGAAGCGTTTATTTTTGATAGTGATTTTAATCACTGTCAGATATCATTATACTTGATCCAACTATGCCACGTCACCACTGTGCCGCGACCCACCTGTGCTGGGTTTTTTTAAATTATATATTAGATTCATGGAACAGTGGTAATTACAATTTAAACTAGACATAATTTTAAAATTAATCAATAAAATATTTTTACTAACCAATAGTAGTGATGATACACAAGTTACAGTATAAAATAAATTAAATAAACTAGACATCTTTGTTACTTTATTAATAACAAAGAAAAGTGATAAATACATTTATTATTGTGAAATTCTGATTAATTTTCTTTTCTTTAGTGTTCTATAATGTCCTATTATAATAAGCATTGACATTGAAAATAATAGCAAGTTGCTTTACAATAAAATATTAGTATTTAATATAAAATTATTAATCAGTGATCATTAGTAAAAGTATAATAATATTAGTTGTTATTAAACATATTGTTAATTTATATTAAGATCACGTTACCCACCATTTTTTTTACTTGATATAGGAAACTTGTACTGTGAAAATTTGGTATCGATTGAACAACCCATTCCCGTGACGCATTAGTAATTTTTTTTTATAAAACAACTAAGAGCAATACCATAATGGTCTCAAAGCAAAAAAAAATTTTGGAGCTTAAACGAGGTGTTAAAACTTCATTTGTTATAGTCTCCAATTTATAACTATATCTATCTTACACAGCATTAAAGTATTTGTTATTTTTTCATTTGATATGTACATGGTAAATAGTTATAAAATTATAAAAATTAAAAAATAGTTTTTAATTATCACAGTAATGATGGATATTAGATAAAATCTATTAGAACCTTTGTTGAAATTTAATACTAAATAGTTTTTATTCTATACATTTTTATTTAAATTATTATATTCAATGAAATAAATGTGAGAAACTAAAAAGCAACCCTATTTGGTCAAACTTCAACCCTAATGCAGCACGGGAAGGGTTTTTTTGATTGATTTAAAAATTTTACAGTACAAGTTTCCTACATCAAGTAAAAAAAATTGTGGATAAAATATTTGAAGTTGTATTTTTTGAACCACTATGACAAATCAATTATTTTATAATTATTGTTTGGAAAATAATCTATTTGTCCTCTACTTACCCTTGTCAATTTAATTTACTCAAAGTGTTTGATAATAAAATTAAAAAATTGAATAAATGTGGCAACTTTTAAAATATTTTTGATAAATAATTAGCGCCTAATGTAAGTACTCTTAAATATA
The DNA here is from genome assembly GCF_025091365.1 of Daktulosphaira vitifoliae. Taxonomy (NCBI): domain Eukaryota; kingdom Metazoa; phylum Arthropoda; class Insecta; order Hemiptera; family Phylloxeridae; genus Daktulosphaira; species Daktulosphaira vitifoliae. The sequence goes on from NW_026099575.1 coordinate 28,794,604, forward strand.
GTAAAATATGGATATTACAGTCTTATATAGGCTCAACTAATTTGTACCAGCTCTAAGTAGTCTTGGTTCGAATAAGACTTGGAAATAATGTAGGTATTAACCATAATAATTGGTCAGTTTTATTTGTTATTATTAAATAACTCAGCCCAAATGCTCTTAAAAATTAATAAATTTATTCTTTTTCATCATTTGTTAAATTTTTCATAATTTAAGTTATATGTTAAAAAAAGTAAAATGTTATTTTATTATAGCCTTTTGCTTTATTTAAAAAAAATTTGAGTGAGCTTGGACTTAAAAATTTGGACCTATGCAGTTTTCTTATAAATATAAAATATTAAAACTAAGTCTAAACATAAAAAAATATTCTTTCACAATACTTATTTTCCTTTATCATAGCATCCATAACTTAACTAGGAACGATAAAAAATTTCTAAAATTTTATTGAAAAATATAGTTAAATTACATCAAATATTTTCCTTTAAGATTTTATACTATTTTTTCAACTTTTAATAGTAATTTGTTTTGATAACCAGATGTCAAATTAATTATTTTTTATTATTAAATGTTTAAATATATAATAAAATTTATTGTTATTCAACATTTAAACGTTGAACAAAGAAAGAATAATTAATTCGACCCCTGATTATCAATACAAGTTACTATTAAAAGTTGGACAAAATAATATAAAAGCTTAAAGGAATACATTTGATGAAAATTAACTAAATTACTCAGTAAACTTTAGGAAATATATTTTTATTATTCCTGGTAAAGTTATGGACACTATGATAGAAAATAATAAGTATTGTGATAGAATATTTTTTTATGTTTAGACTTTTAGTTTAAATATTGTATATTTATTAGAGCTCTACTAGTAAATTTTTTAATCCACACACAAATTGAAAAAAATATAGAAAAAGATTTAGTATTTGTTTTTAATATTAAAATGTTATTTAATTTTTTTCATTTAATGTCACTACATTATTTTTATTTTTAATGTTAAAACAACTTAACAATTCAATACCATAAGCATTTTTTAATTTGAGTAAATGTTTTGCTTTTTTTTAATATAACTTGGTTTTTTAAATATGTTTTAACGAAACATCTTTTATTTTAAATGTTATAATTAACCCTTTATCAACATATAATTTACCAACAGGGTTCTAGCCCTGTTGATAAACATAAGTTTGTGTATATTTTGAGTCAACTGATGTATCACTGATGGTAAAAACAAATGATAGCAAGTGGGATTTTTTATTACATATAGCTAATATTATATTGTAGAGTGTTTTTAAAAAATATTTAAGATTTTTTTTAGTTATGCAAAACTTTTTTGAAGCTAATAGTAGTCAGCCACAATTTTTGGTCCTCCGGTCGTTGTCTTCCCAGTCTACCTCCATTTTTATTTATTTATTTTATTCCTTCTAGTTTTTATCTGAGGTTAACTTAATTTTTTTATATCTATAAAGTTTAATTAAAGTTGTGTTAAAATAATCATGTACACACTTTTTTTTTTTTTTTTTAATACATCAGTTTTAATAATTTTTTACTGTTTTTTCAGGCTTCCATTTTATAATGAATTAAAGTTATTATTTCTTTACATGACATATCCAACATCGGATAGCTCACTCACTTATGTTTACAAAAATATTGTCAGTCCTTTCATAAAAAAACATGAAAAGGTAATAATGTTACATTTTGTTATTACAAATATTGTTCTGTGGTGCGAATAGAAAAAATATCTACAAAGTGGTTTAAATCCTATTTTTAAAGATTAATTAAATAATAAAATATTTTTGTTCCAATGTCCCAGTTTTTTTTAATTATATGACAATTATTAATATGCTTTACTATAAAATTAATTAAAATTATGCATAATTTAGTATGCAATTTTTTAAATATTTTAGAGGAAGCCAGCCTTCTTTATGGGTCACTGGAACTTTTAAAAAAAAATTGTCTTAACTAAATAATCTGTATAGGATATTGATGCTCAAATAAATAATTTTAAACGTGGCAGTTTACAAACACTGATGTCAACTGGAAAAAAATGTACAAATATGCTTATGATTTTGCTTTATCGAACTCTTCAAAATAATGTAAATTTAATTTAAATACTGAAACTTTTAAAATCAACTAATGACTTCTTAATTTTATCAAAGGGCTTTGTTGTTGGTCAATTCATCAATACTAATATCAACAGTATAGCCATAACTAATACAAGTGATGAAACGGACGGAAATAACATTAATTGGGACAATAATGTGGACAACTCAGATAATGAATCTAATGATGAAGTTCCAATAAAACTAATGCCAAGACATTTAGAACCAGAATATTCTTTTTCAGAAATGTATAGCGGAAGTCAAGATAATCAAGAAGTTACACAAGGGCCACCTTCTTCAAATACTAGAAAAAGAAAGAAAGCTCATTAATAATTCTATTATATAAATTTTAAACTCATTACTCTTTGTTTCTATATTTAATATTTTCGATTACTATTTCTAGGGCATAAGACTTTTTTACATTAAATTTTAATGTTGATCTCTTTTATTATAGAAGATTTTTAATAATAGATTTATTTATTGTAGTATATACCAAAACGAATATCAAGATTTTGAAAAACTACTTCTATCATTTTTAATCAAACTACAATTGTTTTTTAATTTATTTATGTTAATATGTTCCTCTCAGTCAAAAGCAGTTATGTTCGTTATGCAGATTCAGACGAGTGTAGAAAAAATAAAATTTCATGAACCAAGTTAAATTCCAGGGTCCTTCCCTGAATACTTGCCTGTTAATATATTTCAACTCATAAACTCAACTGGTACTAAATAGTTGACGTATCAAATTTAATTTGCTACTCCATAATAAAATGTTTTCATATTATATCTTCAAGGGATTATAGCAAAGTTTGAAGTGTATATCCTCTACCATATTGCACCTACGCATAACTTTAAAAAAATAAACACTAAATTTATAAATATAATTTTGATTTATGAAGTAAATGGCAAAAACTAAAGTACAATCAAATGATAAAAACATTAATTGACCAAGATTTCTTTAGTTTAAAAACATAGTAATAAATTAAACATTTTTAGTATCAAAATATTTAATTAATACAAATATTAATTATTAATTTTAATAGAAATATCACAACAATGGTACCTAACAGTACTATTTACAAATAAATAAAACTTATCACAAATAAATAAATAATAGTATCACTACAAAATTAAATTAAAGAACTATTTTACAATTATTTAGGACCCTGATACAATAAAAACTAGTAAAAATAAAAACAATAAAGTCAAAAAAGAATTATACAAGATGAAATACTTCTCCATACAAAACTTTCAGAAATATTTTACTTGATTACTAATTTAATAATATAATAAATAAATAAATATTAAATCTGAAACTGTACCAAGTTGTTGAGAGGAAATACAGTAAGAATTAGTTTATTAATTTAGATGTAAATCTATAAGGTCTTAAAATAGATTTATCATGACGTTTTTGTTGATTTAGCATATCAATCACAGATGGCATAGGTTTTGAACGCATTGCCATATATTCTTCTGCGTCTTCATCTTTAGGTAATGGTTTTTGGGAATCACCAGGTACTGGACGACCATCAGGCATGACCCTAACAACCATTGGTCCAATAACGTAACCACCTGGTGGTGAAGCTATATCTTCAACATTATTTGATGCTGATCCCAAATCATTCCCACCACTTGTTTCTAAAATAAATTAAGGTAAACAATTTATTTCTTCAATAAAACTATTCAATGATTTAGGCATTTTAGCACTCCGTGCAGTCATTATTATGTGTTAACAAAAAATGCATAAAAATTTTTTAAAAAACAGGAAATCCACTCAGAAAATCTGGAACATTAAATGGAATTATTACTGATGCACCCTTTAAAGTTTGGTACCCTATTCTGTCATATGTGTTGACCATATCTAAAGCTGACAGTGGGTACATAAAAGTTCTATACAGTATCAGAAAACTTTTATTGGAAGATTTTGTATCATTTTCTATAGTTAATATCCAATGGAAAATTAATGGGGTATTTCACCCATCGTTCTCATAAGGTATATTTTATGTACATTTGCTATAGCTTGATCTATAGCATTAACATTTCTAATATTTAGTAAAAATAATAAGTCTTTTTTGGAGGCTCTATAACTTTGGAGCTAAAGAAATTTAGGGATTTCATACCTACTTAACTATTTATAGGTCGTGTAGTTGCCAAAGGTTGAATTTTTTAAAAATACTTTGAACTATTATTATTATACAAAAAATAAGTACTTATAATTACCTAATGGATCAGTATTCTCATTTACATGACTGTTGCCAGTTGTTTCTGATGGCCTATAACCTCCTTTCATCATAGAGTCCCAAACTAAAAAAAAAACGTAATTAATAAATATATATAATATACTCAACATTAAATTAAAAATATAAATTATCGTTCTATCAAATACTAATTAAAGAAAGTAAATTTTTAATGTCTCCGAGTAGATTATTGAAATAATTTTAATATTAAGGGGGGTATAGCCCCTTTAACCACTATCATCTACACCACTGTACATTCGTAATTATAATTATATGAATATAAATTTAGATTATTGGAAAATCATGTACACTGCACGAATTCCTTGATTAATACTAGCCTAGTAGATCGGTTTCACACTTAATATTATTTCATTTAGTAGCGCGACTTAAATATTGATTTATATTTACATTAAATAAACACAAGTTACTATTCTTAATTTGTTAAAAGCTATAAATTTCAATATTTATTAATAACACATACTCATTGAAGTAGAACCTCTTTGATATGGGTCCATTTTGTCTAAACTGTCATCTCCCATTTTCGCCAAGTTAGTTAATCCATACATTAGTAATACTTTAGTACAATCTGAAAAAAAAAATGGAAATAACTTATTATTATTATTATTATTACAATTAAAATCAATTATTTCTCCAAGTTTCTAAAAGAGTTTTACCTAACAAAAAAAGAATACACAAGAAATAATACGTTATTATAAATTTTCATCAAAAGTATGTGTTATTTTAGAATTTTTGGTCTTATCAGTTTGTAACACTAAAAGAATTTATTTAAAATGTCATACAAATTTAAACCCCTCCTCTAAATTATTTTATAAATACCCTATTGAAAAACATCATTTTTCATTTAATGAAACTCGTCATAACTTGATAGTTACTGTAATTTACAATTTTAATTGTACTCCCGCAAATAGTTTATAAATGAACAAAATATTTTTTTTCTCTCAAATAATGACCAAAAATAAAGCTCGTCGAAACGTAATCTAGACACATTTCGAAATAGAATTCCAATACTATGCAACCCTATTCCCAAGTGAGTGCCCTGACGACTATGGTATTCAATTTTCATAACTTTAAATTAAAAAGTTCATGGCTTTTTAAACGGGAAATAATAAACTTTTGATGGAACTTTCGTGTAAAACATTTATGGATGTAATGCCTAATATTTTATTAGATACATAACAAGGAAACTCAAATAAATGTAAAAACTTATTTTTTAAAAGTAATTGGTTAAATTTCTTAGATGTATAAATAAAATCATTAATAACAACGACGATTGACAAGTTTGAGAGGAAATGAATATTTTAAACATTTAACACTTTAACCGTGACCCGCAATAACGAGAGGCAATAACCTTCATGGTGACATGCCAATTAACTTGACGACGATGAACTTACCGGGAAACAATGAATGATGAATGGAGAAATTAGAATGTATCACAATAATAAACGATTCATAAGACACTGCGTTTACATTTCATGATTTAAAAAGTTTAATATATCAGACAAGTTTCCTTGAAAGTCTATCAAGAAAACTAGGTAAAAAAAATTGAAACGTTTCCCTCATTAGTTTTAAATTCATCCCTGGTCACAATTTTTACTTCTATGCAATAACGAGAATAAACCACTTTCATGGGAAAAAAAATAGTTACAATAATTTTGTCATACTACATTCTACAGTAACACAAATAAAAAAGTAGGAAGCGTTCCGTTAGATTCCTAATATTAAATAACTGGCACAATACGTATAGTGATTTTTCTAACGCTTTATAGTAGGTTATTCGGTGAAATATCAATGGTTAACAGAAAATTGATAAAATATGTTAAATATTGAATAAAATTTTAAATTAAGGTGAAAAGTTTACCTGGCATTGTAGACGAATCACAAAAATCTGCTACTTGCTTTACAAACATGTTGAATAAGTGACTCATCTAAAAAAAAATTATCAGTTAATAAACATAAAAATAATTTAATATAGGGCACCAATTAAATACATCAAAACACATCTTAAATAAGTAAATAAATTGAAATCTGTAATGATTCCACTATTTTTTAGCTTCGATGCGAAGGTATTAATTTTACTATGATGTGTTTTTTTTTTTTTTATGTCTGTTGCCACTTTTTCTCAGCTCTCACTGAACCCCGATTTCTTTCAAAAATACGTCAAAAGATCACAAATCGTATCTAGTTGAAGACATTAAACTTAAAAATTGAAATTCCCTCGTTCCCCGCCAATGAGGGAAATATCCAAAAAAATTACAAATTTAAAAATCGCTAATTTTCGAAATTTTTTCACTTTTTTTTCTTAAAACTTCCATAACTTTTTGAAAAATCAACAAATCAACATAATTTTTTTTTATACTAAAACCTTAGATATTTACCTTTCATTTGATATCATTTTTTTGAAAATCTATCACTTAACCTGCTCATTAGGGGGGATTTAAAATAGCAACTTTTTTACAAAAACTAACTTTTTCAACTTAATTTTTGAAAATGTTCCAAAAATACTACGTCCTTTAAACATATATCAAATTAAAGCTTATTTTATGTACTATAAAATAAAATAAAAAAATTTGTCCCGACACTTTTTCTTCTACATTTAAACGGCTGCTGTAGTTNCTTTTTTTTCTACATTTAAAATTTAAACGGCTGCTGTAGTTAAAAAAACACTATTTTTTTGTTAAAATTTTCGATTTTAAATTTTCAACTTAAAAATTCTATAACTTTTTGAAAAATGTATATATCAGCACAAATTTTTATTTTCAAAATACATTATAAGTACATCTTTCATGTGACATACTTTTTATTAAAATTGGACACTTTCCCCTTATATAGGGTGCGTTCAAAACTTGAAATATTAAAAAAAACATAGATCTTTTTCAACTGAACTTTTGAAAATGTTCCGGAAATACTGCGTCCTTTAAACATATATCAAATTAAAGTTTTTTTTATGTACTATAAAATGAAAAAAAAAAATTTGTCCCGACACCTTATCTTCTATGTGCAAATGGCTGTCGAAATTATAAAAAAAATGTAATATTTGCGATAAAAATCACCTTTTATAACGATGTTTTTTGTACTTAAAACTGCCATAACTTTTTCAAATATTAACTAATCAAAATAATATTTCTTTATATTGAAACCTTAGGTAATTTTCTTTCATTTGATATCATTTTTTTTTGAAAATCTAACACTTATTCTGCTCACAGGGGGGATTTAAAATAGCAACTTTTTTACAAAAACTAACTTTTTCAACTTAATTTTTGAAAATGTTCCGGAAATACTGCGTCCTTTAAACATATATCAAATTAAAGCTTATTTTATGTACTATAAAATGAAAAAAAAAAATTTGTCCCGACACTTTATCTTCTGCATGTAAACGGTTGCCGTAGTTAAAAAAACACTATTTTTGTGTTAAAATTTTCGATTTTCAATTTTTAATTTTCAACTTAAAAATGCTATAACTTTTTGAAAAATGTATATATCAGCACAAATTTTTATTTTCAAAATACATTATAAGTACATCTTTCATGTGACATACTTTTTATTAAAATTGGACACTTTCCCNTTGACATACTTTTTATTAAAATTGGACAATTTCCCCTTATATAGGGGGCGTTCAAAACTTGAAATATTAAAAAAAACATAGATCTTTTTCAACTGAACTTTTGAAAATGTTCCGGAAATACTGCGTCCTTTAAACATATATTAAATCTAAGGTTATGTTATATACTATCAAATGAAAAAAAAAAATTTGTCCCGACATCTTATCTTCTATGTGCAAATGGCTGTCGAAAATTAAAAAAAAATGTAATGTTTGCAATAAAAATTACCTTTTATCGGTATGTTTTTTGTACTTAAAACTGTCATAACTTTTTCAAAAATGAACAAAAAAAAATAATATTTTTTTTATTGAAACCTTAGATATTCCCCTTTCACTTGATATAATTTTTTTGGAAATCTATCACTTAACCTACTCATTAGGGGGGATTTAAAATAGCAACTTTTTTACAAAAATTAACTTTTTCAAATTAATTTTTGAAAATGTTCCGGAAATACTTCGTCCTTTAAACATATATCAAATGAAAGCTTATTTTATGTAATATAAAATGAAAAAAAAAATTTGTCCCGACGACCTATCTTCTATGCGCAATGGCTACCATATTCAAAAATATGCTATTTTAACAAATTTTTTTTTTTAAATTAAACACTATCTACAGATTTGCATCGAAGCGTTTTTTATGATAGTGATTTTAATCACTGTCTGATATCATCTATACTGGACCCAACTATGCCACGACCCCACTGTGCTGGGTTTTTTTTTATGTGCTTAAAATTTAAAATGTAAACTATTCTAATCTAACTAATTTCTGTTAGGTATCGTGGTAGCTGTAAGGCAACGACAACGGGATTTAATTAAATTAAAGTCAATTGTCAAGGGAACCAATATTTTTTTTGTGTTAATTAGATCCTGATTTACTAATACTCATAAAAAAGATAATATTAACAAAATAGGCAATATACAATATTACTTAATGTCAAGTTTAAATGAATCATACTTATGCAGTTACTTTTTACGTCTATAAAATGCATTTTTACGACATAGTACTTAAGTTTGTCATTGTCCATAAAACTAACTTGCCATGCATACTAGCATGTTCAAAACTAGAGAAAGTCAAGCACTTCCGCGTCCATAGATAGTTTCTACGAATAAATAGTACACAGCTAACATTTATAATTGTGCGCTATAAAGTTTATGATAGAATCTGTAGCCTCGCGTAAATCGAAGAACAAGGAAAGGTTACAATGAAGGAATCGTTAAATTAGTACAACTTCCTATAATATGCAAAACAGAATATTTAAACAATTCGAGCGTAAATCAACTAATAAATATGTGACACGAAGGATAACCCCTAATCAGTAAACAAAAAACAAGTAAAGTTCGAGGTTCATATAGACATAAAGAGCTACAAAAAAAAAATGATAGAGATCTTGGTTAGTAAAAATATTAGGGATATTCTTACAGTAAAATAATATGAACAATGGTCATTTAGGGTTCAAAAATTGAGGACCATAAATATTTTATAGCCCTAGACTTCTCGAGCATCTGTACTTATGTTTTATTAGGCTTCAATAATATATAAAAGATTCAAATACACTAAAAAATATATATATTAAAAACTACACTAAGAAGAATATACAATCTAAGAGTGGTTATAAATGTAATAATTATTTTTTTTGTACGAGCAATTTTTATACTTTTAAATTTGATTTGACAGTTTACTAAATTGAAATTCTTTGACATACTAAATAATCAAAATGGATAACTCCAATTTTTGTCAAAAACTATGATTAAGTGATTTTCTAGGCATTTTTAGAGGCCTAAAATTGTTTTAGTTATATTTTATTAGTCTAAATGCATTTTTGAAATAGTTACTTAAAAGGATTTCCGCTGTTCTCGTTGTTCGTATCAATAATCAGTTTACTTTACTTATTCAACAAACAGTATAATTTGTTACATTTGCTTTAAATTTAAGCAATTATTATATTTAACTCAGAAATACATAGAAAATTAAAATTAAATAAATATGCAAATATAAATTCTGTATTTTATTCAACATGAATAATTATAATTAATGGTTTTATAATTATTATTATAAAGAAATACTACAAGATATGTGATGCGGTGCAGCAAAGACTTGTTTATTTACACTAACGCTTAGTTTCGTTTGTTACTGGTTGTTCCTACTTGGATAACAAATCATAAGTGTTAACAAGTGATAGAAAAACACTAGCTCTCAGTACAGTAGGTAACGGAAATACATTGAATAGAGAACTATTCTGTGTATACAGAAGTCTAATTAATAGACTGAAAATCAAATAGAAAATATCATAAAATTTGTTATATAACAAACAAATGATTCCTAGAAAGATTTAAGTGTATATGATAATTGGTATTAGCATTATAAAAATCAGCACCGGGACTAAGGATTAAGCAGTTCTATAGAAAAACTATTTTTATTAAATTGTTTTTTTGCGATAAAAGAAAAATATTTTTGCTTCGACAAAATCTAAATAAGCTAGTTAAGATTTAGTAAAACATAAATAATGGAAAATATTAATGATGTCTTTTCATAGACCTAGTGTTAGCAAAACAGAACTTTTAGGCCAAGTGTTCAAAATTAACATAAATCAAGTGCGAAAGAATAGAATTTACATATAATCGATTTTTTTTTTAAGTTTTGATAAACTTAATACAGATAAGTATAAAAAGATCAATGACGGGTTGGTGTTAATTAAGACGCAAGTAAAACAACACTATATACAACTAGTTATTACAATTATAAGATAAGAACGAAACATATCTTTAACCGCCTTTATATGATAACTACTTTAACAAAAAAATAAAGGTCAATTACAAGATTGTAATATAACACACAAGCGTTATTTTTTTTATTTAAGTTTATCATGAAAAACAATTAAACTGTTCACCACTCTTGGTAATAATATATGAAAAAATAATGTGAAAATATTCAAAATTATTATTTTAATGTTAAAAAAACAGAAACGTTATTAAGAATTGATATACAATAGATATAACGGATTACTTCTGTAGGTGATAACTTATTCTTGTTTAAACCACTAATGACGCGTCTTTATCTTTATTCCTAGTTGGACGATCCAACCGGTATACACCATAATATATAACGTACAGTGATTTTATGTGGAACCAACACGTTTTTGGTATTTTTGTTAATAAAAAAATTGAATTATTTTACCCACTCTGTTTAAAGTGAAATCTAAAAAGCAGTTACAAGTTTTTTTTTTTGGTATGTTAAAATCTTTGTAACCCTGATAAGTAATTACCAAAACATTCTTACATGAAAATTTTTCTCGACCGCATTTTTGAATTGTATTTTATTTACTAACAAGAAAATATCTTCGGGCAAGTTGTAATTGTAGGGCCTAGACATCTATCAGATATCTTGCAGACATTCAGTTCAATATGCCCATTTTATTGGGACAACCTGTTTTTATAAAATTTCCTTAATTTATTCAATTACGATTATCTTATTTCTTTACTAATAGTCCTCATTATATTCTATATTTTTAATGTTTTATTTTTTTGTAAAAACTATCATTTAAATAATAAAAAAATTATCACGCTTAGAATTATTAATGTAGTATTAATTTTAAAAATATTGGTGATTTATATTAATAATTTATTAAGAGGATAAATCACCATTTCAAAAACACTATAGAAAGCTGAAAGCATATATCTATCATATAAACATATAGACAAAAATTACAGGACATTTTAATTACTTACTACAAAAGAAACGATTTCAAATCTCTGAAAAATCGCTATTTTGTCGTCGTAATTATAATTAATAATATTAAACGACATAAACTATCATTTAATACAGTTAAAAATATTTTAACTATATACGAAGTCTAGAAATTCAAAATTTCTGGAGCCGCTCGAGAGATGTTGCCCCTTGGACTTCGTAGTTAGTCTAACCCATGTAGATTAAATACATTTATTCATTTCTCTCTTACTGCATCGTAATATTTCAATATTTAATTAAATTAAATGAGGGTAATCCTTGTTTAAGTGACATTTAGTAAATTTAAAATTTTAATTAGTTAATACCCTATTTAAATACAATAAATGTTTTAATTTAGTTTTCTATGATTTATGTCAAATTCCCACTTGTTCTTTAAATTTTGCCTACACTTGATACGTTTGTAAAATCTAGCCCAGGTAAATAACTGGAGCTTATATTAAACTTAAAATATTATTTTATTAAACGTAAAAGGTAATATATTTTTTAACAATCAAATAAAAACTTTCGCGCCAAATAACTTCAAATTGAATTACGTATTATTGTGACATACCTTTTCTCCACGACTAAGAAATTCCCACATTGGTATAGCAGAGCCAGAAGTGCTTGCAACTATAAAAGCTGTAAATAGGTATAAAAAAATATAAGGTCTCATCGTGTTAAGTTCTTTTAGAACCGTCTCGAATTTCATAAAGTCTCACAATGCGCGTCTTGAAACACACTGACTGTAATCACAGATGAAGCTGAGATTTGAGGTGAATCCGATGGCCGGAATTGGTTGGCGGCAACGATTGCGCTTGCGCACGCCACGAAAGTAATAACGGCTGGCGCCTGCTGTGCACTATAGATTCCGGAAAATTTGGAACGGTTTTCTCACACAAGCGCCAATACAATCGTTCTAAGTTACATACTCAACATTGCATCGCTCATCCGAGTCCTTGACATTCACTAAGCTGTTAGAGAATCGGCTCGGTTACATACCAACGCAAATTATTTAATAAAAATGTTATGTTTGGTTTACGATAAATATCTAACACATGTCCAGCATAAGTATTACGTTTGTAAAGAAATATTTCACTGAAATTTGAATCTCTGCGTCATTAGTCTCAAGCAGAGTGCCTTCAATTTACATTATCGTTATTTTTAAATTCACTTTTTTTGTTTGTTTAAAACTAAATAATATAATTTACAATGACGTCTTCGTATGCGTGACGAGTGTTCAGTTGTAACTTTTGAGAGTTAAGACTTAAAGGGTTTAAAGTGATACTTTTTATATTCATATTATTATGTTATTTTCATATGAATATTTTAGTATTCATCAAAAGCATATTTAAGAGGGTTTCATGTCAAAAACTTTAATTTAATTAAATGCATGATTTGGATATAATGATGAATAGGTTAGAAAAAGCTTTCAAATAAATAATCCCAACCAGAAATAATTCTAGAAATGCCATTGACATTGGTGATAAATATTTATATTGTAAAATTTTACAATAAATTTTTTGTAACATTTTATTTTAGTTAATTATTATAAATCAACATACCCAATTAAAAAAAAACTTTTTAAACGATTCTTGTTTCAAGATGAATTTCTCCCATCCTAAAATATTTCTAAGAGTATTTTTTTATGATTTATGCTTAAATATTGAAGAAACTAAGCCTGTCCTCCAAATGTCGCCAATAAGTATATACTTCCAAGTACTTCTATAAATACACTATTGATTATAAGTACATAAATACGCGCAAAAAAAAAAAAAAAAAAGCCTCATAAGATTGCATATTTATTTTTCTGCACACTTGATGATATAAAAATTATATTAAGTAATTATAATTAAATTTTAATAACTATAATGTTTTCATTATAGTTATTAAAATTTAATTCAATATTTGTTTATCAAAAGCTTAGGCAATAATTTAAAACAAATTTTAGGCTTCGGGGAAAATTAGTTTAGCATCTTTAAAAAAATTATTATAGTTACGCTCATGTATTTTTATTTAAAATTATCAATGAATTTTCTTTTTTTGGAAATGCTAATTTCGGTTTAAGACATTCTTAGGCTCATAGATAAATCTTCTTAGCAACACTATAGTTGTACCTATGTTAAATACTTATAATTGATGAAATAGGAGAATAAAGAATAAAATTTCAATTAAAAATGTTTTTTTCTCAATGTGCCACATTTTCAATTAAGCCACTATCAAATTACATCCATGTTAACTAAACATTGAAACTATTTTGAAATTTTCTTATTGATCCTTATAGTTCTGAATTCAATAGTTAATTTCAAAGTAAGCTAACAAATTTTAAATTAGTCTATTTCGAAAATAACAAACCACTCATTTATTTTATTACCTACATTTAAATAAATAGTTTATGTACACATTTTCATATTTATATCTTTTACTAGAAACTAAAATTTATTTAGTCATCTTAGGATACCTATATTATATAAATCCTCTGATATTGGTTCAATAACCTAGTGGAGATTTAGTTTCTTGATAGTTAACGTCATAGTAATCCACATGGTTATGATAATATGGTCATTCGATGAGTTATTAAATTTTTCGTCAAATGTCTATGTATAAAATAAACCCTCATATTAAAGTGTTCTTCTCTACTTTAAAGTTAATTTATACTAAAAATTAATAACCACTAATTAACTTAAATTTTGAGCAAACGAAAATATTTTAACATATTACGAAAATTTGATCGCTTACCAAAATCCTACAGATATAATGTAAATTATATTTACTATGGGAAAATATAAAACATTGTAAATAAATAAGAGAAATATTCTCAGCTTATACAAAACAGACTTACTACTCGATTTAGACTACACTACATACAGATTAAATTCTATTTATATTACAATGGTACAATACAACGCGAATGGTTTCTAAAAATAAACATTGCACGCGGACGGGCATCTTTTTTATTCGCAGTGCGTCTTACGTTAATTTGAAATGCATGTTTACTAACGAGCCGGATTTCGGTCGGGAAATCCCACCGATTGTCTACTCACACACGCCGTATACATCAATACGTCAGAAGGTACATAAAAAATAATCCGTCGCGTTCAAGTACCGAACACTGACGTTAGTTACACAGAGTCTGTTTATGTTTAATAGTATGTAAATACATATATTATCGGTTACCCTGGTCTACGTGCAGAGCCGGTTGCCATCATCTCAGCGGATCCGCATTCCTTCTCACTACAAAGAACAATAGGATTGTGCCGTTTATCGTCGACGGTTTACGTGAATTATTGTAGTAAATTTCTAAATATTTTGTTGAACTTAGAAAATTGTCTACTCAGCTGTTGTATAATTTTTAAATGTATCATATCTGTTATAATATGGAATTTGATAAAAAAAAGAAATCTTTGATGTATGTTAAGTAAATTTATGTGAATGGCACTTTTGTGGAAAATTACGATGCGTAAACCTTTAACGCAACATCATTAAATTTTATTTTCCTTAGTGGTATATATTACAATGTGATGGAATATAAAATTTAATATTTTACCATTATCATAGAAACAATGACATTATATTATTATTATTAAAATCGTTTATGTTAACTTAAATTTAGTATTTCAGAAAAATAATAAATACACTTCAACAGTAGTGCAACCAAATGGGTATTAATAGAAATTTAGTGTCGCAACCTCTTCTAAAATGTAACAATTTTTGTGTTATAGTCGTTTTTGATAAATTTTTTTTTTGATAATCTAGTTTATTTCACGGACATATCCAAAAATCATAAGTGTCACCTACCAATCTAAATTGTTGTAATATCAAATCATTGGATCATCTCATTTATACTAATTGCAAAAATTTTTTTTAGATAATTTGTTCTTAAATTTGGATTTTTGTAAAAATGGTTATCTCTCATGGTGGTTAAATTTAATTAAATGAATCCCTCTTACAATTTTTTATGGATCCGCGTTTGGTTCATTAAGGAAAAATAATTCCTCAACTTAAATAAAATCTGCCGATTACTTTACTACTTTTCTAAAAAAATATTATAAACATTTTTTTTTGTTCATTAATTTAAGGTATTTTAGTCGACAAAATTCATACTCTAATGTCCTAGAATCATACTCTAGAATCATCCCTGTCTATAGTATTAGTAATTTTTTTCAATTTTGGATAAACTGTTATTTGTTGCTATAAGAAATTCAATAGATAATTTTAGCTAATTACGATAATTTTGAAAGGACAAACTTTATCCCTTTTAATTACACCCCGTGTGAATCTCCACAACAGATTATATCAAAAAATATTTTTGATAAAATTATAACATTGTGTAATAATGTATATGATTAATAATAATTCAAGCTACCAATACAGTTTGAATTATTTATTGATTATTTAGATCCATCAGTAGTGGTTCCTTTAATGTGATTAAATAATGAAATATCACATTTAACTATTATTTACAAAAATATTTTTGTATTAATAATTAATATCGTTCTTGAACTTAACATAATTGAAAAATTATAGATCATAAGAACATATACTGATATTATTAAAACAACGTTATATTGATTTATTAAGCACTATTAATCTAAGTCAAAAAAATTGTATAGTAATATTTTATCATTATATGATTTAATATCAATCAAAATATTTGAATACTATTATGTATATAGTAAAATATTAAAAAATATACATGTGAGTATTTTTAAATGTAAAAAGATTGAAAAAACAATTCTATTTTCAAACTATAATATTATAATTATTTTTTATGTATCATCTACAAGCCCGTATAAAGTTATTTTACTACACAGAGCAACATTACTGCTACCCACGTCTTACATACCTAACAAAAATACGGATTAGTATTTTCAAAAATAAAATATTTTGCAATTTTTTTAATTGCACTAGCACAGAAAACATAAAATAATTTTCCTTACACAGTTTATCTTTTCTTTATATATACATAATATTATTTTATATTTTGGATTCTTTTTTTAAATGGATGTGCATAGGTACACATTCTACAGGTTTCTTGGTATCTGCATCCCGTCGAATTGTATTTTAAGGTACATTGTAGTCATAAGGGTAATCTTGATAATATTGCATGAAGAGAGTTAAAATATTTTAAAGACATTTCCCCCGTTTAATATTTTGGCTTTAAACCTAGGAGGAAGTAGAAGTTGATTTCTAATGACCAGAAATTATTATGTACCATACTGCCGTGCTAAGCGAAAACAGGGTAATTCCAAAATTAAAAAAATTTTTTTTTTTGTTTCTATATGTAAAATTAGTGGTTTTACACCGATTTTTGATGTAAAAATAGCATATTTCCTATTAAAACCCATCTAAAAATGAAATTTAAAATAAGAAAATATACGGTAAGTCCAATATATTTGATGTTTTGTAAGCGAAAACACGGTAAATCCAAAAACTTAGTATATCACATGAAAAATAATGGAGTTACCGTGTATTGGCTTATGTTTATAATACATTGGTAAAATAGGGTATGTACGTGACATAACTTCAGTCAAATTTTATAAATAAAAAATAATGATTATTTGATATATTATTTTTTCATTTACTTAACTGATATTGTTAAGAATATTATGGTCTCGACATGGTCATCACTCTATTAATCCTTATTATTTATTCACGATAATACATTGAATGTTTAGTTTAAAAATATTACAAAATAATTTATAAAAACTAAACGATTAAAATTAATTATGGATTTGGTGAAAGCACAGGCCACAAATCAAACAAACGAGCTAAATCTAATTGTAAGTTATATTTTTTCAAACTAACCATTTATATTTATTTAATAATTTAATATTATTGTCGTAAAATATACATTATATCCAAATTTAAGAGAAAAAATAATTTATAATAACTCTTATTAGGTATTTACTTTTTAATTTTATATATTTAAGAATATATTGTGTGATACAGAAGATAAATTAGAAAATGATAATAATTTTATCTTGGTTTAGACTTATTTCATATCTTGGTTAACAAACAATTGTTAACAGGTGTTTGAAGAATTGTTTATCAATGTTCACTGCAACTTATTCACATGAGATATTTAAGATAATTATGAATACATTGTTTGGATCACAAACCATAAATATCGTCTGGAATTTTTTCGGTGTATACCGGTTTTCTAAAGGCCGTTCATTGTCCTTGGATGTCACTAGTCTGTTGACGCGACACTTAGGAGCGCCATCTCGTCGCCGTCATTCCCCTCTTGTTTTGCACAATTTTAACGCGACCTTAATCATTCATACATTCGCAAACAACAGTAATTGCTGCCTTAATTTACAATTTTAATCTTTTATTCTCTAGATTTGAAATTTATAATTAATAAAATAATATGTTTTACGCATTATGTGTTACTACGTGTAATGATTAATATTCTAACTAGTGCCGTATTTTGGCCTAGGCCCTAAGCAAACAAGGTAATTGTCTAGGATCTAAATTTTAGGGGGCCATCTTGATGCGTAGTTAGTATTCTAGTAATGTTTATCTTCTTTGTGCTCTCTTTTATCCTAACTACTTGGGGTCGGCCACCCTTAAGACTAGTTCAGACTATGCCAGTAATTTAGTCAAGTAGAGAGTATTTTAGTAACTAATCATGTATGAACAAATAGATTTAGTCGAGTAGTTTAGTAAAGTAATTTAATTTAGTCAGTCCATTCTATTCTATTTTTTTGGTCGAGTAGCTCCCCCTCTTTCCCTTTTCACAGCACCAAAACGACTACTAATGTACTAAAACAGTTTTAAACCCTAGTTTTGTTTGAACACTTTTCAGTTACTAAATCTTTTAGTAGTTAGTAAATCACTTACCACTCGACTAAATTACTGGCATAGTCTGAACTAGTCTTTATCCTAAACTTCCACTTGACAAGATCTTCCACATTATCTACGCGTACATCAGCCATCCTCACATCACATTTAATAACAAACCTCCATTTCTTTTTTTGGTTTCCTTTACCTCTTTTTCTTTCAACATTAATTTCCTGTTCTTACAGCTTTCGGTTTCTCTCTCTTCATAACATGATCAAACCATCTAAGTCTATTTTCTTTCATCTTTTCCACGATTGACGCTAAATCTATACTCCCTATTATATGTTTGTTCCTTATCCTATATTCTCTATTCACTCCACTCATCCATCTAAGTATTCTAATAATAGTTATATATTTGATTAAATACCAAAGAAGATATATTTTTAAAAACTGCCTAAAGGCACTTAACCCAAACCTTGCCTTGAAAATTTTTAAAAATTAGAATCAAGCTAAATTTTTTTTTTATATAAAATTTATCTATGATAACGTAACGTTAGTTACTAATGTCCTAGTGAGGTCATAAGTAAATTTTTTCCATGTTAGAAATACTTTTCTATTGGTAAAAAAGTATACAATTTTTATTGTCATTTGTGTCTCTATAGTTAGTGTTTAGCTCTTTACATCATTAGTTAGTAGATATGTATAAAAAAGCAAAAATAAGTAGATACAAAAAATCAATTAATTTTTGGTTTTTTTTTTTAAGAACTTTAGTACTTCATTTTAAATTATCAAATATACGATTCAAAAGTATTGAGTTAATTGTCACATTATTGCTTTCTCTTGAGAATAAAAATGAAAGTCGAAAGAATTAAAGAGGTACAATTGTCCTACAAAAAACTCTTTCTCTTAGGCAAGCGTTTTTAACTAGTCAATATGAAAAATTTATTGAATGACTAATGTTTTACTTTTTTATTATTTAATTATACTAGTATTGTGTAGTTATTATTATAAATATTTATGAACTTTTTTAGATTAAGTATAAAACTATTTTAACAATTATTGTAGGTTTTGAAAATTTTTCATGGTATTCATTGATTCTAAAGCTTATTAATAAATATTTATATTTATATGATATAAAAGCCAAATTTCTATGCCATAAAAACAAAAAAATCTATAAATTAATAAGCATCATAAGTGTAAATTATAGTTATCAAAATGATAATTTTTATCATTCTTATTTCTTTTATTATTAAGCAACCTTTCAAAATTCTCATACAAATTGTCGTCTTTATTAATTATAATAAATTTTATTCTATCATTTCATACAAAAATGTTTAGGTCAGTGTTGGCTTGGACGACGGGACGATCGCACCTCCCTACTAAAATTAATTAAAAGAAGAAAGTTGATTTGTATATTCTTAATTCTACATTTTTATTAAAAATGCAAATTTTTAAATAGTAAAATAGTTAATACATTTGTCATGTACGAACAGAAGTTTCCCTCAATATAGGCTGGTACGCATGCACAGACATGTTTGAACGATCGGCAGCGTCGTCCGAGCAATATTCTGAGACGTATATAATATACAGAATAAATGATACAGTTCAGCTGCAATCTTATGTTCGGGTTTTGGACGATCGGCAGCGTCGTCCATATGATAAAATATTAGTATATTATTATTATTAGCAATTTATTTTTAGAATTAACTGCCTGTACGCTCGTCGTTATGGACATTGGCTCCGGAACAAAGGGGGGGCAATGGGGACAACTGCCTCCACGGGAAAAATGTTGTGAGGGCATAGCCTTCATAGACAGTTTCCTAGAATCAGGCTCCCGTGACTAAAATACATAGTTCATCTCCTAAAGTCTTTAACTTTTATTTTGAATATAGAAACAAAACTCAAATATATTTAATAAACTGTCTATTTTTAAGTATTAACTTACACATACAGTAAACAAATTATTTTATTTAGAAATAACTTGTATGTACTATGGATGCAGTAGTTAATATTTTATAAAGTATATGAGGTATGTATATTAGAATAAGATAACATGGAAATAATTACTCATTATTTAGAAAATGAAACGATTTAATATTTAACCGTAACACCCAAAATAGAATAATAGCTTTCAGAACAAGAAATCATTATCGCGTCTGTATAATAGATTTGTAACCTAATTTATTTCATGAATCTTTTGGTTATCAATAATCGACGTGATTGGACACAATTGAGTTATAATTTATATAATTGTGATTTGTGAATACGTGGTTATGATGAAACGAACAAGTAAAATAACAGCAATTTTTCAGAAAAGATCTAAGAATACAAAAGACAACGGTAACGGTAAGTAATTCATAATATACCGAATGTTAATTAAGTCACTGTCTACTGACAGTTTTAACATATCATTTGATTTATACATTTAATAACGTATTTTTAATGTCATAATAAATTAAACAATATTTTAAACAAAAATACTTTATATGTGCAATTTATTATAGACAGTTTTTTAATTAATTATTTAAATTTGTTAACTAGAAAATGAAAACGTACAACCAAAATCATCAACATAAGAAGTAATATACATTACCACCCATTCAAATAAATCACACGATCGCGTGTCAATAACAAATTTAAATTTGATTGAACAGTTTATACCGATAAAAGAGTTTGTTTTTCCTAAAACAAGTGGAAGATCTTGTCAATCAAAATATGTCTAAATTTTGAAAATGTTAGGGGACTTTGTTTCGATATAGCTGCCAATATGTCTGAAGTATGAATTAGTGGAGTGCAAAAACGAATTTCTGAAGTTCAACCCAAATATATTTTATTCATTGGACTTGGCTTTATGTGATACTATTAAGACTGTAGATTTAGCCAATGACACTCTAAATTTAGTAAGATTTGTAAGCATTACCATACTAGATTTAGCAAAACGAAAAAATAAGTTTTCCGATGTTGTTCTCCCTTCCTCTTCAAATGATGAAAATATTCATGAACACCAAAATAATGCCAGGAATTTTTTCGCTTTGTCCAACACTATGGACAGTTCGAGTAAAAGCGATTAACAGATTTATACAAAACTATGAATGAATTATTTTAACGGTTGGAGATATTTTAAAAGAATCAAATTCAATTGCTTAAGACAGACATGCATCTCTACGAGGATATGAGATAAAGCTTTGGAAATTCGAAACTCTCTTTTCGCTAAACTCTATATCATTAATTTTTGGTCCATGTGAACAATTAGCTACTGCACTACAATGCCCATCGTATGCTGCTAGTGGTGCAAAACATACATTTAATATATTAATTAAAACTCTTGAAACTTTTCACAATGATTTGGTTTTTGATGATGTTTGGAATAAAACAAAACAACAAACCGCCGATCACCTCGATCTTGAGTTACCCCAACCATTCAGAACTCGAAAGGTTCTTGCTAGATTTGAGTATTCAGTAATACTTCCAGCTAACATCGACGGAAAAACATTTTTAAGAAAAGAATAATTTTCTTTAATTGATTGTCTACTTCAAGAATACACAGGAGGTTTACTCAGTCTGGTTTTGAGAAACTAGTATTCATTGAATCTATTCTTATAAGAACAATAAATGATGAAAAACTTAAAAAAAAAGGAGAATTATTCTCCACTCATGTGACGGATTTTGATATTGATCAACTGCGAGCTCAATTAATAATGTTGTCCAGTATATTAAATTTTGGCGAATACATTGACAATTTAATACACATAGTTGATGTGTTGAGCACATTACCTGAAATTACACATTGTTTGATGGATCAAGTAGAATGACTACTTTCATTTTTATTTACAGTACCTGCCACTTCAGCAACACCAGAAAGAATATCCAGTGGCTTGAGGCGTTTAAAAACCTATTTGCGTTTCACTATGAGCCAAAAGCGTTTAACTCATTTGCTGCTGATACATCTGAATCAAAATATACTCAACGAAATCCTTTTGGATGACATTTTTAAAGAATTTATAAGTCGGACAGTGGAGAGAAAATGTGTTTACAGAAAAATTTGAGTTGTTGAATTAAACTTCTTTTTCATTTTTATTTGTATTATAAGTGTGCGTATATATTATTAAAATTGATAAGAAAATATATTAAAATTATAATAAGTGGGTGATTTTTTTTTTATTTTTATTAAAAACATTTTATTTTCTACTATATTCTTTATTTAAAACTAGCCCATTTAACACGGGAAAATTTTTACCTTCCTCTGTATTTGTAGCTGTGCTCAACTCCCACGGTTCAAAAATTGTTCCGGCGCCACTGGTTATGGATTAAGTAAAGTACAATTACAATGAAATTTTAAACTGTTTTTTTTTACCGTATCAATGAAATAAATAGGACATTCGATGTTTTTTTTAACATTTTTTTTTTAATACTACATGATAAGGAATTTTTTTCTTTTTTTATAGCCTTTATTAAAATAATATTTAGCTCAACAATTATAAACAAAGAAAAAATAAATAAATTAGAAGTATAACAATAACAGTGCTATCTTATAATGGTATAACAAATATGACAATAATTATTAGTATATTCAAAAATAAAGAAAAATTAAATATTATTAAAATTATTGTTAATAAAGATTTAAAAGTACAAACTAAAAAAAAATTACTAAATTAAAATTTTTATTGGAAATAATGGAAGAAGAGTGATATTTTCTCTAGATATTTACTTATTTAGTAAATAGAAAAATATATAATAAAATATTGAGAGATTAAATGACCAAGCCGGAACAAAATAACGAATTATATTTTACGAAAAGTATTAAAAAGATTACTTTAAATGCAAATGTTACTATTTTGAACTAACAATATCCACCAGATAGTTGATAGTATTTTTTAATTTTACATAATTTTTCATTTGATAAAGCGGTACCGCTCTGTCTTTAAAAATATTATCAATTAGACGACAATATATTTTCATTTTATATTTGTGTTGTCCAGTTCACTAGATTAAAATATTTACTGATTATTTAGTATAATAAAACAACAATTAAAAAGAAATAAATTGCGAAATATTTTACTTAAAAATGAAACTAATAACACAATCATCTATCATCTTTAATTGGTTATTTTGCTGTAATTTACGTAAGAAATATACTCGAAAATTAAAAAATTTTTTTAATATTTTATTATTGTAAATTTTATCAAATGTAATCATTACATAATTACTGCGTCATGTAGTTTTAATGAAGAATTTTTACATTTTAATATGAAATGCGTAAAATTAAATTAAATACAACAACAAATATATACACTAATTGTATTTTGTGGCGCCAAGTTCAAGTTATAAGACCGGTTTCAGCCGCCACATATATATCAAAATATTAAATAAACAAAATAGTGTAAATTAATAATTTAGAAAAAATGACTGAAATGTAATGATAATATTGCGATTGTAGAGTATCATTTTTTATTAAATAAGGTGAATTAATAATATTTTTATGTGTATATCAATTTTTATTATCAAGAAGAATAAATTAAATAACTATAACATTTAATAACTAATAACATTAGATACATTTTTAATGGTTAAACTTAAATGCATCCATGTCATTCATGTAAAATTATAAACATACGCTGAAAAAGAATCAAAGTCGGATCAAGGCTGTCCACGGGCTACATTTTTACAGCTGCCTTGAGCCTAAAATTTGAATGGGTTCAATCTCAATACATCAGATAGTAAAACTCTTTCCCATTAGATACAAGAAAATTTTTATTTAATACAAATTGTATAAACTCCAAAAAGGAACAATGGCGTATTCATGAGTTTATGAAGTCTGGATCCTCCTCATTGATATAATTTATAATAGTTAAAGAAAGTATATGGATGGATATATGGAAGCCTGTATAATTTTCTGAAAATTATACGAACTCTTCCTTTAGTAAATTTCTAAATATGCCACTGAATTGGTAACTGACTTGGAGCTCTGAGATGTCAAATCCAATTTTGTATTTAAGGTATTTTTATCCAAAATATATAATGAAAAAAAAAATTAAAGACAAAATCTAGGATTTTGACTAGAACGACAAAATACCTTGGCTAGCCCATTTTAAAAATTATCAATTAGTAAAACACGTAATTCTTATTGAAAGTAATGTGTCCTATATTTTATATAAAACCATTTTAAGTACATAAAGTTTGACATATCTACAAAACTTAGGCTTGATTTTTAAATTAGAGAAAACTAACTACACTATCATGTCAAATGGAAGTTTAGGATAAGGGTGGCCGACCCCAAGTAGTTGGGATTAAGGCGAAGAAAAAAAAAAGAAGACCGAAAACTAACTTAACTGGAATTTTAAACATTAAACATTATAAACAATTAAAAAAATAACATAATTAAACATTATTACAAAAGTATAAGTGCCTAAACTCAACATGATCAAAATCATACTCAAAATCGGTTGGGTAGGGAGACTGGTAAATACTCAATAATGGTTTAATAAAATTCACAATTGATTAAATTGTTTTTTTTATTTTAAAATTTAATATATGTATACAATTTAAATTAACTGTTAGAGAAATCTTTAAATAAACATGCCATATATTTAAAATTTTATTTTTACAATACATCAAAAAAATTATCTCTTTGAAAATTGGCATTTTGTGTTATTTATAAATATTTATATTATATATTAAATTATATTAGTTAATAAATAATAACTAAGCTTTCATTAAAATATTTGATGATCTTGAGAATGCTGAAGTAGTAGTCGATGAAGTAGTATTATAGGCTATAGTTTTATCCATTTCATCAGTCTGGTTACTCTTCAATTCTTGTAAAGTGTTAGAAAGTTTAGACCAATCATCATGCCGTGGTTGTGTCATTTGCTATAAATATTATAAAAAATTTTTTGCAATCATACTAACTAACAATGTAATGAAAGATCATATTATTAATTGAAATTATAAAATACAATGTTATATTTTCATCACAAGTTATTGGATTGGTCTTTATAGTTACAATGTTAAATTATTATTGAATCTATCTACTAAAATAATTGACTTACTTCACCAACTTCGAAAACAGATATTTTACCATATTCATCACCAACACTTAAATGTGTACCATTTTGAGACCACATAAGACTTTTTAATAAAGGTGAATTTTCAAGAATAGTACTAGCTGTTGGCGACTCAGTATTATTATTTAAATTCCATAGGTCTAATCTCCCCGTGACATCAATTGCTGCAAACACAGCTGGGTGAACAGGAGACCAAGCTACACTACTCACATAGTCACTATTATTTTCAAATGAGTGGATGGGCTTAGATTCCTATAGTAAATATAAATACACATTGTATTGAAAAAAAAAAAAAAAAAAAAAAAAACTAGCACAGTAGGGACGTGGCATAGTTGGGTCAAGTATAATGATATCTGACAGTGATTAAAATCATTATCATTAAAAATGCTTCGGTGCAAATCTGTAGATAGTATTTAATTTTAAAAAATTGATGGATTATTTCAAAAGCTACATGATCTCCTATTTACTTATTTATATCTTGATTACAAGTTTTATGATTTATAAGTGTAATATATGAATAAATATATATATTTATAATATATATAAGGAAATGGTGTTATTAAAAAAAAAGTATGTCAAATGAAAGAGTGATATAAATATTATTTCCCATAAAAAAATTGTATTGGTCCATATACTTTTCAATAAGTTATAGCATTATAAAGTTAAAAATGTAAAATATAATATCGAGAATTTTCACACAAAAATAACATTTGGTAACTATTTTCAACGTGTAAACAAAATAAAATCTGAAATTTTTTTTTTCCATAATAAAGTATATTACATTAGCTTTAATTTAAGATATATATAAGTGTTAGACTTTAGTCCGGAACACTTTCAAAAGTTAAGTTGAAAAAGTTGTCATTTTGAATACCCTTTGTTGGCAGGCGAAGGGTCAGATTTATAAATAAAATATATCAAATGATAGGTAACGACATCATGCATGTATATATAAATAAAAAAATTATATTGATTTAGTAATTTTTGAAAAAGTTATGGCAGTTTTAAATAAAAAAAATTGAAAAAATTAGCGATTTTTAAATTTGTAATTTTTTTGGAGATTTTCCTCATTTACGGGTAACGAGGGAAATTTTTTTCAATTTTTGTATGTAAATTTTTAATTAGATACAATTTATGATCTTTTAATATATCGTTGAAAGAAATCAGTCCAGTCAGAGCTGAGAAAAAGTGGTAACAGACACAAAAAAATAAAAACACATCTTAGTAAAATTAATACCTTCTCAGTTTCGCATCGAAGCTAAAAATGAATTAAAAAAGTTAAACGATAAAAGAAGTAAATAAACCTTAATGTTCCATAATTTTATTGTCCAATCAATAGAGCTTGTAAGAAACAAATGGCTAAAATCAGTAGTTCCTTCTGCACAATTTGTATCAATTGCTGTGATTGGTGCTATATGACTTTCATAACTTTCAACTACACCAGCTTTCTTGGTATGCCTACACGCTAAAATTATTTCAAAAAGTTTAAATTCTAGATAGTTAATTAAATTGTCTTTTTAAGCTATACAGAGTGATTAATTAAAGATAAGACACTGATTTTCATGGAAAATATTAAAATATTTTAATTTTTGTAGAAAAAGAATGTGTCTAATTAAAAATACTTCAACAATATGTAGAAAAAATTTTTTTTCCTCCTTCAGAGTTAAAAATCTAAACTTTAATTTTCTTTAAAGGGAACCTCTATGTTTAGTTTAACAATATGACAGAAAAATCTTTAAGTAATTTTAAAACACAAATGGTATTTTTACCAGGGGCTGGAAATAATATCGCGCTTATCTGGTGATTAATAGGAAAGGATTTTTATATTCAAATGTATGCAAGAAGATTGTGGTTGCTGGCTCACATAAAATTATTTCTATTTTATACAATTAACAATAATGATATGTCGAAAATTTACCATGTCTCCTTGAGTTATATATTAACAACAGTTGACAAAAATGCCAATAAATACTTTTCAATATAAATAAATGTGATTTTTAGTGAATACACATAAATACAAATACAAAGAACATTCTATATACATAATTAGTAGTAAATCTATAATTAATACAAATAACAATTATTTGTGAGATTTTTGAGTTAACAATTGACCATTGTCATCCATGTGACTTAAATAAATTGATTAATCCAGCTGCGTGGAGTATATGAGCAACAAACAAAAAATATGATTATTACCTTAGGTGATCTGACACAATAACAAAACTGGGGAACGAATCTTCAACAATTCACTATAATTCTTCTTCTTCAGTATTCAATCCTGAGATTGGTTTGTAGCAATTCTCCACTTTTCCCTGTTACTTGCTTTCCTCTTTGTCTCTTCATAAGAAGTACATCCTTGGTCCTCTATTATTTGTTGCATATATTCCATTCGTGGTCTTCCCCTAGCATTTTTTCCTTCCACGCAGCCTTCTATAATCAATCCTAGCAACCCACCATGTCTCAATACATGTCCAATCCATTCATTTCTCCTTTTCTTGATACTGCTCCATAAAGTTCTTCTCTCGGACATTCTTTCTAATACTTCCTCGTTTGTTACCATGCCCGTCCAACTTATTTTGAGCATTCTTCTGAAACACCACATCTCGAAAGCTTCTATTCTTCTTCGCTCTTCTTTGGCAATCGTCCACGTCTCACTGCCATACAGCATTATACTCCATACGTATGTCTTCAGGAGATATATTCTGGTACGTATGCTAATATTTTTTGAAGTAAAAAGTCCTCTCTTTTTGTTAAATGCTATCTTAGCTTGGCATATTCGCTTTACTATTTCTTTTTTACTTCTGCCATCCTTACTTACTATGCTTCCCAAGTATGCGAACTCTTCTACTTGCTTTATTTCTTGGTTATTTTGCAGATGTATTCTTGTCGTAATATTATTGCTCCTGCTGCATACGAGAACTTTGGTCTTTTTCGTATTTATTTTCATGCTCAGTTCATTGAGCAGAGTTTCTTCCATACACCTTAGCATCCTTTGCAAATCTTCTTCATTTTCAGCTATGACTGCTATATCGTCTGCGAACCGTAGCATATCGATTTTCCTGCCATTTATCTTTATACCCAAATGTATTTTCTCTCTTATTATGTTAATTGCCTCCTGGATGTATGCATTGAATATGCTAGGTGAGAGAGTACAACCCTGCCTTACTCCTTTTCTTATGCGTGCTTCTTCCTCAGTTTCGCCAAATCGTATAACAGCTGTTTCCTTCTGGTATAGATTAAAGAGTAGTCTCCTTTCAGTGTATTCTATACCTATTTTTTTAAGCATCTTGAACATTATTGCCCAGTTGACATTGTCGAACGCTTTTTCTATATCCACAAAAGCTATGTATGTAGGCTTATCTTTTCTAATTCTTTTCTCGATAATTATTCTTAAAGCCAGTATTGCTTCCCTTGTACCCATGTTTTTTCTGAATCCAAACTGGTCTTCTGACAATATGGCTTCGATCTTATATTCCATTCTTCTTGACATAATTATTGTCAGTATTTTTGACACATGTGTCAGCAAGCTAATTGTACGGTACTGATCACATTTGTTTGCGGTTGCTTTTTTCGGAATAGGAATAATCTTACACTTAGTAAAGTCTACAGGAAGTTTTCCTGAGTTAAATATCTCCTTTATGAGTTTAAAAAGCTCACTGCGCATGTTTTCGCCAGATTCTTTCCAAAGTTCTGCTTGGATTTCGTCAATTCCTGCAGCCTTCTTCTTTTTTAGATCTCTAAGTGCTTTATCAAATTCTTCTCTCAGTACACTATAATTTGAGTTATTATCCATTACTTCTTCATGCTCTATTTCTTGTCCCGTGAGTTCTGGTCCCTCATATAGCTGTTCTAGATACTTCTTCCATATGTTACCTTTATGTTTGTCCTCGTAAATAATTACTCCGTTGTTATCCTCTATTGCCCCCCTTTTTGGTTTATAATCGGTAAAAAAATTTTTAACTGATTTATACGCTGCATCTCTGCTACCATTCCTCATTTGTATCTCTATTTCTTTGCACTTTTCCTCTAAAAATATTTCCTTTGCTTCTTTTGACTTTCGTATTACAC
>NW_026099575.1:28824341-28830588 GCF_025091365.1 Daktulosphaira vitifoliae
TACATAGGGGTGGTTACTTGAAATTTTAGGTTTTTATCTCTGAAGAGATGAAAAAAAATATTTAACTACATATTATTGTAGAGTTTTTAGAATTAAACAATAATTTCTTTTACGAAAATTACATATTTTCTAAGATAATTTCTTGAATTAAATATCAAAGAATTTCTTATCTTTAATTAATCACCTGTATAATATATTTGATAGATTTTTTCATAAGATAATTTAACCAAAAACATGGAGTTGAAGACATTTTAGTTGTTGTCTGTACCAAAGATTTGTAAATCAATTTTATCATTCAGGTTAGTTTTCTGCTGTATATTGATTGGCAACAATCATTATTGAAATTTTTAAATTATTTTTGTCCTTCATAATAATGGGTAAAATTGATTTATAAGCTTACCGAAAAGTACTCANTTTCCTAGACCATAATTTCCTATTATGTGCCCTAGGCTTTCTTTTCCTACTACAGCGTTCCAATCACCCATAATGATAAGATTTTCATCTCCTTTGACTTTTTCAATGACTTTTTCTATTCCTTCGTAGACTTCTTCCATTTCCTTCTCACTGCTATTAGAAGTAGGCATGTAAACTTGGACTATGATTGTATCCTTAGGTTTCGTTTCGATTTTGACTAATATTATTCTTTCATTGTACTGTACAAATCCTTTAACTTTTATCCCAATAGCCTTACTCATTATTATGCCTACCCCTCCAATTCCTGGGTTATTTTCCGCTGTTCCTGTGTGTATCAACCTATATTCCCCACTCCATAGATCTCCAGCTCTTGACCATCTCATTTCTGATAGGCCAAGGATATCAATCTTCATTCTTTCCATTTCTATTTTCAAGTTTTCTAGTTTTCCGCATTGCAACATAGTTCTAACGTTCCAAGTAGCTATTCTTCTCCAATTCTTAACATTTCCTTCTTCTCCAGTAGTCCCCACCCGGAGATCCGATCGGGGGACTATTTTCCTCCGGAATATTTCACTTTAGAAGATTTCATGTTATTGCTATTTCTTGGGATGATTTATACGGTGGTCTCCCCTTGCCTTCCGTATCGCAGTGCAGCCACCAGTTATACAGTTCCCGTATCTGCTGGCTGCTGTTTGGTGTGTAGCTGTTTCTACCATTCTAGGTTACCTGCACCTACACCCAATATTGTAGTAGCTGCTGCCCTACTACAAGTCCCTTTCAGTCGCTTTTTACGACAGGCAGGAACAACCGATGGTCTATTCTAACCCCGACCAACAGGGGGATCACTATAATTACATAGTATAAAATGACATCAGTCTGACTTAAATCATTTCAAATAAAATTAATCACCAAAATATACTACTAATATAATATAATATTACTTATGCTAAAGTGCGGCTAGCTATAAAAACAACTGACTGTTGTTACTCAAAAAAAGGGAAAAATGATACAAAAACTTATATAACTTAACCTATACTAAAGAAAAACATACATATTTTTTAGTTATCGGTGATAAATGACCGACGTCACTAAACAACCGGGAGATGAAGGGAAGGTGAACTAACGGAACCAAGTTAGCGCGCTCTATCTACGCGTTTGTTTGCGGCACAAACAAATGGTTTATCGGATAAAGAAAAATTAAGAACAAAATTTTTAAAAAATATTTTGTCTAACATATAATTAAACCAAAAATAAGAGTTTCCCTTTAAGAAAATTAAAGTATAAGTTTTTTTATTTCTGAAGAGGTAAAAAAAAATTATTTAGCTACATATTATTAGTTTTTTGAATAAAACAATATTTTTCTTGAAAAATGACTGTCCTTTATCCTTAATGAATTATAACATATACTATATTACCAGAATAAGCAGAGCCTTCTTGACTGCCAAATACAAATTTATTTACATCATCATGTAAAAATGCAAAAGCTGATACAGATACTGATTTTGATTGTTTAGCAGTTAAATCAAGTCTTTCAACAGGTTGTGTTAACATATCTAAACTCCAACAGCATAGTCGTCCATCAGTTGATATGCTGATTAAATTATGAGCATTTTGTGTACCTACTACTTGAATACAGTATACAGGATGCTAAAAAACATTTTATAATAATAATCATCATACAATTGTTTAACTTATTAATGAAATGGTAATTTTTAATTACTGTATGAGCAGTATTGGATAAAGGTGTTCTTTGAATTGGAGTTTTTTTTTGAGCACGATTATCCCATAATACAATTTGTCCAGAATAGGTACTACCCAAAATCAAATTTGGATGAAATCTAAACAATAACCAATAATACATAAGTCATAACTATCATATATTTTTAAATTATTATTGAAACAATAATGATATAGTTTTAATGTAAATGATATCATTATTTTAAATTATTTTATTACTAATATATACTAATAAATGTGAAATGTAAATTAAAGAGTAAAATTTAAAAGAAACTATTCAATAAAACTTATATTAAGTCTACTTTTTTCCTAAAAATAACAATAAAAAAAATTATACCTAGCAAACGTAGCAGATAGTACTCTGGATTGACAATGAAATACATATTCTGGTGAATTTTTTTTAAACTTGGTATTCCAAACTAAAACTACACCATCAGGTTCGTGCGGTGCTTCTGAAATGTTGTAAGATGCAACAGTTAGCTCAGGAAACTGTTGAGACCAGTCTAATGATGTTACAAGACGATTTTTAGACCAATGTTCATCATAAAATACACGAGTCAAAGATAATCTAGTGCTACTCTTATCTTCACTAAAAATAAATTTTAAAAGTAAAAATATATTTAAAATACTTTATGATAAAAATATTTTACCATATAAAAATGGTAAAATAAAAAATTAAAATTTCCGTAACAGAAATAATTTTTAGATGATAAATTTGAATTTGAGTTTAAGTTCGATTCACCCTTAATTTTAAAAATATTTTTTAAAAGATTGTTTATAATATTATCATGGCGCCGATTGATTTAATATTAATATAAAAAAAAATCAAAAAATCACTTGATGTCATTATTATCTAAAGCTCCAGTGTAATCTGTATATATATCAACATTCTCTGATAATGCTCGTTCCATAACTCTTCCAGCACGATCCATAAATTGTTGAAAATCATCAGAATGGATTATCATCATCTTTTCTGCATCACTCAATTCTCTTACTATTAAAAGAAAGTACATAGAACATTTTTTTAAAGTGCAATACATTTTTGGATTCTAGAAATATAACAAAATAAATTTACATTTTTTAGTTTCTTCTTTAATAATTGGTTCTCTTTCTAAAGATGTAATGGCAGGTGCAACTTCTTTAACTTGTGGTAGCCCATGTGATAATATACCAGGTGGTAATTTACTTTGAAAAGTTGACATATTGGTTAAACTTATGTCTTCGTCTTCCGCTTGACCAGTAACATCATCATATGTAAGAACTGTCTGTTAATTACTCAGGAATTGCTAATTATATATGCATAAGGTACGATTTTTTTTTTAGAAATTTAATAGGGTTAATTACAGTAATTACTAATGATTAGGATGGGAGATAAAATTTTAAGTAACAAAATTAAAATAAAACAAACAAGATAATTCCTTACATAATGTTATGAAAATATATTTTTTAATAAAAACCTTTGAATGAAAAATCTTTTTAACCTAATTAATAAGATCTAGAAATTGACTACAGGATTGTTAATGCATAAATACATAATAACTTTTTTTGTTATACAATCATTTATATATATATATATATATTATATGTACAAATAAAACTATACACAACATACCTTTATAGTTAAATAAACTATAAAAATCAAAATTCTAGATCTTTATTTATAAAAAAAGACATTAAAATTTTTTTTTTTGTATTAATACTTGAAATTTGAAAAAACCTAAGTAAAAAATTAACGCAACCTCCATCGACAAACTTCAAATTCAAATAGTAAAAATAGAAGGTATATATTTTTATAATCATCAAGAAAAATAAAATGTGTTCATTAAAATTGAATAATACCTTTTAAAAGTAACATAATTTTACTATAAGAAATTTATGAGCATTAGCATAGTGTACCTACCTGTAAATTCGTCTTCCCATTCCAAGCCAGGGTTTAAGTTGTATTCGTCTTGAAAAAGAACAAAAAACAAGCAAAACGACATAAACACCACCGTGAAGTAGTTAATTGCAAGAGGCATCATGTATGCATTTTCATAAAAATAACTTGACGTAAATATTAATGATTCCAAATAAAGAATATTCAAGGATGGAAGTAATCAATAATAATATAAAAATTAATTTAAGTAAAATCAACAAAAGAATTATTTTAATATTGGTTACTAAAATTTTCATTTAAGAAAACTAATATTAGTTTTTTATATATTATTCTTGATTTATTAGCTATTTATTATTTTTTAGGATCATGCCATATAACCTACAGGAGTTTTAAATTTATTTTTTAAATGGTAATATACACATTAAATTAACTTATAAATGGAAAATTATCTAATTAAGAAAATAACTGGTCAATAACAAATGTTGGACCAGTACTTTGGATATTATTCTCATTTTTATATCTAAGTGGGGCAAATAGTATGGCTAGGAAATGTCTAGTGATAAAAATAGAATATTCCACTTCTTACCTTCAATCATTACATTAAATTGTGAATAACTTCTGAAATACTGGTCAAAAAGTTGTTATCAACCAGTCATTTTCTTAATTAGATAATTATCTATTTTAAAAATTGATTAAATATTAAGGTTACCATTTAAAAAGA
Source organism: Daktulosphaira vitifoliae (assembly GCF_025091365.1). Lineage (NCBI taxonomy): Eukaryota > Metazoa > Arthropoda > Insecta > Hemiptera > Phylloxeridae > Daktulosphaira > Daktulosphaira vitifoliae. The sequence continues at coordinate 28,829,090 of NW_026099575.1, forward strand.
ATTAACTTAAAACCCCTATAAGTTATAAGGAATGATTCTAAAAGTAATTATTAGCTTATAAATCTAGAATTGTAGGTAACTAAAATAAATTTAAAATTGTTTTTCAAGTATTGTATTTATCTTGCAAGTGATCGAATGATTTATCATAAACCGATCATTCTGTATATAAGATACGGGTTTTAATAAATCGAAAATCATTGAACAATTTAATAATAATTAAACTAAATTAAATAATGTAAAAAAATATATACATTTTTTTTCTTCAAAATATTTCATTTTTATATATCCTTAATTGAAATTATGTTTTCAATATAAAAGTGAAAAGGAACTAACTTCCATCCTTATATTTTAAATTTATTAATTTATCTATTTACAAGATAAAATTAATGATATTACACTTAAATAAAATATATATGCTTTATAAATATGAGGGAATATATAAGATTAAATGTTAATTAATAATAGTAATACATTTTATAATATTATAATGGTATTACTATTATCATAATAACTAAAAATGTTAAATGAAATTAATATTTTCAATAAGTTATTTATATTAATATAAATGGTTCATTTTTATAAATTTTGCATAAGTCTTATAGCAATATATTTCTATGGTTAAAAATATATTTTTGTGTAATTGTTAAATTTCTTTGTATTTTATTTTGTCAATTTAAAAATAATTACTCAAAACAAGGGAAAAACAATATAATAATTTTAAGCAAAATAAAAAATGTACTTAAAGCTTTGTATTAAAAAGCCCTTCTTATTTTATAACTATTGACATTTTTAGGGAAGTGGATTAAAAAAAAAAAATGTACTAGGATTTAACAATTAGCATAACTTTTTGTAAACATTTTTTTGTTATAAATGTAAAATGTAGAGCAGTTATATAATTTATAATTTTTTTCATTATAATATAGTTTCTAAGATGTAGGATGCAAAATTTTTTGGATGACATAATAATAATTTTTTATTATTTTTTTATTCTATTTTAATAGGTAACTATAGTTCAAGGAAAAGATACATGCTCCTGGTTCTTACCTCTTCAATATACTGGTCAATAATCAACATAAAATGAGTATTTTATGAGATAAAGTAATATATAATTGTATGCCTACAGAGAATAACCAATAGAAAAAAAAATTAAATTAATTGTCAAATCTTAGTCGTGCATTCAGTGTACAAATCTAAATTGTTTACTTTTTGCATTACAAATCTTTTTTTTTTATGTAAGTTTGATGTTTTACCACAGATTTATAAAGCACCTAGTTTGAATACTTGTTAGAGACTAAATCTAAAAGAAGCCCATGAATTTTACTAACAAAATATAAAACTACAATCTACAAAATAAAAATATGAAATAATTAACATAATTAGGATCCAAAAAAAGTGTTATCTAATTAATAGCATATAAAATAATGCATTAAAAAAAGAATAATGCCTAGATAATGATAATATAATGGCAATAATAATATTGCCTAGAAATTAAAAAAAAA
>NW_026099575.1:28830649-28845630 GCF_025091365.1 Daktulosphaira vitifoliae
AAAAAAAAAAAAAAAAAAAAAAATGAATTACATGAAAAATTTAAATGAAAAAAATAACTGGAAGATGATATAAAACTTTTGATAATTGTATTTTAATTTAACTTTACACAGATGAAAAATATATATGTTAATATTATTTAAATTTCATTATTACTATAAGTAAATAATTTTATATTTAAAAATATGTTCAACTGCGGTCCAATAATCCACAGAAATAATATTAATAAGCTATTATTATTAAACATTAATAAGCTGATAAACTTTGGTCCATTCTAGACCTAACCCATCAAATTTTTAGCCATATATTGTAATAATAATAATTAAAAATCAGAATACACTTTAGATGTCATGATAATCAATAATAAGATTGTTGTAAGGTTTAATAAAAGTCTAAAGATATAATTTCATCTGAACAAATTTTTTATATTTTAATATACAAAAATGCTTGATAAGAACCGCATTTGTAATAATGAAATTTAAAATTTTTTTATTAATATTTAACTGAATAACTAAATAAATAACTTAATTATCATTTAGTGCTAAATAAATACATTTAATAGAATATTATTAATTTGTTATGGCATACACGCTGAAAGTTTTGTATAAACTTAACTAAAACAAATATAATTTAATTTTTATTAAATGCAATTTTAAAAATTAATGAAGTGTTTCAATAGCATTTTGAAGTGCATACACCACAATTATAAAGTGCTGTTAAATAGTGGAGTGAATAAAAGTTGTTAATTATTGTTAGCATAAAGTTATTTGGTTGTTAATTAGTAATATAAAAGAAAGATAATAGTTGAACTAGCATACAAAATAGTTCAAAACTAAATGGGTAGAAGTGTTTCTGAACAAAATAAATTATATTGACCATCTTTTAGTGGATGGTTGCGTTAATTAATAGTTGTAAAAACTTATATAATTCATTATTATTTATTATTAACATCGAATACACACACATACATTAACATAAACATATACATATATATATATATGCATTAGTTGTTAAATTTATTAATTTAAATTTGTTATTTTACATTGTGTAGATTTATTTTTTGTTAATATTAACTTTAGCTAACAATATAAATTATTACAATAAAATATAACAATCATAAGATAATTAATACTAAATCGATCTACACAAAACCAAGATAGATTTTAAAAAATATTTATAATACTACTTTAATAACATGCAATATTTCATAAATATATTTTAGATGTAGTCTCTTAAATGTAATGTTTTTAATAATATCAAATAATAGCTTACCGTAATAACCAAATGCTTGTGCTAATGATGAAATTAATTGATACATTTAAAATTGGAAGCCACAATGCCATAAAAAAAAAAAAAAATTTTTAATAAGTTATTAAATAAAAAATATTTATGCAAATAAGATAATTTTAAACGTAAAGGGGCACAAAACAATTGTCGATAATTTCAATTCAACATTTGAAGCTACTGTTATTGATATAAATATAATATGTTCAATATTTTTATAAAATTATAACACAGGCCCTTATTCAATGCTTCTGTTTTTCTTTAAATTTAGATGATGCAGTTATTAAATGCAGTTTCGTAGAAGGTTTTGTTTAGGATAAAACTTTTTAAATCAAAGAATATATATATATATATATATGGGAATTTTCAATTAGACTAACAATTCCTTAGCACCTCCTAATATTTTGAGAATTGTATAACAGAAATAAAAATATATACACATAGACGACAAAACACAAGAAATAAAATTTTTTATTTTTATTAGACAATGCTCTTTTTTTTTTTTTCACATCCGGCATGATGTGGACCGCCCTGGAACTACCGCGAGGTATTGCTTCAGGGCAGACAATGCTCTCAAAACAGAAAACCACCAACTCAATCAGATGCCACTTGTGTTACTTCTCACAGGCAACTAAAAGAACTCACATTTTTTTCTCTTTATTACTTAGACTCCTTACATATTTTAATATCTTCAGCTGGTAATAATAACTTTGGTAACTTACTACTTGTCACACTTGGCATGCTTTTTTCCAAAACTTTTTCAGGCATCTTTAATATATTTCCAATTGGCACTAAACACATTAAATTAACTGTCTACTCTGTTCTAAATGATAATACCTGCCTTACTTCAATATTGCTTGTGGAAAACATTTAATCAGCTTAAATTCCTAATACATTATTAAATTTTTTGGGTATTATTTACTTAATTCACAACAGTACAACTAAAAATAAATGCTGGGAAGTGTTCTAATCAAATATTCTCCTTTCATAAAATAAACAGTAAGAAAGACAACTTTCTTGTACCTTATAATCTTGTCGAACTTAAATTCTTATTAGTTAGCCTTAAAAACTTTTATAGTCATCAAAGTCTCATTTACTATATCTCCGAGTTTTAGCACTCTAGTTTAAAGCCTTTAATATTTTTGATATAACAACATCCAAAATTTTTGAAACATTGGTCTAATAGTAATTATTGATCAGTCCTTTCTTTAATTAGACCATTATCTAATAACAAGCCAGTCAATTATGTAAGTTGTTCTAAAAAAAAATAAAATTGATTCACTTATAAGGTATAAAAAATACTTCATAATCAATCAATTGAAAAAACATGGAATAACAAGAAACCAATAAAAAAATTATACGTATTATTTTTATTTTTTGATACATAAGTGATTTATGATAATTGAATCATGTTGAATAGTTCTCCCTCTTCTATTAAAATCTTCTGTTTAATATCGCAAAACTCCATAATGGGCATTAATTTCATTAGTTATCACTCTTTATAGTAATATTTTTCGCTGTAATCTCATCTTTTCTATATGCAATCTCAAATTTAGTAAATCTACTCTAGCAAAACAGTTCCCTCACTCAGACAGAGCTATAGATTTAAATATTGCCTCTCTAATCTTTTCTGGAAGTTATTTGACTGTACCCATGATACTAATCATTATCCTATTGATGTTTATTATTTTACAATTTAAATTAATAATATTAAAACAAAATATATTTTTAAAAAAACCAAACATTTAGGAGAATAATCATTGAGGAATTATTGTAAAAGAAATAATATTTTTTATAGGCAATTTGGAAAAGCTTTAGTGAAACTCTAAGTTTGGACCCTAATTATAATCTGTCTGTAACAATTTTTTAACGTTATAATTTTGATTTAATTGTTTTTGGTTATATTGCATATAAAAACAAAGTTTTTAATATTTTGAATACTAAAATATCATTACTTGTGCCCTTTTACAAAGTAACTATTCACATACATCAGTCAATCACAACTGAGAAATTACATATGTTTGTAACTTGAATAATTTCCAAGTGATACACAAAGAATCAAATAATTTAGAAAATTAAAAAACTAGTAAAAACAAGAAGCCTGTGATTCTATTGTTGTTTTTGTAAAAAAAAAAAAAAAAATACCTCAGATAATTACTTTAAAGATCATTTTTCCCTTAAAACTATATACTAAATCAATATACTCAGTACTTATGCTATGAACAATAATAAGAAATCAATATTAAAAATACATTTTCTTAACAAAAATGGGTGGTCAATGAGTATTCCACTCATATTGATATCTATTCTTTAAATTAATTTTATGAAATATTATCAAGATTAACTAATTTTATATCCCATTTGGAGTTTATTAGGTGCAATTTTTTCTTATTTACATTTAGTCATTAATATTATATACATGAGGTACCCAGAGCTGAAAAAATTAAACTGATATTCTTGAAAAAAGGAAATATGTGCAAAACTAATAAGTAAAATTATATAAATCATCAAATCTTCTCTACAGCAATTAAATAATAATATATTATTATTAAACATTAACTTAAAACCACAGCAATTGTACACATTTTATATCTTTATCTGTTGTTATTGCTATTATTTTTTTATTATGATTACTATTGTTATTTTTAACTTAAATATTATATAACAATTTTTAAAAGTTAAAGGGTGTTTACTCGTTTAATAAATCAAGAAGAAAGAAAAATAACTACTCCATTTATCATAGATTCCCTAAATTAATTTCTACATTAAAAATTAAAAATTTTTTAATTTTTAAATTCAATGTTAACTGAATATTTTTTCACTGATCCGTTCAACTATAAGCAAAGTTAAAGTAATCAAAGTAAAGTAATTACTGTTAATTAAAGTAATCAAAATATATTGATTAATTTTTAACAGGCTATTCATCTAAATATTTAATGATATGAAATTAAAACTTTTCACTAAAATTAAATAATTATAACCCTAGGTTATACATTTTTAAGCACTTATGTATGAAATATTATGATAATAACACTCTTTGAGAATTGTTTATATTATTTTTTAGCATATTAATTGAATTGATTAATTTTTGTATAATTATGATATGGTAATTTGATTCTATAATGTTATTTAAAATAAACAAATTATATATTTTTGTGAAATAAAAATATTATTGGTGACATATTATGAGCAAAAAATTTAATAAAATATTAACCTAACTATCATACATTCATATTTATAAAAATAAAATTGTTATAGTTTGTAGCTACAACTAAATTTTAAGATAATAGGCTCACTACTAATAACCATGAATGGAATTACTAAAACATATAGGTACTGTGAGTACTCTAGTGTAATAATTTAAAATATACCATACTAATGCATGGAATGAATTTATAATTTTCTGTTATTGATAATCAATATTTTTTAGTATTACACATTCTATTTTGGAATTATAGTATAATATGCTATTGCACTGCAAAGGAATTGTACATTTTTACCATCAGGAAACATGTACTATAGTAAAATTCTTACAACCTGATGTGTCTAATACCACCCAACATTAATTTTTACTAAAAATTAAATTTTACCTAAACACTTAATTTTAATAAACATCAATAAAGATATTGGTAATGCACAAGTTTATGTTTTTTTAGAACCTAAATCAATATTTAATTTTTATTGGAATACTTTTTATTATAAATTTTCCTTGAGTCAGCACCAATCACAGACTTTCTCTTATAATTTGCAATATATAAGTTTATGAACTGTATATCACTTGGAATTTATCAAGTAAAATCATTCCAGCAAACATAAATTTATCAATCTAACCTTTTCTGGGTCTCATCCAATCTTCAAAATAACCTTTAAGAGGGGAAGAAGTGCAGGATCCTTTAATTATAGTTACCAAAACCACCAATGCCGCACAGAATAATAAATAATACAAGTGATAATGATACCATTAGGTTAGATAACATAAATATCAAGTTGAAAAGAGAAATTTTATAGGAATATATGTGTTTGTTCTTAATATAAATGCTAGTTGTTATTAAAAAGTATGAAACAAATTTACCGTCTCTTTCATTAGATGAATGATTTGTTTGTACTGCTTTAGCATAGCATTCTACTTCTTTGGGTGGTATATTTGTTGAAGATAAAGAAACAATGGAAAGTTCTCTGTTTTTTTTTGTGGATTTAGGACTAAAATATTTGTAAAAAATAAGTTATTATATATATATATATATATAGTTAAATAAAATATTTTTCTGTTACAATAAAAGACCATATAATAATAATCACATTATATACTAAATAATTGTTAGCATTTTCTTAAGGAATATTAAAGTTTGAGTACAATCATAAAATGAATATTTGGTGGAGAGTTGCATGTTTTTAATAAAACAAATATACTTTTCTATGGAAATTGTCATTTGATGTAAAAAAACATATGTGAAAAAATAAAATTAATTTTTTGAATAAATTTTGTGAGCTATCAATGATGTTGTAATAATAGAGTATATTTAATAAAAAAAAAACAGTGCGTATTATGAGTAAGCTCGGATGAAGTGAAACTTCATTTACAGTCAACAGGTAAATATTAAGTTTGTATTGGAATAATAATAATAATAAAAAAAAAAATACAACTAAATATTTTCATTTTCTATTGAAATTAATTAACATTATTATTATTACTATTAATTTTCTCATTTTACTGTGACAAAAGATATAATGGGCTTATAATAACTGAAATAACTAATTAAGTGTTTTATTAAACATTATTAATATATCATATAAAAATTGCATCTAATGAGGTTTTTTTTAAATTTTTTTAAGCATAATAAAAATTATTTGAAATTAAATTATGAAATGCATTTTAAATAACATTACTTTCATTTTCAAAAAATATAATAGTAAATTAAAATATAAAATATACTTTATTACTTAATATTTATTAATAAATGTATATATAGACAATATTTATTTTTATTTACATTATATACATTTATTTATATAAATAAATGAAATGCCTATAAATTTAATTAATTATATATATTAATAAAAAAAAAATAATAATTAAAGATAATATTTATTATTTATACATATATTTATTTACTAATAAAAATAATTAAGAAAAAATAAAATAATTTATTACAAATATTCTTTATAATTATTTATATAGTGTTTCAAAAGTCATCATCCAATCTCAAAAATTAGATGATCGACAAAATTATTTAAAATTAAAATGCATTATATTTTTTTTGAAGTAATAATTCATAAATTTTTTAAAGTATTCGTACTAAACTTTTGTCATTAAAAAGTTATATTAAAACAATAAATAAAATAAAAATTTTAATATTAAAAATCAAGTTCTATGAATTTAAAATTCAAATAATTTAATTATTTTAATATAAAAAAATGCAAACAATCATAGAACGTAAACGTTTATTGAATGCATTATTATCAAACATACATATTAATTGAACTTGTATATTCATCAAACAATAAAATCTGTCTATGACAGATAAATGTGATGGTTGATTGTAATGTGCAATATAATTTTTATTTGGACCCTACGTAAAGAAGTTTCACTTCAAAAATTTTGAAATATATTGAATTCCGAAAAAAAAAAACTTATATAATACTACATTTTTTGCACATAGAAGGTTTCAAGATGGTAAGGATCTAGATGGCTAAATAAATAATAATTTTATACACTATGATTAATGAAAATTTTCCAATATTTATTTAAAAAAATGTCTTTTACGATAACTTAAATATTTATATGAGAGTTACCATGTTTGTGGTGTTTGTGGTAAGGATCCTTTTAAGCTTGAATCTGGTGTGGACATCGAATTGTAAAGCTCACTTTTGTTTGGAGATGTATTTAAACTTGATAAAACATCTATATTACCAGTGAATTTGAACAAATAAAAAAAAAAAGACACTTATATTTTAAGAAAATAATACAATACCAGAAACAGGAGCAACTCCAAGAGATGATAACATTTCATCTATTTCTTTGCCTTGATCTTTTTCCACATTAACTCCCCTAGATGCTGCTTCTTCCCCCTAAATATAACAAATCAATGTATGAGTACTAATAAACTTATTAAGATAAAATGTTTAATAAACTACGTAGGAATTAATAATGGAAAAAAATTTAATTTTTGCATTTGCATAAATTATTTTTGTTAATTTTATAAAATTACTCAGAAATATTGTTTCTTTTCAATTTAAGGTTGAAAATAAATTCATAGCCAAATATAGACATATTTAATTAATATTTTTAACTTCAATTTAAAATAAACTTACATCTTTTTTCTCTTTTTCTTTTCGGAGTCGTTCTTTTTGCTCTCTAATAGCTTGTAGTTTAGCTTTTTTTTTCTCTAATTCAGCTTTACGGTCAGCCATTTTATTTATATTTTTATTAAGTATATCAAAATAATTTTTTAAAAATTTTAAATTGGGACGTTATCAGATCATTTTTAAATCATAATGAAAAAAATAAAAATTCGGTATGAATTGTTATTCATATGTAACTAAAAAACTTATTTATTAAATAAAACTAAAAGAATTAAGTACAAGTGAACATTAAAATTGGCGGTCTTAAAAATTATTTACTAGAACTAAATTTAAAACTATCTTAAATTATTTTATTAAAAAGTTTTACTTAGCTTATTATAGATTATATTAACTAAATACATTAGATTTATACATTAGACGAGGTATAGAGCTATTACGGCTTACAGTGTAACCCACGTAGATAATTTAACAAGTTGCATATAGAATCTACTAACTATACAATCTGCGGTTAATACATCTTTGCATGAATAATTTAAAATCTCAGTATCAGTGTCGCCATCGAAGTACATTTACATTTAAGTATTATTTTTGGACGTTAATAGTAATAATAATATTATTATTATTAATATTACACATTCTGATTAATTTATTGTAATTAAACCACAGAAAAGGTTAAATTTCACCTATCATGTGATTCAACAGAAATAAATAAGAATAACAGAATCACTGTAAAAATCTTTGTTTTGATGATTTAGCAGTCTGTTACTTATTTTTTAAATGAACTTAATTTATTAGATAAACGCCATTCCAGATCCCGGGGTCTAGTTGACTATAGATGAGATCTTGTTTGAGGGGATCAATATAACTAGTGTATCTTGTTGCACGAATTACTTAAAACCTTCATGACATTAGTTAAAATAAGCTTAGAACTTAAAAACATTTGAAATTCCACCTCATCATTATCTTTTTTTTTTGTCTTAATGTTATAGCCATGGTACAGACAGGTTTGGCATCTTCAATATTCTCAACGTTAAAATAGCTGAGCCATTATTGATTTAGTGTTTGGGGTCAGGAGGCTATGTTTTGCCATCTAGTGTTTATTATTACTATTTTTACTTTTATATAGCCGCTATGTCAATAACGGCTCAACTCCTTAGCTGAAATGATAAACTAGTCCATATAACCGTGATTTGACCCAAGGTTCATAGATTATAATATAATGCATAAATTATAATTTATAAGCCTGGTTTACTCAAAATATCATAAGCAAACTAGTTTACTATCAGATATATATCTGTGTATTAAAGTAACATAATAGTGATACAATTAGTATTCTTTAAAATATTATTTATTAGTCAATAGTTTAGTACTATATTATTTTTTTAATTTTCTGCTACCACCGCAGACTATATATTTATTTAGTCTGTGATACAGATTTGAAAACCATTATTATATTTTTTTACTAATAGCTACACTGTAAAATCATCTGTTTCGTTTTTCAAGTTTATCGTATCACATTTGTTCTGATTGTTGGCTCATTTATTATATTCAATTACAAATTAAATCAAGTAAAACATTTTGAGATACTAAAATAATTTATATCCAAATTTGTCGTTTCTATTCGAGTTTATATTTAAAACATTGATCAAGATGGTTATGCCAGGAATGACAATAGAAAGTTTAAAAAAACACAAATCTGTGAGTATATAACAATTACTTCTTAAATATATTTACTTGGGTGATAATAATTGATGAGGTTCTAGAAGGTCAAAAAGAAATTTCTTAAATTTTAACACTGATTTAATACCTAAATTTTTATTAAAACTGTTTTATTTACTTACTAAAATTAGTTTTGCAACTATATAAGTGGAACCTTGTTTTTTAAAATTGAGAAAGACAAAGGGAAACAAAAATTTAACTAATTAAATTATTAAATTAAATAATCATTTAATAGAGTTGTCTAATTTTAAATAAAGCTAATGAAAAAGCTGAATGATTAAACACAAGTGTAGATTGATAATAGTAAAATATATTTTAAAGTATCTGATATATCTTCCATTATTTATTTCTTTATTTCTAAATAACAAAAAATGTTATCAATTGATTATTCCAAATATAATTTAGCATATATTTTGATATTTGTTAAAACTGCTTGTTTATGATCAATAAAAATAAATTTTTTTCAATATTTTTTACTTATTTATTNTTCGTCGGTTTTTTCCCTGTACACCAAAACTTTGAGCGCTAATATCTATTAATATAGTTGATTATTTTCCTGTTTCGACCTGTCAGAATGTGCAGTGTCTCTAGCTGAAACTAATGATACCATAATATTCATTTGTGAAAAAAAGTGACTTAGTCGGTTTTTTCCCTGTACCCTTCATATGAAGTGATGCTTCATAACGTAATACAATGGTTTTTAGTAATGACTTTACAATCATGTCTTATAGTAGATTATGTATAAGTTAGAGCTATGACTTTGCATAATTTGTTGATGTAATCATTACAAATTGTAGAAATTAAGGGATAACATCACCATATACCCTAAAAAAGAAACAGTTTTTTCATTATTTTTTTTGAGATGGATGGAAAGGTATTGATAAAAAACATTTTAAGTATTATATTGGCCATATATTAAAGTATAAAAAATAATTTTTTCATTGAAAAATAGTTCAAAATGGCGTCAGTTCAGTGGTTTTCTGACATTGCCTTAAAAAAGCGCGCCGTAGCCACAAGTAGCAGAATTGGAGTAAATTTCAACCTGCAAAAAAAAAAATTTGTTTTATCTATATTAGTATAGCTAGAGATACACGTAGGGGATTTCCAAAATATTAATTTTTGAAGTTTTCATAAGTGTTTACAGTAAAAAGTTCGAATTTCAATAAAAAAAACACTATTTATTTTTTTTATAAAAACTGTTTAAATTAATTTATTGAAAAACCCCTACGTGATTCTCTTAAGATTGCTGTTTTAAATATATGGTTAAAATTTACATGAGTTTTTTTGGTGCATGCCAATTTGAAAAATCTTGTTTCGAGATAAACACTTAAAGTTTCAAAACAAGTTTAAGAAGTGAAAAAATGAAAAATTCAGGTATTACAAATTTTTTACCATTAATCTGCAATCTCAAGACCACAAAGCTGCCATTTCAAGTGAGAAAATTTATTTTCTTTTTCTTTTCTCAACGATTTTAGCAAAGATCGTACCTCTTTTACTGCATCATTTAACAATCGCTCAGTAAGCTTAACAAGTAAAACGTTGGCTTCCATGCAGAAATTATATTATAAAATTTTGTGAAATAATGTGGCCCATATCTCATTTTTCATATCTTCAATGGAGTTGTAATTATGGCGTATTGCTAAACCATAAAATGATAAATTGCTAATGTAAATGGTCGTTTTGAAGCACATGAGGCGCCTGAAAAAAATCACAAAATTGAATGAAAAAAAAATTTTTCAGGTCTACAAGTTTTTTTTTTATATTCTATAGACTTCAAAATATTTTTTAAGAAAATAAAAAAGTCGATTTTTATAAAATTTTTAGTGGTGTTATCCCTTAAGAATTTAAAATCTACAGAATAAACTGGGTAAATGTAAACAATAGAGATAATTAAAATTAATTTTCTCATAGAATATTTAACAAAATTTCTTTAGGTAAAAATTCTGATTTTTATATGAGTTGCTATCACGTTAAATGTAATTTTTAAATAAATACTCAATTATTTAAAATGTGCATTTACAATTATTCCACTTTACCATGTTTTTATAAAAATAATAAACATGAATTTGTTAGTTGTAAGAGGGTAAATTACTGTTAAATTTATTTAAACAATCCTTATTATTCAATTAAATTATTTATAGTACAAACATTACTTCTTGATTATCTAATCTAATAAAAGATTTTTTTAAGTATGAGGATAGGCTTTAGAGTAAACATGAATATTACTTCATCATTACTGCTTTATAAAAGTTGGCAAAATTCAGAAAATATTTTGCAAAATTGTACAAACAAAGCCATAGAGACATTTTGTAAAAATTTAAATGGCAAAATCTAAAACACAAAACTCAAATTAAAAATACTATTAAAAAAAATAAAATGTTATTATAATTTGTTGCATGTATAATAAATAAAATATCAAGAAATGAGAAATATATGTATATTATATTAATGTTTTATATTATATAACATTAACAAAGGTACTAGGGAGTTTAAACATAATGTCAAAATTTTTGTCTATTCAATTTTTGATAATGTTCCAAAAAACTGATGTCTTTAAAACTACATAAAAATTAAATATAATCAATGTACATTATAATTAAAAATAAAATTTATTAAAACATAATTCTAGTATGCATTGATCATTAAGCCAAAAATCATACAATTTTCAGTAAAAATAAAGAGTAAGAGTATCAATGAATAAAATGATAAGGGAATATATATATAGAGAGGGAATGTGCTTGCTAAAAAAAGGATTATTTTAATGGTGGTGCTCACTAATATTTTAAAAAGACCAAAATGTAAATTTTGATTATTTCTTGCTAAATTTGGCTGTATATTGTTGGGAAAGAGTTATCTCCCAATTTACCCGCTAGTAAATTTGGTTATAGTAGGGGCCACAGAAAATTTATTAAAAAGCCCTGTACTGGATATCACTGGATTATGTAATATGGTTTAAAAGCTAGGAATTTGAAAACACAAAATTACTTAAAGAATAATATATTGAAAAACAGAGAGAATGCCGTAACAAAAAAAACCCTGCACTTTGGGGTCGCGGCACAGTTGGGACATAGCATAGTTGGGTCAAGTATAATGATATCTAACAGTGATTAAAATCACTATTATAAAAAACGCTGTGATGCAAATCTGTAGATAATGTTTAATTTAAAAAAATAACGGATTATTCCAAAAGCTACATGATCTCCTATTTCCTTATTTATATCCTGATTACAAGTTTTATGATTTATAAGTGTAATATATGAATGTAAGTATGTCAAATGAAAGAAGAATATAAATAGTATAAAAACAAACTAAAGTCTGACATTTTTCTTTTTTATATTAAAGTATATTACATAAGCTTTAATTAAAGATATATATCTTAAATTTATATAAAAGTATCAGAGTTTCCTGAACACTTTCAAAAGTTGAAAAAGTTGTCATTTTGAATCCCTCCCTGTGGGCAGGTAAAGAATCAGATTTATAAAAAAAATATACCAAATGATAGGTAAAGACATCATGCATCTAAAAAAAAAAATTATAACAATTTTGTCATTTTTGATCAAGTTATTGCAGTTTTAATAAAAAAAATTGAAAAAATGTTGAAAATTTGTAATTTTTTTGGAGATTTCCCCCATTTATGGGGAACGGGGGAAAGTTTTTCAAATTTTGAGGGTTATGTCTCTGACTAGATACAATTTGTGATCTTTTGATGTATCGTTGAAAAAAATTGGTTCGGTTACAGTTGAGAAAAAGTGGTGATACAAAAAAAAAAACACATCTTAGTAAAATTAATACCTTCTCAACTTCGCATCGAAGCTAAAAAAGTATTAAGTTTAAATAGTAAAAATTACTTATTCAATTATTTGAATATTAATTAAAATTAAAAAAAAAAATCCTATCTTAAGAAATATACATTGTCTTAATTTTTATAGTTGATACCATTATTTGCTTGTCTTGGAGTGGGAATGACTGGTGCAGTACTTTACCTTGCACGTTTAGCACTAAAAAATCCTGAAGTAACATGGCATCCTAAAAATAACCAAGCACCTTGGGAAGATTATAAACAAAAATCCTATAAGGTAATATCTCTGTATTATATATTTTAAATATTTTTAAATAAAAAATAGAGTTTCTTAAAATTATACATTACATAAATGTTCAAAGGCCATAAGTTTCAAGTTGCTATTGTGTAAACTATATATATATATATATATATCACAGTTGGGCAAATTTTCATCTAGATAATTATTTGAGGAAAAATAATAATAATGATTTTTAAATCAGATATATTTTTAATAATAACAAAAAAATCATTTTTTATTTAGTTGAATATATAAATAGAATTTTATTTAAATAATGCCCTGCTCATATCAGAGCAGGATTAATAATATTTTACAATTTTTCTAGGTATACTCATTTTTTTTCATTTTGGTAAATTGTTATTTTTTTTAAGTCTTCATGAATTTTTTTGTTTTAAAACATTTATAAAACTTTATTCTTAATAAATTTTCATATTAGAAAACCTTTTTTTAAAATTATTTTAATTACTGTCATTGAGTTCAAAATTAATCCCAATACAATTATGTTTTTTTTATTGATTTTCATCTATGCTTATGAAGCCCTTTGAAGTGTATGGTGCTAGGCAAGTACATTGGGTAGCTTTATACTTTTGCCAGCCCTGGGTTACAATTAAATAATATTCTATCTACATAGTTTGTTATGGTTTATTTTTATTTTCCTGAATGCTGAAATGACTGATCACAAAAGTCCAATCAAGTTAGATTATGTATTATCACTTAGTTATTATTTGGTAAATTATTTATGAAATTCTTTAAAGTAAATAAAATAGATGGAAGCTTTTTTTTTTTATGTGAGTAAAATTACATGTAAATGTATTTGAAAAATATTAGTTTCATAAATATGTTTATATAAAATAAACTCAAAGAAATTATAAGAATTTTAATATTATCAATTCATTTCTATTAAACATTAAAATGTCACAAGGTATTGATATTATGATAATTATACATTAAAATAGCAAAAATAATGTATTATTAATAACATACTCTAAAATTTTTTCTGTTGCTATGTATAAATATTTCTTTTAGAAGTTTAATTAAGAAAATTGGTAATACCTGAGTTAGTTATCATTTAAATTTACAAAATGTTACAATATAGTCAAATGACTATGTGTAATAAATATTTAACTAATCTTATGGGGTGAAATCCTACATTAAACTATTCTTAACAACTTTATTTTTATTATTTTACATTTTCAAAAGTGTGAAAATATTTTAATATGTAAAAATTATGAAAAATTAATTATTTTTAAATATTTTTCAGTTTTATTCAACTTCAAAAGAACCACCAGTCAGCCCAGCACCTAAATATTAGAATCATAACATATGCAAAGTATAATTTCAGAGTCGTACTCATATTAGATTAATTTTATGTTATGAGTTTTTATTTGTATAAATAATTTTCCATCAGATAATACCAATAGATCCTAAAATACATGTTCTATTAATATTGGCCAATTAATAAAATTAAATAATTAAAAAAAATAATTTGTTTTATATAGTGCGCAAAACAATTGTTTTTGCTTAAAGTTAATTAAGATATTTTTTTGGTAAAAATTCTACTTGGATACATAAAAAAAAAAAAATTTCTGAACAATATT
>NW_026099575.1:28845636-28910794 GCF_025091365.1 Daktulosphaira vitifoliae
GTTTTTTGCAAAGATTTAGCATGCGATGGGTTAGGTGTTGAATTTAGAATACTACGCACCTTGTAGTCATCCGAAATCCGTTTCCTACGCTGAGCCCGTTTAAATGATTTAGATTTTTGTGCTTCCAGATTGCTTCCTTGTAGGTGACCGACTGCGCCAAATGAAACGAATAAATAATTTAAAGGGGTGACGTTGCGTCGCCACACAATAAATTATTTGTAAAATCGAACTAAAGTTAAGAGGAAGCTAACAGAAACAGATAACATCAATGGTTCGTAATGGACTGACCGAAGCATCAGGTTTTATTAACAGCAACAATAATAACAAAATAAATACAGTGGTGCCTTAATACAAAAATAAAATATTACTTATCGTTTCAATATTAAATGAAATTTTTTTTATTAAATTAGAAAAATAACAGTATATGCTGAATTTATAGTAGATTATTGGGTGAACATAACCCAGGAAGCACTAGAAGAAACCCTATCTTATTTATTAGAGTGAAAAAATTTGTAATTCTCATACATATTTTTTTATCTTGATGCAAAATAAAGGTATTAATTTTATTATAATATTATTTTTTTTCTGTTGCCACTTTCTTATGTCTCATTGAACCGATTTTTATCAACGATATGTCAAATGATTACAAATTGTAGTTGAAGACAACATTACTCTTTAAAATTGAAAAAAAAATTTTCTCATACTCTGTAAATGGGGATTTTTTTTGTTATTTTAAAAAAAATTTTGTATGATTTTTATACTGGGGAGATTTAAAACTTGAAACATATATTTAAAGTATAACTTAATTTTAGAAAATAGTACAGAAATACTTTGTTTTATAAACGTATGTTAAATACTATATATAAATATTATAAGTTAAAAAATTCATATTTATCTCAGAGATTTGCATTTTATATTTGTAAAGGCTCCCGAAACCAAAATTGTAATTTTAGTGTAAAATCCGTCATTTTTCGTGTTATAGTTTTCTACTGCATTTTTTTAATTATTTATGTCTATGCACTAGAAATTAAACATTAAAATAGTATAGGCATATAGGATTTAACTTTCTTTTACAAAAAACAATAATAAATAAATAAAACTTAAGTTGAGAAATATGTTCTGGAAGGATTTTTTTGCGCCTTTAATGTTCATTCAATAAGTATATTGAAAGAATGAGGGCTGCTTTTCCAAGAAAAATGAAAAATGATTTATCAATGGTTTATGAAAAATTTCAAAATTATCTAACAAAGATCAAAAACTATCAAATTTTCTTTCCTTTTTTTTTTTCATCGATTCCAGTATATATATATATATTCTAGATTATATCATGCTGTGACAGTATTAGAAAAGTAGTATACAAAGATTTTATTATTATTGTATACAATTTTTGTTGTTAAATTTGTTATCTTTAAACAGAATTATACATGTTCAGTTCAATTGGGATGAGTATAAAATGTTATCTAAGAATATAACTTGAAGTATGGTTTAGACTATGTATGTTAAGCCATTTTATTGTTTTCAATTACATTTACATTGATCATTTTCCTTTCTTAATGAAGATTATGAAAACAAGTAGTTAATTTATGAAGTTATCTGTGGGATGCTATAGAGATAGTTACTAATTTTTTAAAACCAACTTTAAAAAATAATAATCATGTCCAGCCTTGCTTACATTTGTGATACGCCTTTTCCGTGGAGACAAAATATACAATAACTTTATATTTCTCCATAAGTTATAATATTAAATTATTGAATATAAATTTCATGCTAAATTTAATTACAAAATAAGTTTTTATTTATGTATTACACTTATATAACTTGTAGTAAGAATATAATTAAGGAAATAGGAGTTGAATGTTGCTTTTGGAATAATCCAACAACTACATAAAATTAATCACTATCTACAAATCTAATCTAGCATTTTTATCAGTGATTTTAATCACTAGGTAGCACAAAACCTAAATGTTATTTTGATATCAGTGTAATAGCTCCTAATTAATCAATACTTAAAGTGGGTAATAAATCAGAAGTATGATTTACATAATTAAAATATGGTCAGTGAAATTGATCGTAAATACAGATACTAAAGTTTATAGCTTCAAAATAACATGCACCTTCAAGCTATGTCTATTTTTACAATATAAGTCTATTCCTAGTTAATCTTCATCAGATTGATAAATAAATATTTTAAAAAAACATTTATTTTTTTTATGGTAGAAACGTTTACTTTTATATATATTATACCTATCTTCTTCTTTTACCTCATCTTAATCCTAACTACTTGGGGTCGGTCACCAATATCCTAAATTTCCTCTTGACACTATTTCCCACGTCAGTTGTCCTTATATCACATTCAACAACTCCCCTCAATCTCTTTTGGTTTTCCTTTACCTCTTCTCCCTTTAACATTCATTTGTATAACTGTTCTTAAAGCTTCCGATTCCTCTCCTCGTGACATGACCAAACCATTTAATATTATATAGTTATACTATATATATACTTTATTAAATTATGATCATACCGATGGTTTTTGATTATGTTTATGATAATATCTTGTGTTTTTTTACAATTATAAGTAGCAATTAAGAGCGCTGTGAAAAAACGAGATAACTCTTATTTTAAGAACTGAAATTTTTTTTTGTAATGTATTCTTACCTACTAAACATTTTTAAAAATATTATAATTTTCATATAATTTAATATTTCTATATTGGGTATATGTAATCATAAATTTTATTTAAATTAATAACTGACTGAAACAAATTTTTCAAAAATAATGGAATTTTCTTTTTTTTGCACAGATCTTTTAATTTAATAAACAAAAAATTTGTGAAGATTATGGCTTTCAAAAAAATATTTTGATGTGATTATCCATATTGTTTTTAGAAAAAACATATAAATTCCAATAAATAATAAAATTATAATTTTGAAATTAAAAACAAATTTTTTTAATTTAATTTTTAAAAATTACATAAAATTTTTTGAAAAATATATTTTTATTAAACAAAACAAAAAATGTACTAACTGTATTCTACATATTTGGTATTAAATAATATTAAAGATGTACATTGTATAAAAAAAAAAAAATAAGTAGTAATTCTAATATATAAGACAGTAATATAAAATATAATAAAAATAGATCACTTGTGGCTAATTAATTAAGTAAAATTAAAATTATATTAAAAATATTATTAATTTTAATTTTATTTAAGTAATATAATCTTAAATATTTGAAAAGACTTTTAGTCACAATAGATTTCAAAAATTTAAACAAATCTTGTTCAAGTTTAAAATTCATAATGTAAATTATTTCTATTGATTAAGTGTAATTAGAAAGACTAGAGATAAAATTTATAGAATTATTCCGTTTCTGCAGATTGGAATTCTTCTATTTTTAAGTTTTATAATAAAAATTGTCTCATAAATATTTAAATTTTTTGATAAAAAATTTATAATGTTCTTATAAAAAAAAAATAGGAAGATAAATCTAGTAGAAGATTTTTAAAAACTAACAATAAAGGAAAAATTACAATAAATAGTGCTTGTAAGTGATTAAATCTAATTTTATCATCATCTCGTTATTATTAGTTTTATTGGAAATTTTCTGTGGCTTATAATAATGTAACTTTTATTCTCATAATTAGATTAGTTACTGTAATATTGTTATTTAAATTTGATGAATTATTCATCAAGGGATAAATATATTTTAATTTCCTCATAAGTTAACATTTGCTACTGGATCCCTTTACACAAAACACATGAGAATATAAAGATGGTTATGTTAATTAAAGATAGAGATTACATCAAATATGACTAATAATATTGTTAGTTGATATATCAACTAAAAATATTAGAATATTTATTATAACTATAGTAACAAATATTTGAAAAAAAAAAAAAAGATTATTAAACAATCACAGTTATGTGATCATCTACATGTTATACCTGGAATGTTACTTAAACCCTGTCATCATTTAAAATATTTTAAGTGTTTACTGTGTTTCAAGGTATGCAACAAGAAAAACTTGAAAAATTTTTATTAAATTCATTATAGTTGGCATATGTAATGCATCCTTATTATCAGTTGTTTTATGCCATACTTTAGGAAATGGATTTGGAATAACATGTAGAACTTCAATACCTGCAAGATAAAAATATGAAGTAATGAGAAGTAGGGTTTAAAATGGAGAATACTAAGCCCTCCAACTTATCATAAAGTTCAGACAATTTTTTTAAACTTTATAAAAATAAGTAATTCTATAGATACATGCAGTATTATAAAATATATCTTTAAAAATTATTTAAGTAATTATACAAATATATTCCAAAAGATGTATTTAAAATACTACAAAACTCATCTATATTAAAAAATATTTAGAAAGTATTCAATAAAAATAAATATACAGAATGATAACGATTTAACTAACAATTCTTATAACTTTTGGTAAAAATAAAATTTTACTTTATTATTTATTTTTTTTTTAATTAATTTTTTCAAAATTTTAAATATTTGTTTTTTATTGCTTTTCAATGAAAAATATTGATGGTTTGATAACCATATTAGAATAAGTACTTATTGTGTTACAAGCATTTTAATACATAGACTGGGTATAGAGCGTGTAGAGTATGCATTTTAAATACACTTGTAATACAATCAGTGCTTATCTTGAAGTTGATATCAATAAATTAAAAAAAATTATAAAAAAGCACTAAAAGCAGTTAATTCATCATTTTGAAAAAAAAAAGATTAATTTTTAATTTTGTTATTAAAAAGAAATAATAAAAAATATTTTTAATCTAGTCTAAAAATGTAAAAATTATTTTTAAAATAAATTACAAGATGATAATTGCATAAAACGTTATAAGAGTTGAATGACCTGTATTATGCATATATTTTAACATAAAAATTCAAAACAAAAATGTTGTATCCAACAAATTGATGAAGTTACATTAAAAATTCAAATACAATTAACTATTAAAAAAACAATGTTGACACCCATATAAGGGATGTTTAGTCAGTTAGATCTGTTACACTCTATATATATATATGTTAGTAACCTTAGTGTTATTAAGATTTAACATCAACCTTTTTCATAAAATGGCATATGATCATCTTCTATTCTAGTATTTACTGTTTTTGGAATGAAATACTCTTTATTGTATTCAGCTAAACAGTTTGTTTTGTTCAAAACTTTTTCAGCAGTAACCATTGATCGATATAAATCAGTTGTTTCTAAGAAATAATTATAAAATGCAGGATTTTTTGTTCCCAATAAATCCAAAAGCATTAAAAATTCCTAAAAATATATTGATACATTCAATTAAATATAAAATTTTATTAACAAAACTCTAACACTAACTATTCTTTGCAATTGATTAATCTGTCTTCCATTATGTAAAAATTTAATATTTTCCATTTTAGAGGCTAAATGTCTTGATCCATAGAGTGAATCAACCTCACTCCATTCAACAAAAGCTTCTTCACCATCAAAAAACATCATCATGAGACTTAAAGGCTATAATATAAAATTCTAATGTTTATTTAAATATGTTATTAATAAATATACAACATGATTATATAACTCTTATAGCATTTAATACTTTATATATAGTGTTCAGTAAGTAAGTAAATGGGTTTCTATTGTTCTCATTGTTTATAACAATTGACAAGTTTCCTTACTTACTGAACCCTCTGTATATAATAGAATAGTACATAATAACAATATTTCTTACATTAGTTTTATATACTTCAAGTCGTTGCTGTAAAGTTTTGGCCATGTACATCATCATTGCACAAGGTACTGCAGAATCAGTGGCACCAACAAAATAAAAATCCATTTTTTTAGAATCATAATGGCAGGCAACAACTATATATCGGTCAGCTGTAGGATTTAATGTAGCAATAATATTAGTCATATTACGAATGCCAATAGGAGTTTTGGCTTTAAATGAATCCAATTCTACAGACCATCCTAAACTTTTCATTTCTTCAGAAATAAACTAAATATAAACAAATATATACTTAAAATAAACAATTAAATTCCAAAAATAATTAATTTATGAGTACTACTTGAATGCTAAGTTAAAATATGCCATAAATAATACTATGAATTTAATACAACTTAAAATTTAATAAAATAATATAATTTTACTTATAAATAATTCTTTTATATTGGATTAATTTTAAGTTAAAACACAAAATAATCTTAGAAGATAAATATATTATAAAATATTTCATAATGTAAATAGTAAAATATTAAAAAATAATGTTGCTTTGACATTTAAAGTGACTAAGAGGGTAAAAAGTTTAATTTGGAAAATAAATAAATCTATTTATACCATCTTGACAAATTCATGATTACTAGTTCCAACAACTCTTTCAATCAATAATTCATCTAGTATAGGCTTAAAATCTTGTGCTATACCCATATGACACAATTTATATATTGTATCTTGTGAAATAATTGCACCCTAAATATATAATAAAAGTTTAACAGTTAATAATATTATATATTAATAATGATTAGTTGAAATGTTAAATTTGTGTATACTAATTAAAATACCTTAAATGATAACATAAAATAATGTTACAAGTTAAATAGTTTGACTGTTATATAAAATAATTATTACATAAAAGTTATCTAATATGTCATTAATTATAAAATAATCACAGTTTATATAATCTCTTTAATATTTTGTAATTTTATTACATAAATTTAAAGTTTTGGATTCTTAGTTAAGACTTAAATGACAAAAGGCTTAAGGAATTCCAAGAAAAATAAATTCAAGATAATGAAATTAATATTGTGATTCTATTTTTATTTAAATAAAATCACAAAAACATTCAACAACAATTATTAAACAATAGTCAGTATAAAAAAATAAATATCAAATGATGACTTTTAATTAAAAGGTACAAGTAGAACATTCAAATAAAATGCTAATGCAAAATATAAATAGTAATTATACATTATATTTATTTACTATACTATTGATTAAGTAGATTTTTTTTTTAATTAATGTACAATTTATTAATTCTTATTGAAAAAATAAAATTTAATCTAAATAAATTAACAGAATAATGCAACANTTTTTTTTTTTTTTTTTTTTTTTTTTTTTTAATATGGCTTTATTTGAGTAATTACAATCTATACAATATGTACAATAAGCAATTATTAGAATATACAGACATAACATTTAAAACATGAAGAGGTATTCACACAATTGTGAAACCTCGTTGAATTTTAATCATGAATGATAAAAATAAAATATTGCATTCATAAATAAAATAAACTACCTCAAATATAAATAACTCAATTTTTTTCACTAATTAGATGAAAATCTAACTTACTAACTTATTACACTATTAATTTTAATTTTAAACATATATAAAAGTAATATTGATAATATTGTATTTGATTCTTTAATTTATTGTATTTGTTTAAAAGTAAATTATAAAATAAAGTTTTAAATTACCTGTTTACTTCTAGAACTGATTATTTGTGATGTAGTAAAAATAATAGTTAACAATAAAAAAAAACTATAAATGAAAAGCATGTTTAAAACTAATTTTAAATATTATTTAAATTAAAAATCAACGGACATTATTAAGACTAAGAGGCAATATAACAACCAACAGCGCCAAAATAAAATAAATACACTTTTTTAAACATTAAATTATATTAGTTTTCTTTAAACAAAAAAAAAGTATTGATGTATAAATTTTACTGTTTGAAAACAATAAGAAGAAGAACTTAAGCTGTTTAATATAAAGCTACTAACAAATTTTAAAATTATTTCCGTCTTCGTGTTTATATGATAAGACACAGAATATATTTTCGTAGAGTCAGTGATAAGAATAACAATAAAAACAACTAATGTAAAATGGACTGAACACGAAACCTTTAAAACGATCCGGTTTTGTTATATATTTCCCACATAATATATAGTAGAAGGAGAATTTTGAAGAAATGGTTCCTTATAATATTTTATATGTATTTTCGGATTCCTCCACTCCGTTGTAAAATTTTATTTTCCGAAGCTTATTGCTCGTCGAATATTCTCCCTTCTATCGAATTTCTATAACAAAATAGAATTGTACTCCCTGTTCCCGCCAATTAAGTAGTGGCCAGTAGTGATGGAAACTTGTTATTAATTTTGATAACTGTTACAAACTGTAATTGTTACTTTCAAAATAACAGTGATGTAATTGGTTTATATGTTAAAAGACTGGTGAATATTGATGACCTTGTGTAAAACTCAAAATAACAGTAACTGTTACTATTTCTTCTAAGTAACAGCTTGTTATTGCTACTCAAGCAGTAACTGTTATAAATCACTGTTACTATTATTTTTCCCATCACTAGTGACCAGTAAGTTGGGTTGTGATAGTCCTGCCAGTCAATCCCCAATTTACACCACTTTTAGTTTAAACCTCGTATACTATAATTTTAATAAAAATTAAAATAATTTAATTTTGCAGTATTATTTGAGTCTTTATTATTATCTCTTAACGTAATAAGAAGGACGGACCTAAAAAATATCTAAATTTTCAAATTAGAGAAGTAAAATAAGTTATTTTATTTTTGACACAATAATTTGACACAAAAATTAAGTGCTCTAAGTTAGTCCACTTGACGGTAATTCCATAGCGCATAGATACATAATTTTGCAACAAAATATGAGTATTATTTTAATTTCATAATTTAAAAATTTGTAGTGCATTAAAATTGTACAAACATTAATTTTTAACGATATTTTTACTTGATAGTTAATTAAGTCCCCATACATACATTCATAGCCCTCCTCTCAAAATAAATTATGTTTTTGGGAAGATAGGGATCTATATTTAAAAACCCAGCACAGTGGAGTCGCGGCATAGTGGGGACGTTGCATAGTTGGGTCCAGTATAGATTTAATCTGACAGTGATTAAAATCACTATCATAAGAAACGCTTCGATGCAAATCAGTAGATAGTGTTTAATTCTAAGAAATTGGTGGATAATTACAAAAGCTGCATGATCTGCTAGTTCCTTATTAATACCCTGATTAAGATAAAGTATGTCGAATGAAAAAGGGATTATTAAAAAATATTATTTCTCATAAAAAAATTGTGTTGATTCATACACTTTTCAATGAGTTGTAGCATTATAAAGTTAAAAATGTAACCAACCCAACCCAACATCAACTCCTATTTCCTTAATTATATCCAGATTAGTAATTCGTTTAATTATATATTATATAATTTTTATAATTAATTATTTTCAAATTATTATCGATTTTTAATATGTTAAAAGTAATCATTTTGAACCAACTTCTTTTTGTCCTTTAAAGTGAAAGTTTTAATAAAAAAAAAATTGATTTATTACCATAACTTTTAACTCAACTTGCAAGTTTGAAATAGATATTATTAAATAGAAAAAAATGAAATTGGTAGATTATTTCAAAAACAACAATAACACTTATTCCCTTAATTTTACCCCGATTTATAACTATAATATATGAATACATAATAATTACAGTAATTAAATTGAGTATGAAAGTGGTATTCAATAATATAATATTGTAATTTTTACGGAGATATTATAAAAATAAAAAGGAGTTGTATATTCATATACTTTTAATGCGTATACAAATTTAAAGGAATTTATGCAATACTTTTTAATAAAAAAATTTTGTTACTTATGAATAAATACACTAAACAAAAGGAACTTTCATCAGAAAAAAAATATACTTTTCTAAATAAACTTTTCGTGATGTTTTCAAATGTGCAATTAAACTTTTTCTATTACTTCTAAGTTTTAATATTATTACTTATTATTAAAAAATAAGTATTTACATATAAAAAAAAATAATTAAGAACAAAAAAAATTGTATTAAATTAATACTGATTTTGATTTTTAATATGTTAAAGGTAATCATTTTGAACCTATTTTTTATTGTCTTTTAAAGTGAAAGTTTTAATGAAAAATACCTTCTCAGCTTCGCATCGAAGCTAAAAAATGAATTTGTTACCATAACTTATAGTTCAACTTGCAAGTTTGAAATTGACATTATTAAATTGAAAAAAATGAAATTTTTAAGATTAATATGCAATCTGGAAATTTTATAATTACTAATTACAGTACATTTGTCAGAAAAATTCGATTTTTTTACATTTTTATCGTAATAGATAACTGAAATAGAAAGAATAGTAATCATATCCTAATAACTTTTGGTGTTTAAAAAAATTCTGCAATTGAAATATTCAGAACTTAATTAATTTTAATAATTTACTTTAATTAAATGAACCAATCAAACCAAAGTAGTTAAAAAGATTTACTCAATTGAGCATATTATCAAAAATATAATTATAATTGTAAAACTCCATCGTTAACTTCAGGTGAAACTAAAAATCATTTTTTTTTTAAATTTATGATTTATATAGCAACATATTACTAAAAAATTTGGCATATTATAGACTGGTAGTAGCACACAGAAATAGAGTTAAAAAATTAATAAATTATAAAGTAAAATTATTTACTTTTGTAGTTGAATACTTTTATCATATCAAATTTAATTCGACAATAAATAATTTAAGAATATTAAAAATTAATGATTTTAATTGTTTGTATGGACAAATCTAGTTAAGCTACTTTTTATTTGAATAAGGAATATTTTTTTGATTTTTAAGAGTAATAACTTAAACTAATCATTAACTTAAATATCATAAACTTAAATGAATCATTTGACGTATCGTTGAAAAAAGTAGGTCTAGTGAGGGTTGGCAAAATAAATTGTAGCCACAAGAAGAACCACATAGTAAAATAATATTAACATGAATATCAATTTCTTCTCAGGAGGGGAAACTACAGAGATAAAATCCTTTATATTTATTGAAATTATTGAATCTAAATGAGATAAATATCAAATGATTTGAAAATTCTATTCTAACTCAAAAAAAAAATGCAAAATTTTAGAAGCCACAAACGGATTTGAACCTCGTACCCTAGGCGTTAAAGATCAAGGTGTTACCCATTCGGCAACTATTCGTTGATTTTTGTTGCATGATAAAATTGGCTATTTAAGCTAACTCAAATTTAAAAATTACTTTTTCGACTTTAAAAAAGTAAAAAATGTTAATAAGTATAATATCATATGTCTTATGAACTTTATTCTATGTCAATGAAATTATATAATATTCATGAAAGTCAGTTTATTCCCCTAATAAAATATTTTAAAATAAAATAAAATACAAAACCTAGAATTTTAATAAAAAATAGCATATTTTTAAATACGGTAGCCTTTTGCGCATAGAAGATAGGTCGTCGGGACAAATTTTTTTTTTTCATTTAGTAGTACATAAAATAAGCTTTAATTTGATATATGTTTAAAGGACGCAGTATTTCCGGAACATTTTCAAAAATTAAGTTGAAAAAGTTAGTTTTTGTAAAAAAGTTGCTATTTTAAATCCCCCCTGTGAGCAGAATAAGTGTTAGATTTTCAAAAAAAAATGATATCAAATGAAAGAAAATTACCTAAGGTTTCAATATAAAGAAATATTATTTTGATTAGTTAATATTTGAAAAAGTTATGGCAGTTTTAAGTACAAAAAACATCGTTATAAAAGGTGATTTTTATCGCAAATATTACATTTTTTTTATAATTTCGACAGCCATTTGCACATAGAAGATAAGGTGTCGGGACAAATTTTTTTTTTTCATTTTATAGTACATAAAAAAAGCTTTAATTTGATATATGTTTAAAGGACGCAGTATTTCCGGAACATTTTCAAAAATTAAGTTGAAAAAGTTAGTTTTTGTAAAAAAGTTGCAATTTTAAATCCCCCCCCATGAGCAGGTTAAGTGTTAAATTTTCAAAAAAATTATATCAAATAAAAGGAAAATATCTAATAAAGGATAATAATAATAAGGTTTTATGATTTGTTGATTTTTGAAAAAGTTATGGAAGTTTTAAGAAAAAAAAGTGAAAAAAATGACAAAATTTGTCGATTTTTAAATTTGTAATTTTTTTGGATATTTCCCCCATTTGCGGGGAACGAGGGAAAATTTTTAAATTTTTAAGGGTAATGTCTTCAACTAGATACAATTTGTGATCTTTTGACGTATTGTTAAAAGAAATCGGTCCAGTGAGAGCTGAGAAAAAGTAGTGACAGACAAAAAAAAAAAAAAATAAACACATCATGGTAAAATTAATACCTTCTCAGCTTCGCATCGAAGCTAAAAATAAACACATCATGGTAAAATTAATACCTTCTCAGCTTCGCATCGAAGCTAATAACTGAGTATAGAATTATAGCTGCCGTTGGCAAATAATTCAAGTTATGCCTATGTACACACGTTGGTATAATTAGGACGGACTAGGAGACTTTAACCTAAACATTAAAGAGTTACATTAATTCTCTTAAAATATTATTGAGTGACATAGGAAATATGGTAAGTACAATTTAACCTACTCTTTCGAACATCAAACAATCTATTGCATAATAAATCATTAAGAGAAATTGTAAAATTTTAAGGGATATTTAATGTCATTTACTAATTATTCGACCAATATTTATCCATTCCACTATTTTATACCTTTTACACATTCACTATTTTCACTATCATAACTATTTTTGTTATTTGATT
Organism: Daktulosphaira vitifoliae; assembly: GCF_025091365.1. Lineage (NCBI taxonomy): Eukaryota > Metazoa > Arthropoda > Insecta > Hemiptera > Phylloxeridae > Daktulosphaira > Daktulosphaira vitifoliae. The sequence continues at coordinate 28,858,265 of NW_026099575.1, forward strand.
ATGTGGTGTATACTCTCTCTCCTAATTCGTTAATTAGTAATTATATTAATTGTAATCAGTTGTTGACCGGCGTTCGACGTGACCGGGTTACGTTGTAAGTAACAACTGTGTTTATATATTAAAATGTTATTTTCTTAAGAAGATTTGGATTTATTTATTTTAACTTCAGAATAAAAGAATCTACCACATGGTGTCAGGTGTGAATTAAATAATTCAGTGTTAAATAATTAATGTGTACTGAATTATTGACGTAGTCTTAAACGGTTAATTACGTGCTAAAATGTATCTAATTAAAAAAATTGTTTTGTTTTTTAGAAAAAAAAAAAACTTGAAAGTGTTTTCGGTTAAGAAATAATAGAATGTCAAAAATTCCATTATTTTATTTATGGTAGGCCCATCTTATTAAAGACGGATCATAAGCCCTTAATGTCGATAATAAAAAAAGATCTAAACAAAGTTTCACCTAGACTACAATGTCTTTTAAAAATTAATTTTAAAAATTGTTATAACAGATTATTCACCTTTCCTATTCCTTTTATCTTTTTTAGCTTCGATGCGAAGCTGAGAACGTATTAATTTTACTATGATGTGTTTTTTTTTATTAATTTTTTTTTGTGCCAATTTTTACTGTAGTTATCTATCTAAAAATAAATAGCTTTAAAAATTCTTTAAAAACATTTACCTTAATTAAAATTTTGAAATAAAAAAATGAATACCAATAAAGAAGTCCTTCACTTAAAGGTTTATCCTTTTTATAAATATATAATGAATTGTATTAAACATAAGATATTTATTTATATTATATTAATGAGATTCGTCAACATTGATATTGCTAACATTTTCCCCGCGATATTGATTATTATTGAATAATATTATACTCAATGCTATACTCAAAAAAAAGTTGTTTGAATTTTGGTCACTTAGTTATAAAATTTATTTTTAACTTCGATGCAAAGCTGAGAAGGTATTAAATTTAGTATGATATGTTTTTTTATTTTTTTTTGTGTCTGTGAATGCTTAATCTCCGCTCTCCCTGGACCGATTTTGATGAACAATACGTCAAAAGATCACAAATCGTATCTTAGTCGACGACATTACCCTCGAAAATTGAAAAAAATTTCCTCGTTCCCCATAAACGGGGGAAATCCTCTAAAAAATTACTAATTTAGAAATCGCTAATTTTCGACATTTTTTTTATTTAAAACTGTCATAATTTTTTAAAAAATGATCGAATCAATATAATTTTTTTTTTATAGATACCTTAGGTATTTACCTATCTTTAGATATATTTTTGTGAACATTTGACCCCTTAATAGCCCACAGGCTATTAACTTTTTCACAAAAAATTGACTTTTGAAAATGTTCCGTAAATACTGACACTTTTATATATAACTTAAATTAAAGCTTATGTAATATACTTTAATTTGAAAAAAAAAAATTAACCTCTGGACTTGTCTTCATGGTGAAAATGACTACCGTATGCAAAAATATGCTATTTTTGTGAAAAAATTATTGATATTATATTTTATATTTTTAACATTATGTTGCTATAACTTTTTAAAAAATGCATGAATCATTTGTATTCATTAATGATAAATAATTTATATATACCTCTTTCATACTTTTTTTTTAAATCGGACCATTTCTCTTTATACATGGGGGGTTCAAACTTTTAAAAATGCGTATAGAAAGTGGAACTCTATCAACTTAACTTTTGAAAATGTTTCGGAAATACTGATATTTTTATATATACCTTAAATTCCCTCGTTCCCCGTAAATGGAGGAAATCTCTAAAAAAATTACAAATTTAAAAATCGCTAATTTTCGAAATTGTTCCAATTTTTTTTACTTAAAACTGCCATAACTTTTCAAAAATGAACAAATCAATATAATTTTTTTTTTATAGATACATAATGTTTTTACTTACCATTTGATGTATTTTTTTTTATAAATTTGACCCTTTACCTGCCCACAGGGAGGGATTCAAAATGACAACTTTTTCAACTTAAATTTTAAAGTGTTCCGGGAATACTGACACTTTTATATATATCTTAAATTAAAGCTAATGTAATATACTTTATTATGGAAAAAAAAAAATTTCGGACTTTATTTTCTCTTCACGGTGAAATGGCTATCGTATGCTATTTTTGTGTTAAAATTATCGATTTCATATTTTACATTTTTAACTTTATAATGTTATAACTTTTTGAAAAATGTATGGATCAATACAATTTTTTCATGAGAAGTAGTATTTATATACATCTTTCATTCGACATACTGTTTTTTTAAATCGGACTATTTCCCTAAATACAGGGGGGGTTCAAAACATAAAAATGCATATAGAAAGTAGAACTTTTTCAACTTAATTTTTGAAAGTATTCCGGAAATACTGACACTCTTATATATATCTTAAATTAAAGCTTATGTAATATACTTTAATATTAAAAAAAAATTTCGGACTTTATTTTGTCTTAATGGTAAACATTTTTGGTTTTGTATTTTATTTTATTTTATTATAAGGGGATTACACTGATTTTCATAAGTATTACATACTTATGGTTTAGTGTATCCTGGGGAAATGTTAGGAACAGTGGTTTTCTAACATCTTCTCTACATAGGATACGCTTTGATATAGTATTATAAAAGTACATTAAGTAGAGTAGACGAATGAAAGCTTCTTCGGGACGTGTTCGGGTGGGGGCTAACGATCCCAAGAGGAAAGACTAGTCCAATTCAAATCAAATTAAACCCATTGGACTGAAAAGTACAGTTTATTTTTGCATATTTGTAATGAGTGCAAATAAACACATCGATAAATAAAAAAAAATCGAAAAAATCGTATGGGATCTAAACTGCATTTGTTCCGTTAAATCTAATACATGCACAGTATTTCGATACGATAAAAACTTGACTTATAATTGAAATTCCCCATCGTTCGACGTAAAATCCATATTTTAATGGCGTTACCTAATTCTTTAAAATAGTATCTTGAAAAATATATAATTACAACAGTATCGAATTCAAGTTAACGAAAAACATTTTTTTAATAATATTTATGTGTTGTAATGTTGGTTTTCCTGTTTGTGCCTGATATTATTTGAGATAAGATACAATTCGATTACTGTTTCCATTATAGTATTATGAATAATAAGGATTTTTTAAATGACTGAATTTAAAATTTTTTGTTGAAGAATTTTGTTTAAGAATAAACCGAAAATGGGTAAAGGTCGTGCAGAGCCTGGAACCCCCAAGTATATAGCTAATAAAATTAAATCTAAAGGATTGCAAAAGCTGAGATGGTATTGTCAAATGTGTAACAAACAATGCAGAGATGAAAATGGTTTCAAATGTCATACTATGTCTGAATCACATCAAAGACAACTATTGTTATTTGCTGATAATGCCGGTCGATATCTTAGTGAGTTCAGTTATGAGTTTTCAAAATCCTTTCTTTTTTTGTTGAAACGACAATTTGGAACAAAAAGAGTTAAGGCTAATAAAGTTTATCAGGAATACATTTCAGATAGAAATCATTTGCATATGAATGCTACTCAGTGGACAACATTAACTGGATTCGTTAAATGGCTTGGAAAAACTGGTAAGTGTTTGAATAATAATTAACCTAAAATTAATATTTTATTTTCTAAACGACCGAGTCTATATTTTTTGTAAACATAGAGATGGTGACTTGTTAGTGTAGTTAAGGTTGAAGTATCTTTTAAGTTATGAATTACAATTATCAATATTTGATTAATTTTACCAAGAAAGTATAATACTTTCTTGAAATTTGTTTGAAAATTTTCAAATATACAAATAATAATTAAAACTAGAATTTAATTAATATTATCCAATCTTTTCAATTTATGATTTAATATACTTAAAAATAAAGGTGTCCAGTTCCTTTTTTAATTGCATTTTAACATTTAGGGAGTGCAACAATTCGGAAGCTCTGGGTAATCATAAAAACATGATCATTAAATAAAATTTAACATGACAAAATTATCTATATGTTTTCATATTTTTTTATGTTCATTCCATATATATTTATATATAATCCCAGATATACATTACTTAGTTTTCAAGCCCAAATTAATAAAAATTTGTACTAGCTAATATACCAGTAGATTATTTGATGAAATATAAATCATTTTTTTTGTTTCTTTTAGATACATGTTTTTATCAATTTATTTTTGAAGTATCTTTCATGTTCATCACTGATACCTTATAAATTTTAAAGTAGTGATACATGGATGTTATGTTTATCATTAGATTTCTTGGCCTCACTCCTTCCGGTTAGGTATAAAATTCTTAATAACTGCTGAAAGACTGGTTTAAAAAATATTATTTCAATTGTATTATTATCTTATAAGTTAATTATGTACGTTGTCATTTTAAAATAAAATTGAAAAAAAACAAATTATCAATATTATTTTTATTTCATGGAAAATTATAATTAGTTAACATTTAATGTTTACCTAATAACCAGTATAGTACTTATAAATTTACTAATTTTTCAATTTTAGGAAAATGTGTTGTGGATGAAACTGATGAAGGTTGGTTTATAACTTATATTGATCGCGATCCAGCCACCATTGAACTAGAAGAGAAAATGAGAAGAAAAGAGAAAGCAGAAAAAGATGAAAAAGAAAGAGAAATGGAATTTATTGAGCGACAAATTAGAGAAGGTCAAAAAAAAGAATCACTAGATCAGCTTGAAATGCAACCCAAAGAACTCATAAGAGAAGAAGATTCTAAATTATCATTAAATTTAAAAATAGATACTTTCAAGAAACCCACTATAGTTCCAATAAAGAATGTTTTGAGTACAGCAGGTTCAGAACGTATGTCTATTATTTCAAAATCAAGTAGTAGAAAATCTGAAAAAAGGAAACCATCTGCATTAGAAGAAATTATTCAGCAAGAGACAAAAAAAAAAAATTATATGAGAAAAGATTATTGGCTGATAGAAAATATTGTAGTGAAGGTTATTACAAAAACCTTAGGGTTAGATTATCTGGGAAAAAAAGGGGTCGTTATAAAAGTAATTGATAAATATGGATGTATGGTAAAATTATTTGAACCAAAAGTTAAACTCAAGCTAGATCAAAATCACGTGGAAACAGTAATTCCTAATGTTGGTGGTAAAGTAATGATAGTAAATGGTGTTCATGTTGGAAGAGAAGCTGAGTTATTAAAAATTGATCAAGATAATTTTTGTGTTGATGTAAAATTAAAAACTGGACCAGCTATTGGAAAAGTTATTTCAACATTACCTTTTGAAGATATATGCAAATTACACATAAATAATAGTTAATTTAAAGTTTAGGTTTAGACTTGTAATATGTAAATAATGTGCAAATGTATATTAAAACTAATAAATATGTTATACAGTCTTAGTATTTAATGCAATGACAAATAAAAATAAATGATAATAATTCACTTAAAATTTAGATTTACAAATGAAAGTTAAATAGTAAAAAAAAAATCCTTTCAAACAAATGAGAGAATATATGTTAAGTTGATCAGCGTAACATAAACTGAAGAAAATTCAGTGAGTTTTATCATCGGGTTCTTCAATTTTAGGAATTTTATTTGGAGTTTCATCAGAATCACTTTGTTTAGGTCTTTTACGAATTAAGTGATTGATATTGGATACTTCTTTAGATGATGATGATTCACAACCATTTTTTGTTCCTTCATTGGCAGCACCAACTGCTGCAAGTAATGCACTAATAGCAGCTTTCTTACGTTCATTGATATCAATTATTCTTTCTTGAATTTCAGGTATTACAGTTTTAATTTCTGCAATTTCTTCTTTTGATTTTTCATCACTATTGGAGCTTTCAAGGTTTTTGATTCTTTGATCTAAAACAGTTGCTGCTTCTTTCATCAATTCAACAGCACGTTCACCACTTCCACCTAATTCCTGTGCAATACCTAACTGGAATAGAGTTTCTGCTATGATACGACTATCTCCAGGCAATAATAATCTGAAACATTAGTAATTTTATAATTATAATTTTTATTAAAATTATAAATTAAGATTTTTCAGTGATTATCATTGCTATAAATATTAATAAGATTTATATGTAATAAAAATAAATAATTATATTTTTCAATACATAAAAATATCACTAGCTAATTTTTTAATAAAACAGTAAAATTCATAACTAACAAAATTAATTTAAGTCAATTGATGATTCTCATATATGATTACAGAGTAGGTTTATGTTATGTTATGTTATATTCAATGAAATAAAATATAAAGTGAGTGATAAAATTTATAAAGTGACACAGAGTTCTTATCTTATGTAAAAGTACACCAAAATATTAATAAACGTTACTTTTTGCTTAACACTATTTTACTATTTATAGCAAAGGTATAAAGAAAAAGAGATTATATTACTATCGTGGTAAACTTATAAAACCAATCATATTAATAAGAAAAATTAAACATTTCAGAAGAAATTCAATTAACCATCACTTCTTTTATTGACGGATTACATAGAGTAATCTGTCATAAAGTAATGCATTAAAGCCAAAATATTTGTATGTTATTTGAGTAAGGAAATAAAATAAGTATTATTATAAATAATAATATATTACTTTATTTAAATAAGTTGATAATAGTTCCTATAGTTAATTTCTTTGTTCTTACCTTCTTATATTTAAGGCTTCTGTCATATCTTCAATTGCAGTTTCAAATTTTTCATCTTCAATACTGACATCACCACATTTCATCAAAACTTCTGCAAGTTTAAGTTTGGCTTCTTCAGTGTCCATTTTTTTATAAATTACTTTAGCCAAATCAAGCATTTCCCAGGCAACTTGTAAATCATTCACATCTTCATCATCAGCAATATCCTCTTCTTCTTGTTTTTCTTCGATATCAACTGCCATTTCTTCCAATTTACCTTCTTTTTCTTCGACTTCTTCATCTTCTGTTATACTTGTTTCAATCACATTTGTCATACTGGATCGTTCTTTAACTAATTTTTGATTGTCTTCACCATTTGTTGTAACATTATTGGTTTCATCATTGGCATTATTCATTTCAACATCACTATTATTTTTTTTAATTTCAGCTTTCCCATTAGTAATTGAAATTTCTTCTTGGTCATTAATTTTTTCATTATTTGTTTCATCAGAATTTACCCCTTTTAAATCAGAAGAATTTGCTTCTTCTTCTTCTTCATCAGCATCATCTTCTTCTTTTTCTTCAAGTCCAACAGGACTGGTTTGATCTTTACTAAGTTCAAGAAGAGCACATCCATACTTAAAATATGCTTCAGCACATTCTTCAGCTATTTCACCATAAACTGTTCCAAAAAGACTACATGCTTCACTTAAAACATCTGAGGCAGCTTGATAGTCTTTGATAGCTAAGCTTCGTTTACCAGCTGCTAAAAGTTCTTCAGCGCGCTTCTTTTTGGATTCTAAATCTTCAGTGACAGGCTCCTCATTTTCTTTATTTTCATTTTCTGTTTCTACTGTAGAATCTGCATTATTCTGACCTTGAATAGTTTCTTTACTACTATTTTCATTACTTGAAATATCTTCAGCAACAACATGTCCTTCTGTTATACTATTGGTAACTATGCAGTTTTCTAAATTTTCTTTAATGGATTTGTTATTTATAACTTGATTTTCTACAATTTTTTTACATTCTACAACAACTTCGTTTTCTTTTTGAGCAACTTCAGAAGGCATTTTCAATATTCTAAAAAAATAAATAGATAAATTAAAAATTATAAAGGAGTTTTCATAATAATATAAATACATAATATTAATTATAAATTTGTAGGGTATAAGGTTACAAATTATCTGAAAAATATAATGTTAATATAAATACTGAAAAATACAGAACTGAATTAATTTTAATGATTATATATCTAAAAAAACCAATAAAAAAAAGTTGTTAAAAAGATTTACTCAATTGAGCATATTATAAAATTTGATTATAATTGTAAAAATCTATCTTTAAATTCAGGTGAAACTAAAAACTAATTTTTTTTTTTAGATTTGTTTTTTATATAGCAACATGTTACCAAAATATTTGAAATATTATAGACTGTTAGTAACACACACAAATAGAGTTAAAAAATTAATAAATTACAAAGTAAAATTATTTACTTTTGCAGTTGAATACTTTTATCATATCAAATCTAATTCGACAATAAATAGATTAAAAGTATTAGAAATTAATCATTTTAATTGTTATTATGGATAAAGCTGTTTAAGGTACTTTTTATTTGATTAAGTGATTTTTTTTCAATTTTTGAGGGTAATATCTTCAACTAAATAAGAATTTTAATCATTTGGCATATTGTTGAAAAAATAAATCGCAGCCACAAAAAAAAGACACAAAATAATATTAACATGAATAAGAAAATTTTCTCATGAGAGAAGATTACAGTGATGGGATCCTAGATATTTATTGAAGTTAATGAATCTAAATGAGATAAAAAATAAATAATTTGAAAATTTTTCTAACTTAAAAAAAAATGTAAAATATTAATTGCCACAGGCGTATACGAACTTAGTACCCTAACCATGAAAGACACTTGTGTTATCGATTCAGCAACTGTTCGTCGCTCATGCCGATTAATAAATTTGGCAATTTAAGCTAATTTAAATTTTAAAGTTACTTTTTCGACTTTAAAAAAACAACAATTTTTAAATAAGTTTAACGTCTTATGTCTTATGAACTTTATTCTAAATAATAATATAAGCTTTAATTTAAGATTAAATAAAAGTGTCAATATTTCCGGAACATTTTCAAAAATTTAAAAAGCTTAACTTGAGTGCAATAATTGTTTTTTTGCATTCCCCCTGCGGGCAGGTTTAGAGTCAGATTTTCAAAAAAATTATATCAATTTGAAAGAAAAATATCTAAGGTTTCAATATATATAAATTTTTTTTTTATTTGTTCATATTTCAAAAAGTTATGGCAGTTATTAAAATATTTCATGTATAACAGTGAGTTTTACAAAAAAATTATAAGTTTCGTTAAGTCCTGTAGAAGAAAAGTTGTCGGGTCAAATTTTTTTTTTGAACTTATAATATTTATTATAAGCTTTAATATGACATATGTTTAAAGGACGCAGTATTTCCGGAACATTTTCAAAAATTAAGTTGAAAAAGTTCTACTTTTTATCCGTATTTTTAAAGTTTTGAAAGTCCCCCGTATAAAGGAAAATTGTCTAATTTAAATAAAAAGTATGTTAAATGAAAGAGGTTTATAAAATGTTTTTAGAAAAAAAAAATTGTGTTTATACATACGTTATTCAAAAAGTTATAGCATTTTTAAGTTGAAAATTTAAAATCGAAAATTTTAACACAAAAATAGCATTTTTTTAACTACGGCAGCCGCCGTTTGCACATAAAAAGATAAGGTGTCGGGACAAAATTTATTTTTTCAATTAATAGTACATGATATAAGTTTTAATTTGATGTAAGTTTAAAGGATGCATTATTTCCGGAACATTTTCAAAAGTTAAGTTGGAAAAGCTAATTTTTATAGATAAAGTTTAATTGAACAGAATGGCTAGGACTTTCTTAATTTTGTTCACTGGTTAATACCGTCTATATTTTAACAAAATAATTTATGATTTAAATGTTAACATTTTCTAAAAAAAATCACAAATTAAAGAATTTTTTTTCTTGCTTAATATATTGTAGCAAACGAACAATAGTCCCACGTCCTCTGGTTAATTAAAAATAAACTGTGACACTTATAATTAAATATATACATGCAGTTTTCTAAAACTAAAACTAAAATATAAAATTATTGCATAGATAAAATATTTAAATAAAACTAGAATACACTATATATTATAATATCTATATAAAACTAATAACATGAGTTTAATTTTTTATTATTATCTTAAGACCATTTTTTTGAGATATTAGCTTCGATGCCAAGCGGAGAAGGTATTAATTTTACTATGATGTGTTTTTTTTTTTTTTATGTCTGTTGCCACTTTTTCTCAGCTCTCACTGAACCGATTTCTTTCAAAAATACGTCAAAAGATCACAAATCGTATCTAGTTGAAGACATTACCCTTAAAAATTGAAAAAAATTCCCTCGTTCCCCGCAAATGGGGGAAATATCCAAAAAAATTACAAATTTAAAAATCGCTAATTTTCGAAATTTTTTCACTTTTTTTTCTTAAAACTTCCATAACTTTTTGAAAAATCAACAAATCAACATAATTTTTTTTTATACTAAAACCTTAGATATTTACCTTTCATTTGATATCATTTTTTTGAAAATCTATCACTTAACCTGCTCATTGGGGGGGATTTAAAATGGCAACTTTTTTACAAAAATTAATTTTTTCAACTTAATTTTTGAAAATGTTCCGGAAAGACTGCGTCCTTTAAACATATATCAAATTAAAGCTTATTTTATGTACTACAAAATGAAAAAAAAAAATTTGTCCCGACACTTTTTTTTCTACATTTAAACGGCTGCCGTAGTTAAAAAAACACTATTTTTGTGTTATGTGTTAAAATTTTCGATTTTAAATTTTCAACTTAAAAATGCTATAACTTTTTGAAAAATGTATATATCAGCACAATTTTTCTTTTTCTAAATACATTATAAGTACATCTTTCATTTGACATACTTTTTATTAAAATTGGACAATTTCCCCTTATATAGGGGGCGTTCAAAACTTAAAATATTGTAAAAAACATAGATCTTTTTCAACTGAACTTTTGAAAATGTTCCGGAAATACTGCGTCCTTTAAACATATATCAAATCAAAGGTTATGTTATATACTAACAAATGAAAAAAAAAATTTTTCCCGACATCTTATCTTCTATGTGCAAATGGCTGTCGAAAATTAAAAAAAAATTTAATGTCTGCGATAAAAATTATCTTTTATCCGGGATGTTTTTTGTACTTAAAACTGCCATAACTTTTTCAAAAATTAACAAATAAAAATAATATTTTTTTGTATTGAAACCTTAGATATTTCCCTTTTTTGATATAATTTTTTTTGAAATGCTAACACTTATTCTGCTCACTGGGGGGATTTAAAATAGTAACTTTTTTACAAAAATAACTTTTTCAACTTAATTTTTGAAAATGTTCCGGAAATACTGCGTCCTTTAAACATATATCAAATGAAAGCTTATTTTATGTAATATAAAATGAAAAAAAAAAATTTGTCCCGACGACCTATCTTCTATGCGCAATGGCTACCATATTCAAAAATATGCTATTTTAACAAATTTTTTTTTTTAATTAAACACTATCTACAGATTTGCATCGAAGCGTTTTTTATGATAGTGATTTTAATCACTGTTAGATATCATCTATACTGGACCCCCCAACTATGCCACGACCCCACTGTGCCGCCACCCCACTGTGCTGGGTTTTAAAATTAAAAGCAAATAATAATCTTAAGAAATAAAAAAACAATTATTGTTTTAATTAAGATTTTTTTCTTTGTTAAGCTTACAATTAATATGTATTCATAATTTGTTGATTGGATACGTTTCTGAAAAAATTACTAATAAGTTCTTATGTAATGTTGAATATCAACATAAGAACATGTTTTTCATTAGTTCATGAAATTAAAATAAATAGAATATTTGGACTACAAGGTAAAAAATATACGGTGCAGCATTAAGTTGGCATTACACGCAGGAAGTTTGGACAGAATGGCGCCTTTTGTATAATGTATATCCAGATATTATAGATCGCTAGACTAAAACATATTGAGGTTGCGTGTCTTCCAAAAAGTTGTACAAAAAAAGCACATATTTGAGTCGCAAAGAAACAAATTACATTCTCAATTATATAGATACAAAATTTTTCTACAATTGTATTCTTTTAACAATTATTATGATGTAAGTAAAATATAAAATGTTATGCTTTTCATTGTTCATATATTAATTTTATACGCCTACGCTTTATTGCTAATGCAAGTATACTATATTCTAAAATTTTTAAATAAATAGAAATAAAATAGCTATGCGTTTTTTAAGTTTATTGTTGGCGCATTGTAAACTAAATACGCCTACAAAAATAATACCAAGATTGTATGGATATATAAATATTTTTAATAAACCTTATTTAACTTTATAAATATCATAAATCAACTAAATAAGGTCAATAGAAACAAGAATCTTTAATTATTAGAACTTATAAAATATTAAAAGAGCGTATACATCCACATTTTATAAAATCCTTTAAAATAAGTTGATGAGCGAATAAAAAGTTTTTTTTGCAATAAAAATATTAAATCTAAAGCCTAATAAAGTTTTTAGAAAGGTTAGAATAATCTATAAAATAAATGATTGAGAGAAGGTAAGTCTCTTCAAGCATCCTCAATGTATGACTAAAATTTTTGTAAATTTTTAATGTTAGCATAGGTATTTAGCCTCTTTTTTTATTACACTGTATATTGATATCATTTATAAACAATCTACAACCGATTTTATTTTTTTTAACCGTCCAAAAAAATAATTTTTTTAGCTTAATAATTTTTATTTATACTGAGTATCCCGCAAGTTTTGGTATCTCTAATTCCTTTGTAACTTTTGTTTTGATGAATATATATTTTTAATTTCTTTAAAATTTCAAAATTGCATATTTATACAAATATTAAAGCATTGATAATAGTTTTAAAACAAATTCTTATTGAGTTGCAAACATTTTAATAGAAAAAGCCGGTATAAAACAAGGTTGGAATACAAATACATCAATACGAGTAGTACGAGTAGTACCCACACAGCTTAATACTCACACTTTCAATTAAAACTTAAAACTCAAAAAGTACACAAAATAAAGTTGTTTTGAACCCATTTAAATTTCTTATAAGAAACGCTAAAATAGTTAATTTGTAATGTAGAAAAAAATTAATTTTTTTCTTGTTAGAAATATATAAAATAATACTAAGTATTCACTAGAACAAATATTATTAACAATGTCAACCTGATGGGACATAATTTATATATGTGTTTGAATGCATAAAAACTAAAAAGAGTCATTATACATTTATGTATAATAAAGAGAATTTTTTATTATTAAAACTAACGAATAATTGTTAACATTATTTTAAATATTGAAATAATAATGGAAATTAATAATTTAGTATGGGTCGAAGTTAAATATTTCTAAATAGACGACTTTACTTCCATTAATTCCCTTCAAAATATTATTTAAAGAGTGAGAAATTAGATTTAAACTTTAAAAATTTTTACCACCTTACATTTATGCTTTTGATACAAATTTTAGTATGTGAACTATTTATGATTTGTTTGTTCTTGAGAGATATGAAAATAATAATTCGTTTTTTAGATACATTGGACTTTATTCAATACGCATAAGTGGTATAAGTTTTTATACAATTTATATTTAGTTGCAAAAATAATTATTGATCCAAATACATGGATACTGTGACAGTTCATTATTGGTCAACTGAAACTAAAAGTTTTGCAAATAAACAAACGCATTCAATTTTACTAGTTGCTGCTTTGATATTTTCAATGAGCACTACGGTTATGTTGTGTTCATCGATATGGACAGACCATTGGGATAGTGTAGAATGGGATATTGAACAAGTAAAAAAGATAAAAATATTAAGTTTTGTTTTATTAAAGTTTTATATAATTTTTCAAAGGCAATTGAATTGTTAAAAACTCAAAATCAGTCGAAAACTTGGTTTAATAAGGTTTACACCGAATGGATAGTTAACAATACTATATTAAAAGTTACTATTACCACTGAAAAAACAACACCAAGAAATAACGGAGATGATTTATTAGTATTAGCTAAATATAACCACTATAAAAGCGACTATGATTCAATGATAAATGATTTTGGAGAAACAGTCACAGTCATATTAACACCTATGTATGGAGGAATATGGACACAATGTAATGCTCTGACAGGTATACAGATAAAAGCAGTTAATATATTATAAAGTAGAAACGTGCGTTTTAAATAAATCTCTAATTGATCTGGTCATGTTCAATATAAAATTCTTTTATTAAAATTAGAGGGTAGAAGTGAAAATAACATTCAAAAGCATAAAAAACATCAACTATTTTTAGGTTCAAGGGTAAATAATAAGTAGTATAAGTATGCAGAGATTTTAATTTTAAGGAGATTTAAGCAGCAAATTAATTTTTAATTGGATTCGTACCATAAATAATTAATTCTAGAATTGGAATCCTTAACAATATTTCAATTAAAATCGAACACAAAATCTTAAATTCACTTTTTTTGTTATACTTTAAATTAAAAAAAAAATACACTTAATTCTAAATTAAATACATTCTAAATGAGTAGTTTTCAGTTGAAATACAATTCCATTTGTATTTAATTAAAATTAGTTTAAATCATTCTTTTTTAATACCCAATCTAACTAAATACATAAAAGTTTCTCTGATATCCGCTGTGGCCGCAGATTTATTTAAATTTTTCACTAAAATACTCTTAATGCCAGAATATGCTATTTTTAGGCACTGATTGAGCAAAACACATTTAAACATAGAAGCTATAGGTGAAATAATGGTTAATAGTATTAACTATAGGACCGTATTATCTTCATACGGCCATACGCTGCTGATATTCAAATAAAAATTATTAAAATTAAAATTTCAAGTGGTATTAGCCACAATTAATCAATTCTTATTATAGAAATTATTTAATATTTACTATTTACAACGAGTTAATATATGTTTATTAGTAATAATAAAATAGGTTAGCCCAATAATGTATAAGAAATAAAACAATAGAAATCTAAAAATCTTTTTAGATGGACAATTTATACAATTGCAGGAAGAACTAGTCCACCAACTGGATTCAAAATTACCAAAATGTATGAATTATTTAGCAGAAGATAATACTTTAGAAGAACAAGATTTTCGACCAGACTGGCATCTCAGTAAGCAAAATCTAGCAATTCATAATAATACAAATTAATAAAATTAATTATAAACATAAAAAGAAATATTTTAAAAGTAAATAATAAGTTAGAATAAGCAAAAAACACTCTTAAATTTAATATGTCGATGAGAACTTAAATTATTTATAATTTATCATTTAAGTAATGTTGGGTTGGTTATAAGGTTAATAATATATTTATAAGATGCAATATTAGTCTTTTAGTTAAGAAAATTTGTAAAATAGATGTATACTATATGTGAAATTATAAAGACGATAAAAAAAAAAACCCACAACAGGGGGGTCGCGGCACAGTGGTGACGTAGCATAGTTGGATCAAGTATAATAATTTTTATCAATAATTTCAAAAAAATATTCTATTGTTAATTTATTAACTATGTTATTTTGTTGTAATATAGGAATGCTAAAAGTATCAATATCTTGTGCATTAGTTTGTATAATTATTGTCGGAACAGCATTATTAATTGGATTATTTTCAATCCTTCAACATCAAATAAGTGCTATGCTTATTACAGCAGTTTTATACATTTTAGCATGTCAGTTATTTTAATTAGTTACACAATTTATATTGTATACAAATAAATAGTTTTTAAATATATTTTCATATTTTATTTTTAGCTACTTTTGGATTTTTCACACTGGGAATCATGTACAATAAACGTCGCTCAACTAAAATTTATGGACACAAAAATTGTAATCGATCTTTAATATTAATTAGTGGTATGATAAAAATAGGAGGAGATATGTGCCCTACATTACGTTTCTGGGAATATCTACTCACATCAAGAATATATTCCCATAGTTGGAGTATGAGTTTAGGATGGATTGCAGTATTTTTTTGTATAATAACAAGTTTTTTATGGATACTACTATCTAAAAATATGAAGAATGCACCTGCTAACATGATTTTTATCAACTAAAATAATATATAAATATAAGTAATAATGAATATTAGGGTTCGTCAATGATATATTTTTGGATATTGATGATATCGTACCTAATTTCAGCGATATTATATCGCAATACCTAAAAAATAATTATTCCCGATATTGCGATAAATCGATATTAAAAATAATAATTATTTTAATATAATTAAATTATTTAATTTACTATTTAAATGTTTTCACCTAAAATTTTTATTTTCAATAATACCATTAAATTAAATCGTAATTTTTTTTATGAAAATCAGACTATATTTTTCCAACCAAATCAGATAATGATATTAATATAAAAATATGTCATAACGATAATCAAATATTTTCAAATTACTTTTTATTATAAAAAAATAAGTTTATAATATTTAGGTCTATGAAGAAATCAGACTTTATCATTATATATTGGTTATATTAAATTGATAAAATTGTTCTTTATTGAATAATAATATTATATTTTTAGTGTTTTGGTTTTAAATAATAATAATAAAAAGATTTTAAGTGCTGTTTATATTTTTTTTATTGCTTTGTCATAACTGAAAATAATTTTTTCTTTTTTAAATAAATTTCTTTTTTTCAAAAATAAAATTAAAAATTTTATAGAATAAAATAATATATAAAACATCATCTAATAGAGATTTCATTTTTAGCTTCGATGCGAAGCTGAGAAGGTATTGGTGGTTTTACTATGTTTTTTTTTTTAAATTAATTTTTTCTTTTTTGTGTCTGTTACCACTTTTTCTCATATTAATGAACAATATGTCAAAAAATCACAAAAATGTCGGAGTTTATTTTATGATGCTTGGGCCTATTTCTATAGATTTGAATTATTGCATGGTACAGAAGAAGCTCAAGAGGATGTCAAGAAAAGATGTATTTCTTCAGAACCTCATCACGGTGAAGCATGGTGTTTAGTATCAAAAAACATTTGTAATTGGAGACTTACTACTGAAAATATTTTAATGTTGGTTGCTAAAGATTTACCTATTCCTATTTAAATATAATTTTAAATTCTGATCTAAACATTTAGTGCATTGCTTCTATTATTATTAATTTAATGTAAAATTTAATACAACAATGTATATTATTTTAATATATATATGCATTATAAAATACTGAAGTACTTATAACTATGTAGACTACAATATTTACAATACAAAATTATTTTAATTATTTTATATTTTCTTATTTATATATTGATTGATTTATTATTTATAAATTTTTCTAGGGGGCGTATTTCATAATTTTTGGGGAATTTACTATATCTCAGATATATTAGCTTCGATGCGAAGCTGAGAAGGTATTAATTTTACTATGATGCTTTTTTTTTTTTTTGTGTGTGTCTATTACCACTTTTTCTCAGCTCTCACTGTCCCGATTTTGATGAACAATATGTCAAAAGATCACATATCATATCTAGTCGAAGACATTACCCTCAAAAATTGAAAAAATTTCCCTCATTCCCCGTAAATGGGTGAAACCTCCAAAAAAATTACAAATTTAAAAATCGCTAATTTTCGAAATTTTTTTTACTTAAAATTGCCATAACTTTTTTAAAAATAACCAAATCAATATAATTTTTTTTTATAAAGATGCATGATATAATTACCTTTTATTTGGTATATTTTTTTTATAAATCTGACCCTTTACCAGCCCACAGGGGAGGATTTAAAATGACAACTTTTTCACAAAAAATTAAATTTTTTCAACTTTACTTTTGAAAATGTTCAAGTCTGTCACTTTTATATATATCTTAAATTAAAGCTAATGTAATCAAGGAAAAAAAAAATTTCCAACTTTATTTTGTCTTCACGGTGAAAATGGCTACTGTATGCTATCTTTGTGTTAAATATATAAAATTCTCGATTTTATATTTTACATTTTTAACTTTATAACGCTATAACTTTTTGAAAAATGTATGGATCAATACAATTTTTTTTTATAGAAATAATATTTATATACCTCGTTAATTTGACATATTTTTTTTTAAATTGGACTAGTTCAAATCTTTAAAATACATATAGAAAGTAGAACTTTTTCAACTTAATTTTTGAAAGTGTTCCGGAAATACTGATATTTTTATATGTATCTTAAATTAAAGTTTATGTAATATATTTTAATATTAAAAAAAATTTTGGACTTTATTTTATTTTCACGGTGAAAATGGATACCGAATGCTATTTTTGTGTGAAAATTCTCGATTTTGTATTTTACATTTTTAACTTTATTATGCTATAACTTTTTGAAAAGTGTATAGACCAACACAGTTTTTTTATGAGAAATAATATTTAAATCCCTATTTCATTCGACATACTTTATCTTAATCAGGATATAAATAAGGAAATAGCAGATCATGTAGCTCTTGGAATAATCCACAAATTTTTTAAATAAAACACTATCTAAAGATTTACATCAAAGCGTTTTTAACACGCTTATATTAGTTTCACCTGTATGTATGTATGTATGTAAAGATTTACATGGAATCGTTTTTTTTTTTTGATAGTGATTTTAATCACTGTCAGATATCATTATACTTGATACAACTATGCTACATCACCACTGTGCCGCCACCCCCTTGTGCTTGATTTTTTTTTGTATGTCTGTTAACACTTATTCTTAACTCTCATTAGACCAATTAAAAAAAATTTATCCCCATGTTGTTATCGATCAGTTATCTTATTAGATAAATCATTTACTAGGTTGTAAGTTGGTCAAACATATATGTTTACATTCAAAAAGCTTAATTTGATAAAATTTTAAGGAGGAAACAGGATCAATTTTTTTTGGAAATTTTAGAACGTAAGCGACAAAGTCTAAATACATAAAAAATTACACACAGTTAAAACTTAAATATAGAGATTAAGTGGGCTAATAATTATAGGTTTTATTTTAGCTTCGATGTAAAGCTGAGAAGGTAATAATTTTACTATTATTTGTTTTTTATTTTTTATCTGTTACCATTTGTTCTCAGCTCTCACTGGACCGATTTTGATGAACAATATGTCAAAAGATCACAAATCGTATCTAGTCGAAGACATTACCCTCAAAAATTATAACATTAAAAATCGGTAATATTCCACCTTTCTTTAACTTTTTTTTAAATGGATGAATAGAACACAAAATTTTTTTGATAGACACATTTAATTATAATCAAATTTTATAATATACTGAATTGAGTAGATTTGTTTAACAACTTTTGATTGGTTTTTTTTAGTTAGAATAAATCATTAAAATTAATTAAGTTCTGAATATTTCATTGTAGAATCTTTTTTTTGAACACCAAAAGTTACTTAGAAATTATTATTATTTCTATTAAAATTATTTATTATAATAAAAATGCACAAAATAGTGATTTTAACGAAATATTAAACTTTTTTCATAAATTTATTGCAAATAGTAATTATAACATTTTTTGACTGCATACTAATCTTAACAATAGCATTTTTTAAATTATCATATTTTTTATTTAATGATATCAATTTCAAGCTTGCAAATATATCTAAATGTTACGGTAGCAAATTAAACTTTTTTTTACTATAAACTTTCAAAAAAATAGGTTAATAATGACATTTTGAACTGATTATTAAGTTGAAAAAATTAATTTTTTGTAAAAAAGTTGTCATTTTAAATCCCCCCCTATGGGCAGGTAAAAAGTCAGATTTATAAAAAAAATATACCAAATGATAGGTAATGACATCATGCATCTATAAAAAAAAGAATTATATTGATATGTTTATTTTTAAAAAAGTTACGGCAGTTTTTAGTACAAAAAATTGAAAAAATTTTGAAAATTAGCGATTTTTAAATTAGTAATTTTTTCGGAGGTTTCCCCCATTTACGGGGAACGAGATAATTTTTTTCAATTTTTGAGGGTAATGTCTTCGACTAGATACGATTTGTGATCTTTTGACGTATCATTGAAAGAAATCGGTTAGTTGAGAGCTGAGAAAAAGTGGTAACAGACAAAAAAAAAAAAAAAAAACACATCTTAGTAAAACCAATACCTTCTCAGCTTCACATCAAAGCTAAAAATAAATATAGTTTAAAAAACTAAAAAAACACGCTTTTAAAGCACATCGAACTAAAAAGTTAAAAATAATTTTTATTTAAAGAAATTTATCAAACTAAACTTTTTTGATCATTTTGTTTGAAATAAAAAGTCTAAAAACGATATGTATAAAAATAATTATTTGCTGGATATTTTTAGAAAGCCAAAATGTTAATTTTATAGTTTAAGTTATATTTAAAATTTTTCATGAACATAGTTCTTGTTTACAATTAAGATTACTTAAAGTTAAACATTTTAAAAGTGTACGAATAGTTGTAATTAAGAGAGTAAGGAGTTCAATTTTTTAATGTAGAGGATACTGTAAAAAGGTAACTTACATTTGTAAGAATCATTTCAATAAAATTGTTATTTATTATTTTATTTCAGAAGAAGCAAAAAAAAAATTTAAGAAGTTTAGGAATGTATTTGGACGATATTTTGGTCCCCTAGTATCCCAATTTACATTGTTTTTTTAAAGAAATTTTTTATGTAATGAAAGTATCTAAAATATAAATTATAAGTATTGATAGATTTATCTACTTAAGATCAAAATAGCCTAATTTTTATAATAATTTGTTATTCCAATTAAATTCAAAAATACTAATTTATTCTGTATTAGTTTTATGTAAAAATGAACCACCTAATACATAGTAAAATAGGTTACAAAAACAGTTTTGAAAAAGGGCGTACATACACTCCATATAATTTGACAATGTACAACCTTTACGTACATTTTGATTGCTACCATACAACTATAATTTAAAACCGACGTTCATGATTGTTAAATAAGTTTTTACTGTTAAGTTACCGTGAACCGTATAGATTAACGTAAATTTTTTACGATTTGGAAATTAATTTTGAGGTATAACGTAAGTTTATTGAGGTATTACAGATAATGTATATTACGTTGTCATATGATTCTTCGAACAATAATATCAAGTATCAACTATTTTGACGTATAAATAATGCTATCAGTAAAAATATTTATATCACTGAAATGAATAGTCGTACGTTTATCTTATTATTTTTATTTAATGTGAAATCAAATAGAGATCATTTTTAGATATGTAGTCTGGAATTTCTCAACTTATTTGCCGTTAAGTGACTTTTGAAACTTATCTTAGGGTTATTGATTTAAAATAATTTTATTTAGAATAATTTTGAAAAATTATTATTAGTATTCAATTTGTTTATTTTAATATTTTGAACAATGGAAAAAGATGAAAAATTTTTTTACGAAGATGAAGTAGCTATGGTTTCTCCGAAAACTGGACTTGTAAAATATGGATTAGTGTTAACTACCAATAGATCTCGAACTGAAATGGAATTAAAAAAAATGTCTTTTAAAAGCCCTAATGATATAAAAGTAATTTGGCATCCAAATGGAAATGAAGAAGTTCTTTCAGAAGATAAAGTATAATTTAACAAGTTAAAAATTTCATTTTTTTTTATTATATTTAATTTACATCCTAAGGTTATATTAATTGACCGGTCATTGATGCCTGGTGATGTTGTATGCAAAGTAAATGAAGATAAACTTACCCAATTTGGGTATTGTGAAAATATTGATATATATGCTACTGTTAAAGTATTGAATACAAATAAAGTCATTGAAAATGTCAGTTGTCGTAATTTTACTCAAACAAAAGTATGTTTTATTTAAATTTCAAGTGTTTATAAAACTACCCTGTTTGTATTTGTCACTTAATTGATTATATTATATGAATTTAAGATATGCATTTGTCTAAATTTATTTTACGTAGTCTAGTTTAAGTTACTTATATTTTTAAGTAGTAGAAAATTAAAAAAATTGAATGCTGTTTCAGATAACAGCGTGGATTCCATTAACTTATTAATGAATAATAATATGTAAAGTTAACTTAACTCAACTTCATAAATCAAATGTTTTTTAAAGATATAGTACTAGTTTAATACAATTCGACCTATATTACCTCTAATCTATGTATAATTTTTTAATATATTCAAATATAGTAAGTAAATGTCATTTTTTTTTCTATAAAAAAAATCTCTGATTGAGACAACAAGTGTTAGATTTATATATTACTTGTTAGATATCTATCATTCAAAATCTATTCATTGATATGTCATTGGTTATCCATATATTATAAAATGAAAAGTTATTTGATTGAGTTGTTCATATATTTAGAGAAATGTGATACTTAGTATATGCACTAAATTAATTTTTATTATGGTGTAACATTATTTTGAACATAGTCACATACATTATAATGGTAATGATGTATTCAAAAATAATAACTATTGTTTGTTAATTACATTATGACTTACCAGTATGATCTGACAATATAAAATATTTGTAATTTCATTGGGTTTATTTTTATTTAAATGTTTAATTTTCTCTTTCTTAGCCATTTTCAATTGATTCATCAGTTTTTTATGAATCATGGGTTGGTGGAGTTTATGATGTTAAATGTTTAGTAACTTTTGCCTCTCAAGATGGTTCTATTTTCACATTAAAGGATCCTTATAGACAAGACTTTATAAGTTTATCCACAAGTGATGTAAGTTATTTTCATAAATAATATTTATGTATTTGAATTCACCAAAATCTCTAACTTGAAATTGAATATCTAATAAATAATAAAAAAATTTTTGTTATAACATCTGTTAAAAGATTAATCTATCAATAATAGTATAGACATTTTTTCGAAGAACATTGTTACTTAAGAGGCAATATCTTTTTATGTTGCATATGAAAATTACTTTTTGAAACTATAATTGTCTTTGTTTCCTAGCAGTTAATTTTTTAGATAATCTTAGAGATAAAAAAACACATATATTCTCTCTTTTAATTCGTAAATTATGATTATACAATAAATTGTATCTGTTTGTATGAGTAACTTTACTTAATATAACAAAAAAAAAAAAATTAAATTATACATTTATATTATTAATAGTTTACATTTTTTTATATATCTAAAATAATTTAAATGAAATAAACAAATGTTTTCTGAATAAAACCCCCAAAAAAAATTAATTGTGCATAAGAATATATCAGTAATATTTTATATCTTTTATAAAATGTCAAACATATATAAACAAGATTTTGCCACTAATATACTAATTTTAAGATCATTATTTATTAACAATAATTATTGTTCATAAATTAATGAATTAATATACAATTATTAGGTATATTCAATTTATTATATACAGTGTTTAATAAGTAAGGATACTGGTCAATTGTTATAAACTTTCCTTACTTACTGGACACCTATATAAAAATTACAGTGATTAAGATTAAAAAAAAAAAATTTAATATTATTTTTTATTACTATGAAGTTATTAGTAAAGTATCATATAAGTAAACAATTGATTTAAAAGTTAATTAAAAAAAAAAATGCTATTATAATATTTATTGAAATTAAGATTATCATTTTATTGTAATTCTTTTTTTTTTTAGTTGGCTAAAAATCTTTGATGTCAAATCCTTTATTTTTTATTATTAATTAATTTTATTAAATAGCAACGTACATATAGTATTATTTAATAGATAATGATGTAATTAAGAAAATGACTGTTGGATACCAACTTATTGAACAGTACTTAGGAATTTATTTTCATTTTATATCTTGGTGGGCGGAAGAGTATGACTGGAAAACAACTCGTAATGAAAATATCAGCACTTACTCCTGTTACTCTTACTCTTACACTTACCTCTAGTCATTATTTAAAATTGTTTATAACTTTTGGAAGACTGGTTTATCAATCAGTAATTTTCTTAAATACAATATTTTTATCTTATAAACTAAGTAATTATGTATGTTGCTAATAAAAAAAAAAAAAAATTGATACCCGTATAGTATTTTAACATTTATTATTATAACAAATAATAATATATATTTTTAATAAAAAAATTGTGATTACAACTTTATAAAATAATTTTACAGTTTAAAATTGGCAAAATGTTGATAATTTTTTTTACTTAATTTTAGAGTTTTTCACTGGACGATAATGTATTTTACCATGGTCAAAAGTTAAAAATGTGTCTAGACTCTTTAGAAAATGCAAAATTTTTAAAAATTAGTAATATGATGAACTATTTATGGCATAATTATAAAAAAAAAAACAAATATGGTACTAAGGTAAAAATATTTTTTTTTTTCTTATGAACAATTTTTTATATAATAATGTTGATTTTTAGTGGATTAAAGTATACGTTCAAGATATAACTGTTTCTTCAGTTGAAGTAGAGTGGTATTGTCAGACATATGGTAGAACTAAACCTCGTGAAGATCAATGGCCTGAAAGAATAATTTCTGGAGATAATTTAAAAAAGTAAAATATTATCCTTAATTTTGAAGTTTAAGAAATAATAGATTAAATAAACTGAAAATTAGATTGCCAATATTTGACTTCAAGTAGTTTGGTGTTTGGTTTGTTAGAAAATATAATAGTTACCCAAATTGTCTTTTAAAATAATATTAATAGAATCTGGTAATTAAATATTTATTATTATTATATCACTATAAGGCTAAAAACCAAAATAATTTTTGGTAATTTTTTTAATAAATTAGTTCATCTACATCAAACATGTTTTTATTTTTGTGTATGTTAGAAAAAATGATTACAAAAACCAAAAATATAATGAAACTACTTAAAAATCCTTAATTTAATTTAAAATTGGACTTTAAAAAAGTTTAAAAACCCAAATATTGGTTAATTTCATAAGGTCAATTTTAGGTTTGGTTAACATTTAAAAGTGTTTTTTATTATACTTATGACTCTTATGATTATAAACCTTACAAATTCTTGAATAAAATTTGCTATAAGTCAACTAACTTACTAGATACAATAAAAAATCTTAGAAAACCGAAATAATTTAGGTTCTTAGCCCTGGTATCACCTTTAGTTGAGATTTTGAAATTTTTTTTTTTGACTACATGAATGCTCTCCATTTTCTAGGAGAATGTCACACTTTGATATAATTATTTTGAAAGTGTTTTTTATACAATTAAATTAATACATTTATGAATATAACAGTTTTGTTTAAAATAACTGTGAAAATAATTATCTTAAAATAAATTACCAAATAAGCTATACTAAATTTTTACAAATTTATGATCAGCTAAATATATTTACAACTTACACATGATTTTAAAAGTATACTGAATTGTATTAAACCTTTTTAATTAGGATTACATTAAATCAGAAAAATATTAATAACACAAGATTGTTGTATGTTTAAACAATAATAAAATAAGTATAACTATTAAATTTTTTCAGATTAAAAACAATAGATTTGTTTGATTCCTGTTCAATTCAAGTGGGAGATACACATTGGTATCAAATTAAAGATTCAGATTCTATTTTAACAATGAAACAATGGCGTGCCAAATGCACCAAAGGATTCAGTTCAGAATCTGGATTACCTATTAACAAATTAAAAAAAAACAATGATACAAATAAATTACATTTTAAGAAAATGAAAGATTATGTAGATGAAATAGATAACACATGTAAATACTAATATTTATTTTATTTATTAACAAAAAAATGTATAAATATAATAATATTATGCATTAAATTTTTTGAACATTAAAAAAAAATGCAAATATTGTTTCAGATAATCAAAATATTGTTAACAAAACAGGTCAAATAATGCAAAGATCTGAAAAATTAAATAACAGGGAAAATAAACAGTACTTTGGTCAAGTTAAAAACTGTGATGCTAAGTCATCTTTTAATAATTTAAGTGTGTTAATTTATAATTTTAACCATAAAAATGGAATACATTCATATAATTAATATAAGATGGATGGGTTTCCTAATGTTATATATAAATTTATACTTACTATTTTTTATGTATATTAAAAATATTAATAAAATAATCAATAAAAAATTGTATCTGAGGTTAAGAATATTTTACTATTAATATAAATTTTTGTCTTATACCATATTACTTGTAACTTTGTTATTATGATTATCAAGGATTAATTTAGAATATATATTTTAGGCAATAATTCTGTGCACACATTAAAATCAAATAGATTGAAAAGAAATAGAATGTGGAAATCATTAGTTAAAAAAAGTAAACAGTTTAAGGTGCCAAAAGTTTCTACAAAGCCAAATTCTAAAGTTGTTGTTGAAGTTTGTTATACAAGATCAGTTGTTGATGTAGTGTGGCAAGTATGTGATATTTCCTGAGTAAAGTAGTGTTTTTAATTCATAATATTTAAACAATTGACGGCCTAATGCTACAATACAACTAGCTTTTCAATAATAAAAAAAAAAAAACAAATTTAGGATTAGTTAGTTAAAAATATTGTTATTAACTAGAGTCTTTATACCTTGTTATTAAAGACTGAGGTTGAGAATTAAGTATTCCCACTAAGTAGCTTAGTGAAGAAACTATTGCTGAGATAGTAATTTATCTGAATTCAATTCCTAGAAGCATATTTATTTTTATTTCCTAGTTTCTAACCTTAAAATTTAATAAACATTCATTGTTTCATAATTTCTTATAAATGTGAACTGTTTTGATACCAAAAATTGTTGAGTATATCTAATTATGCTAAAAGTATATTCTTTGTATTATTTTGCACTGGACTGTTAGATTTTTATACCGTTATCACTCCCCTTTATAAATAAAAAAACTGGTTATTTTTTTTTGGCTGTTGTTACATTTTCTCAGCTTTCACTGGAATAATTTCTTTTAATCATACATCAAACAATCACAAATTGTATCTAGTTGAAGACATTATCTAAAAATTTGAAAAAATTTCCCTTGTTCCCTGTAAATGGCGCAAATCTTGCCAAAAATTATGATTTTTAAAATCTGTAAATTTTGACATTTTTTTCACTTTTTTTTTCTTAAAACTGCTATAACTTTTTGAAAAATGAACGAATGAACATAACTTTTTGTTATATTGAAACTTTAAGTAATTTCCTTTTATTTGATATAATGTTTTTGAAAATCTGACCCTTTATCTGCCCACAAGAGGGGATTCAAAATAGCAACTTCTATACTCAATTTTTTCTACTTAAATTTTGAAAATGTTACGTCCTTTAAACATATGTCAAATTAAAGCTTATGTTACATACTATTTTAAATTAAAATTTTATTTTACTTTATTTTTTTATCAGACAATTTCCCCTTATATGGGAGGCATTCAAAACTTAAAACATATGTGTAAAAAGTAGAACTTTTTCAACTGAATTTTTGAAAATGTTACAGAAATACTGCGTTCTTTAAACATATGTTAAATTAAAGCTTATATTATGTACTATAAGATGATCTATTATCTATGTGCAAATGACTGTCAAAATTGAACAAAAAATCAATGTTATTTTGGAACTTAAAACTGCCATAACTTTTTGAAAAATGAACGAAAATAAAAAAAAAATTTATATAAACACCTTACGTATTTCTTTTTTATTTTATATAAATTTTATGATAATCTCACCCTTTACTTGCCCATGGGGGATTCAAAACAGCAACCTTTTTTTTTTACAAAACTCAACTTAACATTTGAAAACATTCTGAAAATACTGCGTCCTTTAAACATATGTCAAATTAAAGCTTATGTTAAATACTATAAAATTAAAAAAAAAATTTGTCCCGACGACTTATCTTCTACGTGCAAAAAGCTGTCATAGTTAAAAAAACATGCTATTTTTATGTGTCAAATATTATTTTTATTTGTAATAAGTCCACCAGTAAATAGAAAATGTACATGAATCTAACTTACATTAAATATAAATTTATACTTAATTTAATTATTTTGCCAAAGTTAAGAAATTTTTTTTTGAATTTTTGAAAACTTGAATATTTATATAAAAAGTAGAATTTTTTCAACTTAACTTATGAAAATGTTCCAGGAATACTGCGTTATTTCAATATATGTTAAAATAAAGCTTATTTTATGTACTAGAAGTTCAAAAAAATGTGTAATGACGACCTATTTTCTATATGCAAATGGCAATCGAAGTAGACACAAAAAATAGGAGTTAATTTTGCTTTTGAAATAATCTACCAGTTTCTTAAAATTAAACATTATCTACAAATTTGCATTGAAGCGTTTCTTATGATAGTGGTTTTAATTACTGTCAGATATCATCTATACTTGTCCCAACTATGTCACGTACATACTGTGCCATAACCTCACTGTGTTACCATTTTTATTAACGTTTTTTATATAACTTGTTTATTAAGTATAAAAATATACATTATTGTACATCATAATCATAATATCTTTGATGTATTATAATTTTTGTTGTGTAGGATGGTACAAAAGAAACTGGAGTTTCCTCTATTGACTTGTATCCTATACAGACCCTTGATGATCTTGAATTTTTTCCTGGTGACTTTGTCATAGAAAAAAATAATTTATCAAATGCATATGGTGTTATTGAATCAGTTGAGCACTCTGAACGTACAGCTTGTGTACAGTGGTTTAAGGTTAATCCAGAAAATCCTTCATTGTAAGTGAATTATTATTGATGATCTCTTTTTATAATTTTAGTTGTGTTAAAATTTTTTTATTTTAGACCAAGCCCTATTGAAAAGACTGATTATAGTGTTTATGACTTACGTGATCATCCAGACTTTCATTTTAAATCTGGGTGTCTTATCATACATATTAGTCCAGATAGTTATCCAAATAAAAATAATTTGACTGCTGGGCAAGTATTAAGTGCAGGATCTGATGGCAAAGTATGATGATAGTATTTAAAAAAATTTAATGATGAATTAGATTGTGTTAACAAAAGTCTATTCTGTTCACTATTGTTAATAACAATAGTTATACTTATATTCTTTATCGACAAAATTATTGATACAGTCAATAATTTTAATTTTCTAATTTTTGTACCAAAACAAATAAAAACATAAAATTTTATGCTAAAAAATTTAAAAAATTTTTTAGCTATTACAGTTTCTACTAGAGAGTATTGCAAAAACCTAAAATATTAATTAAATACTAAGAATGTTAGTTAAAAAAATATATTTATGACAGAACTTATTTAAATTTATTATAATGTAGCTTCTTAAGTAAAATTGACCATTAAACATTTAACAAATTAATTACTGAAGTTTCATAAAAATTATGTATTTATATTAATTTTAGGTACTAGTCATGTGGGTTAATGGAGAAAAAACTAAATGTTGGCCGCAAGAATTATTTGTAGTTAAACTTCATGATGATGATGCATTCAGCTTTCTTGATGATGAGTTTGATGATGATGATGATGAAGAAATTGAAGATGCACCTCTTGCTGGAGATGATAACTTATCTGAAGATTGGGTATCATTGAAAAGTCCTGATTCGTTTGAGTAAAATGTTTAAATTACTATTTTTTCTTTATTAGTAGGGCTCCTAATCTTTTTTTCTTTATAATATTTTAAACTGTTAGACACTTAAGAAGTCTATTGTTTTGATTTAATGAACATACATAAATTTGTAGAGGACAATATTATTATTATGAATACTACTATCAGCTTACTTTTTTTTTTATAATTTACAGAAGTCGTGATAGAGAAAATAATGAAAAATTTCCTAAGTTGTTATTTCAATCTTTGAAAAAAGCCTCCATAGGTATGAAATCATTTTTAGATGCATTAGTTCATAATCAAAGTGCAGATAAAATTACTGAATTACATAAAGCTTGGGAAGAAATCAAGTCAGTTCATATTATTTAATAAATAAAATATAAATTATATCATTAAAAAATAACTTAATATATGATTGTAGAATTGGATTTAATGTAAGTTCATTCCTACCAGCATCAGAAAGTGAAGAAATAGAATTATGTTACAAAGATTTTATGGAAAATTTTACAATAATAATTGATAAAATGATTATGAAAATAGGTTTTACATTAAATGAATTTTTTTTTTTTTTTTTAAACATTAAAAATTAATTTAAGTTTTTTTTTAGAAAACAAAACAGAAATTACATCAGAAGAACATACATTAATAAGTGTGAGTACTAATTGCCTATAGTAATAATGATTATACATTTATAACATAGTATTTACATTTCTTTAGGATAGTGTGGATAAATTAAAAAAAACTGTGTCTGATTTTATGGACAAAGTTAATCAAGCTTTTAAATTATCATATGGTTCTAATAATTTAAATAGTTATTCTCCTTCAAATGTATTTGATGAAAATATTGAAAAAAAAGAATATAAAAATAGTGCTATTAATATTGGTGAGTGTAATCCTGATGATAAGTTCGAACACAAAGACTATAATAAAGATCCTGAATATGTAGAAACATTATGTGAAATAGGTGCTATAATTAAACCTGAAGAAGCTGGAGGTAATTATTGAATTATTTTTAAATAACTGAGAATTATATTAGAATTAGAGCTAGCCTGATATTACCATTTTATGATATCCAATAATCCAATACTTCAAGTTATTAAATTAATACAATTATATAAATTTAAAATTAAAAAAAAATTGAACTTCAGAATTTTAATAGTTCAATGTATCACATTACTTAAAATCTTAGATTGATTTGTATCTCAATTATGGTAGTAACAAGTAATTGCTATTGGTGCAATTGATTCTTGTTTGTTCAGTTTTTAGAGCACCAATTAACTTAGAACAAAATTCCACAAGGTTTTTTTTTTGTGTCTGTCTATATAGATACTGCACTTTTACTCGACTGATTTTGCTTAGGGAATAAAATCTATTAGCTTTATATTTGAGTAATCAGCTATTAAAGTAAAAAAATACAAAATTTTCATTCAAATTTATATATATATATATATATATTTTGCTACATTTTTTAACCTAAACCAAATTAAAGCTTTTTAAATATACTTTAAAAATTAACAAAAATATTGTTCTAACAACTTTACTAAATAATTGGTGGCCAAATTTAAAAATTCTAATAAAATTTTTTAAATCTTTTGTAAATAATCAATTGAAACATTTATGCTAGTGATGTTATTCACTTGTAAAATTTTAATCTATAGTGAAGGCTACTATGCTGGATCTTCACTATGATGGGTTTTTTATTCAATTATATATTACATTACTTGAATATATTTTTTATAAAGGAATAAATTATTATATACATTTAAAAGATTTAAGCAAATTGCATTCATAATGATAAAATTTTAATTTTATAAATAATATTTAAAAAAAATTTGATTATTTTATTAGAATATTTTATTTTATTTTTTTGTAGTATTAGAATAAAAATTATATTAAAAAAAAACAATTCTAATACAACTTGTATTGCATATATCCATTGATTTCAATATTGAACCGCATATCTGTAAAGCCCAAATTAGAATATATTATAAATTTCTAACTAGTAATTGTATAATTTATTTATTCAGTATTTTACTCATAATTATCATAGGTTCTAAAATATGAAAATCAAGAAAGCTTATAAAAATTTGGAAGTTGATATAAACCTCTAGAAATATTCCATATTTAATATCTTAAATTATGTTATTTTTATTTTAAAAAGCTTAAATATCAGTTATATATATTGAGCTCATTAATTTAATCATTGTTTTTCCTAAGATTTATAATAATTATAAATTAATAATTAAAAACTTAATTATTAAGTCATTATCTCTAAGAATAAGTTAGGGCCAAAATATAATTTCTCAAAAAGAAAAAAGTTTTATGGTTGCTCAAAAAGTAATATAAATATTTTTTCTTTACAATAACATCTAAATAAAATTTGTTAGAGACTTGTTTCTTTACTATTCTTATTAGTCATACAACACATGTATTTTTGTAAAAAATTCAATTTAAAATTGTTGGAATCAACTTTTTTTGATGATTAATTATATATAAAATCCTGTTTTAATTTTGTATTTTAAAGCTAAAACTGAATGAAAATAGTTTTTATGTTTTATTTTAGTTTTTACTATGTTGGATACAGTTTTAGAAGAAACGCATAAGTATTTCAATGATAATAATGACCTAAATTCTTCTATGTTAAAAATTATTTCAAAAGATATACAAATTCTTAAAAAAAGTTTACCTGCTGGAATTTGGGTGAAAACTTTTGAAAATCGAATGGCAAGTAAAATAATAATGTAATAAATATATTAATATTTACTAAATTTGCTATGACAAAAAAAAATTTAAAGAGTATATGATAAGTGGTCTACTATGAGACAATTCCATCATTTTTAAAATGCAATCACTTAATTGTCAATATTTTACTGTATCTTATATTTAGTATCTCGAATGCTATATTTGAAAAATTTACCTTACAAAGCTTTTTTAGTAGATTAAATTATTTGTCTTTAATCATTTTTTTAAAATATATTATCAATTTATATTTTGAAAGTCATTTACATTATTTAGAGGTTTAATAATAAATGTCTCTCAATAAATCAATTGAACAATAATTTTGGATTAAATGTCTGTTTTTAGGAAATGTTAATAAAATATTTTTCCTATCATTGTAATGATAGTTTTTTAGCTATATTTAAAATAATATAAAAAAGTACAATTACCCTTCTCAATTCTGAGGTGAGAGAGTATTCATATCACTACCTATCAAGGTAGCTCATAGTATTCTCTACCTAATTTTATTTGACATATGATTTACCTCTGTCTCAATGTAGAACATTTTATCTAAATTTCATTTATTTATATGGTCTTAATCAATCAAGTTTTACAAAATATTTTTTTGTGCATCAAATTCATTTTTTTTACTTAGGATTTATATTCTATTATGATCAGTGGACCTGAAAAAACACCATATCATGGAGGATTGTTTATGTTTGATATTAAGTTACCTGCTACATACCCACATCAACCTCCTCTCTGCCATTATTATAGTTACTGTGATGACAGATTAAATCCAAATTTGTATGAAGATGGTAAAGTATGTTTAAGTCTTTTAGGAACTTGGTCTGGTCAAGGAGTAGAACTTTGGTCACCTAAAGATTCAAATTTATTACAATTACTTGTTTCAATTCAAGGTATTTTTATTCATGTATCAATATTATTATAATTGGAAAGAATTTTTACTACTAAAATTTTATCAATTTAAGGATTAATATTAGTTAATGAGCCATACTACAATGAAGCAGGTTTTGATCTGCAACGAGGTCAGAAATTAGCGAAGGAAAATTCTCGAGTATACAATGAAATGGCTTTAATTAAAGTAGTTCAATCTATGACAAATATGCTAAAACCTAAATTATTGTAAGTATAATTAAATCAAATTATAAGAACTATTGCAAGTGCTACATGTCCACTCTATGTATTAAAATCCTTGTTACTTAAGCAACTTATTCAATTCAATTTTAAGAATACTTGCCTTAAAATTATTATTGACATTTCAAAGTATTTTGTAAGAAAAAGTTTTAAAAATTGCTATTTTAAAGTTAAAAATAAATATTAAAATATATACTTTGAACATAGTCTAAGTAGACAATATTTATTAAAAAAAATAATTCAACAAAATGATAAATGAATCAAGTTACTGAATTTATCACATATTTGTCATTCATTCTGTATTCTCCTTCTCTGCTTGCACACAATCTTCCCCTGTTGATTTTTTTATCTCTGTACCTACGTTTTTATTTCTTCGATGTTAAGATTATCATTCAAAAACCCTAAATAACTAGGTTACCATGGGGTTGGCACTCCAGTAGACATCACAGAGTGAATTCACTCTGTATAAATATAAATATATGTATGTAACGTTAACCTTTCAATTTCTTATAAATATTTTTTTTGGCTTTCGTTAGTTATATATATATTTCCATATATGTTATAAAATATTTTTTAAGTTGATTTCTCATACCTTATAAGGGTGTTAATTTACTTATTTATAATAGCAACATACATAATTAATTAGATAATAAAATAAAAAATGATGTAATTAAGAAATTTACTGATTGATAAACCAGTCTTTCAGAAGTTATTAATAATTTAAAATAATGACTAGAGGTGATAATTGGGTGCTACTTTTTTTATTACTATACGTTTATTGGCCTCACTTCCCTTCTTCCACCTAGGTATAAAAATATTAATAACTTCTGACATACTGGTCCAAAAGTAGTTATCAATCAGTCATTTTCTTAAATACATAATTTTCTATTTTATTAGCTAGTTAAATATGTATGTTATAATTTAAAAAGATAAAATTAATATCCCTATAAGACATAAGAGATAAACATAAAAAGTATTTTTAATAGATAAATAGAAAAACATATATGAAACTAACAAAAGCCAAAAAAGAAAAAAATTCATAAAAATATTATTGCTTTAAGAGAAATTAGATTGTTAAAATTGGACCAAATTATTTGTTGATAACAACTTTAATGTAAGCATTAATTGAGTTAAAAATAGTTTAATACTTAGAGTGGGTATATAGCAAGGGTGTAGTACATATCACCACTTTTTACATCAATTTTTTGTAAAAAAAAAAAAAGCTTAAAAATGGCTATTTATTTATTTTGAAAAAAAAAAAAAAATTTATTATTATTATATATTAATAATAGAAAATTGAATTTGATGTGTCTAAAATTGCAGAAATTGTTTTAAAAAAATTACATCCAAATGATTGTTGGATTTTAAATGTCTAGGTTACTCACCTATATATGTAAAAATGACAACATTTTAATTAAGTACCTCATCGTCATAAAAACAATTCATTAATTGTTAACATTTGTTTAATATAAGTGAATTTTTTTTGTTAGTGTAGCATTGATATTAGTAACATTGTTTTTGAAATAAGTATCTACAATTTTTAGTTATTATTGTCTTTTTGAGTTAAATATTTTTTAGTTTTAAATTAATATTTTTAATGTAATTTTAATATAATATTATTTTATTTTATTGTTAAATTTGTCTATTTTATTATTTTTATAGAAAAATAAAAAATAACACTGAATATTTTGAAGAAGAAATTTTAGAACACATAAAAATTCATGGACCAAAGTATGATATGTCAATGTATTATTATAATACCTACATTAATACAATTTTTTTTAATTTTATTAGATTAATTCATTCTATTCAAACATGGATTAGCATGTCTGAACAAGAATTAAGTGAAGGTAATAATTATTAAATATATTTTTAAGTATTAATACATTTTAGTTGTATAATATACTATTTTTAATTATAATTTCTTATTAACCAACTATCATTTAACTACAGATCTAGACTTTAAGTCTAGAAGTTTTTAATTATATTTATATAGTATAATATAATGTTGCCGACTTTATATTGGCCAAATGATTTTACTTTTATAGCAATATCTTGTGGTTGGAAAAATAATCATTTTCAATTTCTAATAAATTAATCATTGAACTATTTTGGATCAAAAGTTATTAAAGTTTAACCTGAAAGGGCATTTTTTTATATTTTAAAAATTATATTATACAATTAATTATTAAAAATAACTAAGTGTATATATCAAAAACAAAAGTTGTATTAAATTAAAATTACTTATTATTTTAGAAATAGAAATAATCTAATTTTTTTTTATCAGATGAAAAAAATCTTCCTGGATTTCCATTATTGCCACTTTCAAAAGGTTTTTGCTTATCTGTAAGTAAAGCAATAGAAGCTTATAAAGATGTATTGATATCTTTAAACATTATCTCATAATATTTTTAAAAACATCTTAATAATTACTATATAAATTATTCATACATTTTCCGGACAGTTAATATTTTTCATTTAAAATACTTGCTATATTTACATTTTTATTTTTAATAAAATGTTGTTATTCATATTATAACTCTTTAATAATTTGTTAATAAAATTAATATACAACAAATAATATTAAATTCATTTTTTTATAGATCAATAAGTGTTTGTAAATTCTATACATTATACTAAGTAATTATTTTTAATTGTATCAATTTTTTATGTTATTACTTTTTCTATACTATTTTTGTATTCTTTATATATTTTATTAAGTTTTGTATATTTTTTTGTAAAATATTGTTATTTGCGCTATATTAATGTTTTGAAAATTGCATCAAATGCCTTTCTTAATTGTAAGTTCAACTAAGTATTGAACTGAAAAATATGTGATATAAAATATTCTCTATGTATAGTAAAATATTTACAGTTAATTTATATATTTATGTATATATACATATTAAAGTGTTATTTTTTTATCCTCCAATTATATTAATATTGTTATGGAATGTAATAGATAAGAATAATAAAAATCGAGGAATAAAGTAATTAATATTTTTCTTTTAATTATAACACTTCATTTTTATTTTTTTTATTGCGATAAACTCAAAAATTACCAAACATAGCTTAAATCTTGTCATGCAAGTATAAAGAATAATTTATTCATCATTCTCTATTTAAAAATACTTATATAGCCCTTTAATATTTAATTTTTGGAAGACTAAACCAAAATGCAACTGAAAAGAAATTTACTTCTTCTTTTTCTAGTTTCTTATTAACATATAACAAAAAAAAAATGTATATATTTCTAATAAATATATTAAAAACTTGTCTGTTCATACAAAAAATACTAGCTAACAAGAATGTCATGAACACTCAATCCATTGAACGACTAACATCTATGTTNATTTATTCATTTATTAGAATGTAAAATTTAATTAATTCAATGTGTTAAATTATAAAAAAATGTATATATTTCTAATAAATATATTAAAAACTTGTCTGTTCATACAAAAAATACTAGCTAACAAGAATGTCATGAACACTCAATCCATTGAACGACTAACATCTATGTTTAGACTATTGGTGAGAAAGAATGGAAGGGAAGTAGAGAAAAAAAACAATTTATAAATTATTAGTCCTATTTATAGGGAGTTTTATCTACTTGATTTGAGTTTTTGATTGTATGTTTTGATACAACACATTTTCTGGCAGACTATTTGAATATTTAATATTTCACAGCATATAATATTTAGGATATTCAATAAATTAGTAAACAGGTAAATTCTGATGAACAACAAATACCCTTCACTTTACTTTTTGAATATCTTATATGTATTAATATAATTAAAAACGCATTTTTATTATTTAAATTTTTTTTTTTTTGTATTTATTTACATTTTAGAAAAAAAAGATCAAATTTATTTTGATGTACATAACATTCTAATTTTTACATAATTACATAAATTTAATTTAAAAAGTTTTTGTATGTTTACCCATTTACAAAAACTTAACTAGGCCATGAAAGAATATCATTCATAGCAAATTGATGAGTCCAGTACCTAGCAATTGCATCATATGTTTGTCTATCATTATTATAGAGATGAGCAATATCTGGTTCCATACATACATCACAAAATGGATCTGTTAGCAATGACTGAATAGATATCAATACTTTAGCTAAGGTTAAAGCTAGACTCCAATTATGATGAATTGAATCTAAACCAATATCTCCATGACGAGATATATTAGGATGAAATATTTTGGTTAAAAATCTTACAACTGGAGGACTCATGGGATATCTAAAAATATAAAAATTTCATTTCATTTAATTTTGTTGTTATTTTTATTTTATTGACATTCATAAGACAGGGGATATATAATATAACACAATTTAATTTACTTTATTTAATAGGGTTCGGTTTTTGATTATTTAAAATCTTTAACAATCAATCGACTACATTTAGATAAGCTAAATAGTTAAATTTAGTAAAAAAAAAAAAAAGGGTATGTTTTTTATTTTAGTCTACAATTAATCCAACAATTAGTTTTCTTTTATTTCAATTTTGGCTGGAAAAGTTTGTCATCTTTCTAACTCGTAATGTTAAGTTAGATTTAAAATGTAAAGTTAAGTTATCATTCATAAGTTAACAAATTTTAATAGTAAACTCAGTTAAGATACTAGTTATTTTAAATAGTAATAATAACTTTTTAACTAAAGTTAGCTAATAGAACCTTTTTTTATTCAATAGGAAGAATAAATTTCAATTATCTACTATAAAAACTGCAATGAGAAAATTTATTTTTTAACAATTAATAGTATTAATAAAAAACAAATAACACATAACTCTGTTATTGCTATTCAAAACATACAGTCCAATACCTTATTGCGGTGTATAATCCATTTTTTTTCTTGAAAATTTTTATTTTATTTTGTACTATACTAATAGAGATGAACTGGTTGTTGGCCACAATTTAATGTTTTTTTCTCATTATTTTAATATTTAATTAATTTGAAAATATGTATTTTTTCATATTATACAACAAATTGATTGGTAAAGGAACTAGAATAATTTAAGTTAATTAAATATTGTAATTACATTATTATAACTAAAAAAAAAAAAAAACGGTAGCACAGTGAGAACGGGGCATATTTTAATCCAGTATAGTTTAAATCTGACAATGATTAAAATCACTATCATAAGAAACGCTTCCATGCAAATCTGTTGATAGTGTTTAATTTCAAGAAATTGGTAGATTATTTCAAAAGCAACAATAATTCTTATTCCCTTAATTTTATCCCGATTAGTTATTTGATTTATTATTATAATATATGAATAAATAATAACTATAGTAATTAAATTTAGTATGAAATTTATATTCAAAAATTTAATATTGTAATACTTTTCAATAAAAATATTTGTTATTTATAACAAAATTATAATTTTTATATACTGGACAATAAGGAACTTTCATCAGAAACAAAAATATACTTTTCCAAATCAACTTTTTGCGATGTTTTTAAATGTGCAATTAGACTTTTTCTATCACTTCTAAGTTTTAATATTAATAATATTATCAAAAAATAAGTATTTAAATATAAAAAAATAATTAAAAAAAAAATTGTATTAAATTAATACTGATTTTGATTATTAATATGTTAAAAATAAGAAAAATGACATATAAACCTATTTTTTTAATCCTTTAAAGTTGATTTTTATGAATGTTTATAA
The DNA here is from genome assembly GCF_025091365.1 of Daktulosphaira vitifoliae. Lineage (NCBI taxonomy): Eukaryota > Metazoa > Arthropoda > Insecta > Hemiptera > Phylloxeridae > Daktulosphaira > Daktulosphaira vitifoliae. The sequence continues at coordinate 28,897,036 of NW_026099575.1, forward strand.
TTAAAAAAAATTAATTTATTACCATAATTTTTAGCTCAATTTGCAAGTTTGAAATTGACATCATTAAATAGGAAATTTTATGAGAATTAAAAAAATTGGATCGTTAAGATTAATATGCAGTCAGGAAATTTTATAATAACTATTTATAGTAAATTTATCAGAAAAGCTCAATATTTTTTTGCATTTATATCGTAATAGATAACTTAGATAGAAATAGTAGTAATCATTTTCTAGTAACTTTTGGTGTTTAAAAAGATTCTACAATTGAAATACGAACTGAATTAATTTTAATGATTTACTTTAACTAAAATAACTAATCAAAAAAAAGTTGTTAAAAAGATCTAAAAATCCATTGTTAATTCAGGAGAAATTAACAATCATTTTTTTTAGAAATGATTTAATTTTGTAATTGAAACCCATCATATCGAACTTGATTCGTCAAAAAATACTTTGAAAACATTATAAATGAATGATTTTAATTGTTTGTATGGATTAAGCTGTTTAAGGTACTTTTTATTTATTAAGGCATTTTTTTTCAATGTTTAGGGTAATATCTTCAACTAAATACAAATTGTAATCATTTGGCATATCGTTGAAAAAAGTAGGTTAATTGAGGGTTGGAAAAATAAATTGCAGCCATAAAAAAAAACTCCCCTTTTCACCATGAAGTCAAATTTTTTTTTTTTCAAATTAAAGCATATTACATAATCTATATAAGTGTCAGTATTTCCAGAACACTTTCAAAAATTAAATTGAAAATGTCCTAGTTTCAATATGCATGTTTAAAGTTCTGACCCCCTATATAAAATTATATGTTCCTATTTAAAAACAAATCTCTATCATCTAGATATCTAGATATCATATGCCTCTTTCATCTGACGAAAGAGGCATATAAAAATTATTTATAAAACAATAATAATATTAATCCATACATATTTCCAAAAGTTATAGCAATATAAATTTTAAAAAAATATAAAATCGAGAATTTTTTTACAGAAATCGTACGTTATTCTTTAATTTTTATGTCCGTTTTCACTATGAAGAAAAGTCCAGAGGTCAAATTTTTTTATTTTAAATTATAGTATAGTACATAACCTTTAATTTAAGGTATATATAAAAATGTCAGTATTTCCGAAACATTTTCAAAAGTTAAGTTGAAAGAGTTCCACTTTCTATACGCATTTTTAAAGGTTTGAACCCCCCATGTATAAAGAGAAATGGTCCGATTTAAAAAAAAAGTATGAAAGAGGTATATATAAATTATTTATCATTAATGAATACAAATGATTCATGCATTTTTTAAAAAGTTATAGCAACATAATGTTAAAAATATAAAATATAATATCAATAATTTTTTCACAAAAATAGCATATTTTTGCATACGGTAGTCATTTTCACCATGAAGACAAGTCCAGAGGTTAATTTTTTTTTTTCAAATTAAAGTATATTACATAAGCTTTAATTTAAGTTATATATAAAAGTGTCAGTATTTACGGAACATTTTCAAAAGTCAATTTTTTGTGAAAAAGTTGCCATTTTGAAACCCTTCCTGTGGGCTAGTAAGGGGTCAAATGTTTACAAAAATATATCTAAAGATAGGTAAATACCTAAGGTATCTATAAAAAAAATTATATTGATTCGATCATTTTTTAAAAAATTATGACAGTTTTAAATAAAAAAAATGTCGAAAATTAGCGATTTCTAAATTAGTAATTTTTTAGAGGATTTCCCCCGTTTACGGAGAACGAGGGAATTTTTTTCAATTTTCGAGGGTAATGTCTTTGACTCTGATATGATTTGTAATCTTTTGACGTATTTTTCATCAAAATCGGTCCAGGGAGAGCGGAGATTAAGCATTCACAGACACAAAAAAAAATAAAAAAACATATCATAGTAAATTTAATACCTTCTCAGCTTCGCATCAAAGCTAAAATAGGGGTTATTAACTTTAAGATTCCCCATTATTCATCCAAATTTATCAAATAATTGAATTGATAAACAAAAAAAGTTTGAAAACACGGTGTTGAATAAACTCAGTCTTTTTTTGTATACTAAATAGTCTATTAACTATTATTATTAAATACTAACTTAACATATTTAAAAATATAAGAGTTAATTAAAATATTTTAATTGTACACTGTTTTTTTATTTTTGTTTTTCATTTTATATTGAACAATAACAATATTTAAAAATTGCATTAACCCTCTGTCAAGGGTGTCTATGAATATTACATAGTTATGCACCCCAAAGCACATATGCTACAACATTAAAAACTTTCATTTATAATTGTTTTAAGCCCAAATTTTTTTTTTCTGATAGATGGTATATACAATAATAGAACATATAAATAAAGCATACACTTATTTTGATAACCCTTATCTCATAAATATAACTTATAATTAATATCAATCTCCATTATACTTACCCATAAGGAATCTGTATATAAAGATAAAAAATTCCGCCTTCGAAAGGACTACCAACAGGTCCTAAAATTGTGGCTTGCCAATGACACCAATGACTGTCTAAAGGTACAGCTCTTATACCTTCTGGAGGATCACCTTTTAAACCTATGAAAAAAAAATTAAGTGATATTTTTATTTTAACTGTATTAATAAAGTTAACTTTTGACTTCATGACGTAAACGTCTCCTTCTCCAAGAATTTTCTTGACACTCAGCATAAGGTCGAACAAACATGCGTCGTACACAGGATAAACATGATGAACTATTAATTCTATAACCATAAGATTTTTTTTTCTTCAATATAATTTAATTTATGTAATAAAATATTATATACTAACAAAGATGAACATATAAAATGCCAATCATCTACATTTTTGAGGGGTTTAAATAATGGCCAACATTTATCCACTAACCTACACCAAGTAGTTTGTGGAATATGAGAACGGAGAAGTTGATCCCATCGTGTACAAACTTTACTAACACACCATAGACTAAAGTCATCCAAGTATGAAAAAACAGTCAATAATACTATAAAATAAAAAAAAGTCATTAGTATATTATAACTCATATTAGTTATAATATTTTGACAAAATACCTTCAGGTGGAAGTTCTTGAAAGTAATCACTATCTCCATCAAAAGGACGTATAGCTGACATTTCAGATAGTAGCTGAAGTCGCCTTGCTAAATCTTGAGATGGTGCTGCTGCCAAATTACCTGATACATCAAGAGAAATATCTTGTATAGGACGTTGATGTCCATTATAAAATGTATCTGCTGGTTCATCATTTCCACTATCACCATCCTCTATACCCTAAGTGTTGCAAATAACATTTAAAAAATAAAGCTAAATTAATTAATAGTTAAAATATGTGAACAATGATAAATTAACATAACTCTTAATATTGTGTTCAGTGCTAATGATAAAAATATGATTTTTAAATACAAATATATTTTTTGAATCATATCTTTATAAATATTGAGTTTATTGACCAATATTGTTTACTTATTTATAATAAAAATACTTTAATTAATTTTACAAATTAAAAAAGTAGAGATCAATTAATAAAATCCCAATATATTCTTGAAAATATCAACCAAAGCTGAAAACCTAGATAAGCAATTTTTAATAGAATTGTTTTCAGATTAGAAAATATTCGCAATATTAGAATGATTTTTTAAAAAAACTTAAGGGTTAAAAAATAAAGTGAAATTTAATGTTTGTGACAAAAATAAAATTTTATTAGTAAGAGGGAATAGAAAACTATTTTATTTGAATGAAATCGGTGTTTATTTACATTTTAACAAATAAATTACAGACATAAAAATACTATTTTTTTTTTTAGTTAATACGCTCACAATAATTCACAATGGTAAAATTAAAATTGTTGCTTTAATGCATAATCTATAAATTATTTTTCATTAATTAGCTGCTTTTTTAATAAATCTGTCTTAGGATACTGCCAGTTAGAATGAGTTGATACTCAATCGTTAAAAATGTAATACACAATGTAATTTCATTAAAAATTGGAAATGCTACTACCATTGTATTAGAAACGTCTTCATGTAAAGCTTGAGATAAATCATCCGAAAAAAGAAATAAATGACATGTTTGACATATTTGTTCTTCAAAACAAGATCCATAATATCCATTACATACATGACAGTTCAATGGTTTCTAATTTAAGAAAATATTTTACGTATTTAATCAAATTTAAATAATAATAATAAATATAAAGATATTTTGAATATACCTGAAATTTTGCAACTAGTACTTTATTAACAAGATTAGTTTCTTGATCACCATATACACCTTCAGACATTTCAAAGCACCAAAATATTTGGATAATTCTAATAAATTAAAAATAATAACTTTCGAGTTTTAAAAAGTGAGCTCATTTTACATACTGTTTGAAAATTCATAAATTAAAACTTAAGAAACACATAACACATACAACACGTTACAATTGGTATGTTATCAATTAAAAATATTATTTTAAGTATTTATCTTATCTGTGTTATTTCATTAATATTTAATAGATAAGGGAGTTGAACTTTTGACAGAATTAAGAATTTAAAAATATATAGATTATTTGGTTATTTATTTTAAAAAATTTGAATAACTTTACTATTGTTGGAAATATCAAATTACATAGTTCTTAGCTCGTGATTATAAGCGAAGGCTAGTGTATTTTTAAGCTAACAAACTACGAATCTCTTTTGTTAATTATATTTTTTACCTTTTTCTTATTAACGGATACACTTATCAAATAATATTTCTATCATTCTAAAGCTAGCTATTTTCTTCCAGAAAATAAAATATTTATCGTTCAATTAGAATTTGTTAAATTTCCACTGGCAAAGGTAGCATTCATATGCTTCAACTTAGTAAATTGATTTAAAACGAATATTTAAAATGTATAATCATAACTGCCATACAAAAAATGACCGAGTGATTTTACATTGATAAATGATTGTTTTAAAATTTTTAAATAAATAAATTCATTTTTTTTTCAATATATTTCATCATATAGAAATTTTCAAACAATTTTTCTTCATTTTTTATAATTTCTTGCAAAAAATCTATTGATAAAAATACTATTTTTGAATCAATTACAAATTATAGTCGAGATTGGTAATGTTACAATCAGTATAGATAGAAATCTGATAGTAAAAATTATTTATTAATCACTAGTCAGAAAATGTTATATATTGTATATGTACCACTACTAAACTGGCGATAATGCTCAAGTGTGGATTATGATCGTATACCACCCTATCTATAGTACCCATGTTCAGTTTTTATTTGATCATCTCAATTTCAGATACCCAAGAGCACGGGTTGGGTTCTAAATTTTGGGCAATTTTACAAGCATTAGAATAAAATATGTATAATACTTTAACCAAACATTTAACAGAAATCTAATAAAATTAGAAAGGGTAGCAGTACTCCACTTTAGTTCTACAACCGTAATTAGTAGTCTCCAATGTTTTTAAATATAACAAAAATATAAATAGAATGGTAATCATTAATTTTTTGATTACTTATAGGATTTATTTAACTGTCCTAGGTCGAATAGGAAATGCTAAGACTAGTTAGCATAGAATATAATTTCTGTGTTTTTGAAATCTTTTCTTTTATCCCTTATGTGACTGGAAAGGTACCCGGGTACCTTTTCAGCTTTTAAATTTATTTTCCTTCTAAATATTTAGTATGTATGGTTAGTCCTTCTGTGACATCTCTAAATAGCATGTATAGTTAACAAATTTATATTTTGTATTTGAAAAGTATATAATTTATTATACTTAAAATAGCGTTAATTTTACACCTTATAAGGACGNTTTTATTATATTTTAAAATAGCGTTGTTAATTTTACACCTTATAAGGACGTAGTAGGTACCTGGGTACCTCTATATATTGTATTTAAATGTAGGTTTTATTGATATAAAAAAAAGTTAAATTATCATTGATAAATATTTTTTCTGGACATCAATAAAATAGATACAAATATTAAGAGAACAAAAATGTTATTTTTTACATATTTAGTAAGTATTATAACATATTTAGGTTTTTTGTTGATTGCAAGTTTCGCAAAATGATTTGTTTATTGAGTGTTCATTGCAAATAGGCTTTGAGCAAGTTGAACAAGCTTTTCGAGTTTTCCGTGGCTTATAACCCAATTCTCGACATACTAAGCAACTTCCAACTAAGTGAATACGTCCTGAAGCATCACAAGGTGGTTCATTTTTAGGAATAGCAATTATCTGTTGTATTGGCCGTCCGAAAACCATTTCCATTGAATTACGAGTATATCGATTTCCTACTACTTTGGGTATGAAGGTTCGAATTTCTATTGCAGGCATACATAACTGATTTGCAAGCTCTTTTAAAAATTTTCGGCGTCAATCAGTTGTGTTAAACCTTTGATTGTGTTCCATATATATAATATATGCAGATAAAGCAGCAATATCAATCATGTTGAAAAAAAATGCAAGTGGCCAACGATTAGTTCTTCGCTTTATTGTGTATTCTGTTAACATTTTATCCATTGTATCCACTCCTCTTTTTATCTAATTATAATATTTTATAATTTCTGGTTTAGGGGTAGCAGCTTGCATTATGTCGGCTGTCATATAAAAGAACAACAGATTTATTTATTTTTAGAACATAAGAACAAAGAATTATATCTTTTCTAAATACAAAATTTGTAGAATGTAACGCTCTGGCTTTTGATGGAAGCATTTAGGGAGGCAAGAATCTTTTATTTTTTCTGACAGTACCAACCAATGTCATATTCCAAGAGTTTAATGTAGTATCCAATTGCATACTTGTAAAAAAGTCGTCTGTAGTCACATTTCGTCTAGAACCTTTATACATCGCAACTAAGTCTAGAACTGTACGTTCACCAATATTTACTTGACGTTTACCATCTTGTGATTTGCCTGTGTAAATTTTACCATGCAAAGGGTAAGCATTTGCTGCATCGCAAGCCCAAAAAACCTTTATTCCATATTTTGCAGATTTAGATGGAATGTACTGTGTAAATTTTGTGTGTCCTCTGTAAGGAAATAATTGTTCGTCTGCTGTTATATTTTCTGTAGGTTTATAATTTTTATGCAAGTTTTTATTGAGCATGTCCAAATATCACGAATCGGTGCAGCTTTGTCTGTTGTAATACGTATATTACGAGTGTTTACATTATCAAAACGAATAAACCTTAGCAACATTTTGAATCGATCTCGAGACATTGCAGCTCGAATGAGAGGTAACGAGTCTAATTTCCACATTTCTGATACATGTTCTTTATTAGATCTATGTACACCAGATACGAGAAGAATTACATATAATAAGATATAAAGCGATAGACTGACGACAATGAAATAATTTACCGGAAAAGCACAGATAACTATATTGTAGGTACCCGGGTACCTACACCGTCATAAGAAGTTGTTTTTTTTTTTCAGTCACATAAAGGTTAATATTGCAAGTGCAATATCATCGGTGTATTTATTTTTTAAATTCAAAATACTATTTTATGCCTATAACTATCATACATAGTATGCATAGACTAAATTCATATTTAAAAATAATTATAGTTTCACTTTATGAAACACTTATGGCAAAAATTAAATTGGCAAATTCTTGGTATTTTATTATTTAATTTAAAATTTAACATGAAACATACTTGTTTAATATCACATAGTTGTTTATCATTTTAAAACATATATACAAGCGCATAAAAAATTTAGTATTATGAATTAAAAAATACATTAACGGTTTGTAAGAAAAATAAGAGTCACTTATTAAATTAGACAACAATATTTTACATTTGTATACAGAGTTATGAACGAGAAGAATTGCGCTTAAAATGAATTTTTAAAATAAAAAAATTAAAAACAAAATAAACAGTGAACGGTTAAGAAATGAAAAGCTATACACAAATCATAATTATTAATTTTACTAAATACATTACATATAATTATATTATGTAAAAAAATAAATATTTACAATTGCTGTTCGATAATCGAATCTAACTAAGTAGAATTTAACATATTTTGGTACAAGATAAAAATAAAAAAACTATAATTCCTAAGGAAAAACACATTAAAACAATATCCATTATAATGCATTTCTTAAATTAAGTTTTTAAAAACTTTTGGTTCAACATTAAATTTTTAATGTGAAATATAATATGGTTAGGAATTGTTCCTAGGCCTTCGTTCATAATCTCTTCTATAGTCTGAAACAGGAGGATGCCAGTCATTGGGTACAGCATATGGGGGCATATTAATATAAGATGCAGAGTTTGAGCGGCTGTATAATTCAGGAGCATAAAAACCAGCAGCTGCTTGACCATATGCAGCATATGCTTGTTGATACCTATTAAATTTATTGCATATTTTAAACATAATATTAACTTAACACGTTTATTGTACATACCTAATTTTTTCATACATGCGCAGGTCAGAATCATGCTCTCTTTCTCGATCTCGAAATCCTGAACGGTTGCGGTAACTACTATCATATCTTTCCCGCCTAGTACCAGAATCTCTACTAGAGGAAAACCTTTACAATGTAAGTTCCAGTTAATATACTTTATATCATGAAAATATTATTTAAAAGCTTACCTGCGGCCTTCACTTCTTGAATAAGGAGTGCTTCTATTTCTATGATGATTATAACTATTATCATACCTATTAGTTCCCTGTTCATAGGATCTAGAGGGATTATTTGAAGAATTACTTGAACTAGGTGGAGGAGAACCAGTTGTAGTAGTACCAGTTTGAAGAATACTAGAATTACTTATTTGAGTTGAATTAAATTTTGGTTTTTTATGCAATTTATCAATATCATCAGTTTCGCGAGGTTTTCTTTTAGTAAAATTAGGGGAATCTTCTGAGTCCACCTAAAACAAAAATGTGTAAAACACATGCAAAAAAATAATAATTTTGTTCATTTTAATACAAAAGGTTAAGAATTTTACATTTTTATGAATTTTTCTATCATCTTTATACTTGTCTTTTTTCTTTTTATCTTTAATTTTAATTTCTTTTTCATATTTTTCATTTGTGTGCAATCCTTTGCGGTAAATTTTGAGTAGTTTTTTTGAATCAAACTCGGTGAATTTTGAGACAAAAAACCATAAATTACTAAAAAATTTTTATTTTATTTTTCAAATAATTTTTTTATTAAATTAATTATTTTTAAGGTTTAAATTGTATTAAAAAAAAAAAAATTAAGTATTACTTAAAATTCATTTAAATACCTTCTCCATTCCCTAATTTTATCAGGATCTTTGTATTCTTCTAAACATTTTCCTATGTGTGAGCCTATTTCTATTAAACACTCTTGCATGTGATTGACATAACGCGATTCATTTTTTTTTTCTTCAGGATCATCTAAGGCTTTCAGTACTTTTTTAACGGGGCGCATTTTTTCTTTGCACTATAAATAATAAATAAATTTAACTGATTTACAAAATATATTAAAAAAAAAAAAAACTGTTAATAATTTGTCATACAAAATAGTACAATTAATTCCAGGGCCCAGAATTTCAAGTAATCATAAAATTTGTTATTGTCATTCAAAATGTATATTATTGATAAATAATTATTAATATCTTTTTTGGTTTTCCCAATAAAAATCATGATTGTCATGATTTTGTAGGGACTTTCTGCCTAACTACGTTAAACTTGTATAACTATAGTAGTCTTAATGCAATACGGTCGTCACTTAAGGGAGGACATGACCTCTGGAAAATATATGATTATATATCATTTTTAAATTTTTTTAATTATATAAAATATTTTTAAATAATTAAGAAAAGATGAAAAAAAAAAAAAACATTGTGACCCATGGAATTTGAATCTGTAAGCCATTTCAGAGAACCATTAACTTTTAATAGTTATTTTTACATTATAAACTTTAAGCTCAAAAATTGAGAAAAAAATTTTTGTATCAAGTTTCTATGGTGTTTTTACAACACACATGAAAGATACTATAGCAATACTCTTGAAAAATAAAATGAAAATTCTAGACTACATTATTTAGAATGATAACAAAAATAACAAATAAGGCACCTAGAAATGAAGAGGTCAAAGTGACAAAAAATTAATTCTAAGATAACTGAATTAAAAAAATTATTTACAGTATTTTTTCAATGTTTAGAAAATAACATGGCAATTAATGGCAATTTGTTAAAACAAAATCATTATTATTAATAACCAACTTCAATGAGTGATTAATTTACTTTTAACTTTATTTTTTCGAAATGTTACATTATCCTTGTTAGCATCTGTGTATTTCAAAACATTGAAATGGAAGGGTTAAATTTTGAAAATTTCGACTACTTACTTCTAAGAAAATATCTTTTGGCAATTCAACAATATCATCAACATTAACAGCTTTTGGTTCACTATTTGCTGTAAAATGCATGGGTCCTGATTTATTTATAGTTTTTCGTTTTTTTTCTTTTTTAGGAGAAGAACCCATTCCTAATTTTATATTATTTAGATCTTTTTTAACTAACAGTTTATCATCATGACTACTATTATTTTCACTTTTTTTCTTTTTTGAACTATTATCGTTATCACTACTATCATCTTCAACTATTTCTTTGGATTTACCTTCTTTAATTTTACGAATTTTTTTTGGTTTAAGTTCACCTTTATTAACAATTTGATTTTTTTTTAACATTTTCAATAAATATTCTGCTCGAGCTAATAAATGTTTAGCTTGTGGTTTCTTGTCTTCATTAGATAAAATTTTATCACTAAGACCTAAAGCAGTATCAATTTTTATTGCTTCCCATGAACCTAATCCATAAAGATAAATTCCTTTTAATAGCTTTGAATCATCTGATATTTCCCAATCAAAATCAAAATTAGCGGATTTCACACGTTTTAAATCTAATGTCCACTTCATTCTTTCTTCTTCATCTAATGGTATTATTTCATCCAGAACATCTAATTCTTCACTACAAGCTAATACACTTTTAGCATTTACTGCAACACCTCCTAATTTGATTGAAGGTCCACGATTTCTTTTTTTTGTGCCATCTTCAGTTACAACTTCAGTTTCTTTATGGTTTTCTTCATTGCATGCTTCATGACAACGATCATATAGCATTTGTATGAGTTTTTTTAATTCAGACTTAGGCTTATCCTGTAAATCAGCATCACCAGCAACTGCATCTATACGCTTTAAAGGATTTGGGAATCGTTTACAGCTCTTGATAAGCTTTCGAATCTATAATAATATAAATAAGATTTAATTATATTAAAATTAATAACATGAAACATTAGCAAGAACATTAATAACTTTTGAGAACAATAATAATAAAATCATATTGATGTTTGATAAGCTCATTTTTTTTCATTAAAATTAATTAAGGCAAAATCAATTTCATCATTTAGCATGTCCTAATTATAGACATAGATACACATAATACAAATCTAGTGTGATATTGACATTTCTCGGAGTCTTGCTAGCCTGAGTCACTCAGGTAAGCACAATCATTAAACTTGAAATGACTTTTATAAGGCAATCTACAGACCCTTCAATATAGTTTAGACAAAAAGAGTGACTATTCATTAGCCACAAACAACTTCTAAACTATACTCATTAATGAATGATTATGACAGGAAATTTAAATAAAAATAAAAAGATTTTACATTTTCTTAAAAAAAATAAAATGCTTACTTCAGAATCAGAAAATCCTTTAACAATTTCTTTTGTGCCAACACGTGGTCTGCCTCTTTTTCGTGGTTGATCGTCATCACTTCCATCATAGCTAGAACCATCAGATTCACCACTTTTTTTAGATTTAGTACCTCTTCCATCAGCTTGATTAGCATTTTGTAAAGTTTTTCTACTTCTAGGAGGTAAATAAAGATCTTCCATTTCTTTGGCTTTTTCTTCTTCTTCCACCTTTTTTCTTAATGTTTCAGGAATAATTTCCTCCTAGTGATTTTTAAAGCCATTAAACATTATATATTACATTAATTACGTACATAAATTTACTCCTGATAAAATAAGACATAATAAAATATAAAATTTTTTTTCCAATACATATGATTTACTTGAGCTAAATAAAAATATAAGTATACTAGCTTTTGCAAACAGTAGTTATTTTCTTTGAAGATAACAATTGGAAAAATTTAGAAGTTGAAGTCAATAATTTAGGTCAATCAAATATCTAAGAATAATATACAAAAAATAATCAACAACTAAATTATAAAAAATTTGTGTACATTCCTTTCTTAATAAAATAAAAATATTTTTAATTATCATAGGACACTTAAGTTATACTCTAAAATGTGTAATGTTAAGAAAGCAAAACATTGCCAAATTAACTTTAAGATATTGAATAAAATAAAAATTAAAAAATATTTAGGAGTAATAATTAATGAATACGACATCACTTTAAAATCATAACAACCCATTTGAGAAAATATTTCAGTATCTTTAAAGAAATTTGTCAAATTTTATACATTAACTAAATAAAATTTTATTATTTTGTTATAGTACAACTCAATATTAAACTATATTATTGAATGGGTTCTGTACATTAATATGCACTTGACTAACTTATGATAATATATAGAATTTTGATTAGAATCATATCAAAACAATACAGATGTGATATTTGAGAATTAATTAAACTATTAAAAAAAATTCAAATTTTGACAACTTTATTAAAAAAAAAAGTAATAAGCAGCTATTTTGTCAGAGCTTGTTCATAATTGCATCATTATGTTTTAGTATAACATTGTAATATTAAAAAAAGTTTTAAATACTATACTCCTACTCCCACAACAAACATTGTTTCTTGTAAGTAGTAATTAAAATTTTATTAAATGTTTTGCTATTTCTTAAATAAAATAAATAAAAATGTTACCCAGTCTTTATTTTCTTGATCATTTTGACCACTGGGAGATAAGTCATCAGCTATATTTTTTTCTTCATCAAAAGTAAAACTAGCTACTTTAAAAGCTGATAAGAGTTCATCACCAACAGTAGCAGGAGCTTCATCACGGGTTTCAGCTCGCCTTAAAATCTCATCAATATCACACTAAAAATAAGTTTAAGCAATGAAAAATAAAAATTGATTGCGAATATGTATTCTTTTGTAAAATGTAAGTTACCAAAGGTTCTTCATCAGCACCTGGTTCATCTTTGAATAATTCTTCAGCACCAAATTTTAATATTGCAGTTAGTTCATCTTTATTAAATGGAATTGAAGAATTTTTGGCTTTTTTGTCTAAAACTGTACGACCTGTAGTATCCATTCTTTGAATCACTAAATGATCCAATACCATTTTTTGTTTGGCTCTTTCTACAATATCCTCTTCGACTGATCCTTTAGTTACAAGTCTATAAATGTTAACTTGATTTTTTTGTCCAATTCTATGAGCACGAGCTTGAGCTTGCAAATCATTTTGAGGATTCCAATCAGAATCAAATATAATAACTGTATCAGCAGTGGCTAAATTGATTCCCAACCCACCAGCACGAGTAGATAATAAGAAACAAAAATCTTGTGACCCTTCAGCATTAAAGTGTTCTAGTGCTTGTCGTCTAATATCACCTTTGATACTACCATCTAATCGTTGAAAAGGTAAATGCCGGTAGCTTAAGTATTCAGCAAGGATATCTAACATTCGAACCATTTGCGAAAAAATTAGAACTCGATGGCCAGTTTCTTTAAGACGCACTAATAGTTTGTCAAGAAGCATAAGCTTTCCTGAACCTCGTAGTAAACTCTAATAAAAAAAAAAAAAAAAAAAAAAAAAAAAA
>NW_026099575.1:28910822-28954039 GCF_025091365.1 Daktulosphaira vitifoliae
AAAAAAAAAAAAAAAAAAAAAAAAAAAAAAAAGAAGATATATTTTAAAGTGAGCTCATTCATATTACTCACTCCTTTCAACAATTTCATAATGAAAGAAACTTGATTTTTTTATATTTTAAAAGTAAATATTCCAATAAAACTTATTAAAAATTTATAACAAAATATATTTTCGACTAGCTAAATATTTAGTTTAACATATCACTATTTTGATAGAATATACTAGTGATGGGCATTTTCCAATATTTTAAACTATCGAATAGTATTTGATAGTTTTTAAAAATATTCTAATAAACTATCGAATAGTTTTAAAAAATATTTAAATGGGCTAATGAATGGTTTTAAAAAATATTCGATTAGTTCTATCTAAAATTTTTATTAAGTACACTTAATTATAATAAGAAGATAATTAGCGAATACTTAAAATAAATTATTATATAATCAATAATAGTAAAAAGTACTATTTTATTTATTTTTAGTTTGTGAGTCGTTGGTAAAAACTGATAAATATGGGTCGAAAATTAAAAAGCAGTTCTTTTTTTTCGATGACTAATGATATATATTTTCAGTTTTATTGGAAAGGTTTGTTCTATGCGCAACAGAAGTATTCGTAAATACTAAAGTCTTATTTTACAATTAATACCTTGTATACTGTTCTTAGTCTAGCATTACCTGCTCTTTTGTCTTGCAAAGGCATAACACCGATAAAGAAGACAGCGCGTTTTAAATATTTACGTTTGTAAATTGTGTTCGAATTGTGTTTATACCACCGATTATTTTATTTTTATCATAAACTATCAAATATTTTAAAAACTATTCGAATATATGTGTAACTATCGAATATTTTTACTATTCGAATAGTTCGATAGTTACTATTCGATATTTCCCATTACTAGAATATACTCTTTTAGGGCAATTTTGGATCAAGTATAGTTCAAAAATATTGAAGGAGTGAGGAATGTATAAAACATATTGATTTTTACCTGAAGATTTTCTTCACTAGTATTTTCATTCTCTTGTGGTTTAGTGAGAAGAGCATGGTTACAACATTTTTTTAGCTCAATCATTATATTAAGAAATGTTGTTGAAGAGCCTTTAGATCCCTTTCTTAAAGCATTGTAATTCTTAGTTAAAATCCATTTGTAATATTTTCTTTGAACTGTAGTCATTTCAACTCTTAAAATTTGTTCAACCTTAAAATTGAAATAAATTAATAATTTATTGTTAATTTTCTAATTCTAAGCAAATAAATGCTGTCACAAAGATGAATTCCATTTGTAATACTTATGTTTACATAAATATTATAATATTTTCTAATATTAATTTTATTTTTATATCATTTTGGAGTTGTTTGTAAAATGATGGTACAGTATAAATAATACCACATACATGTTGTAAACAAGGTTTCTTAAAAAAATATAAATCATAGAATGTCATAGAACATCAAATAATAAAATTATAATTTTATTTTTTTACAAAAACATTTGACTATTAAATTATATAAAATACAATTTATATTAAAGAGCAAGAGATAGAAACAATCAAAATTAAAATATTTTTATAAGAATTGACTTTATTTAACTTTGAAAGTAATTGGAAATTACCTTAGCTGGTAATGATTTTTCGACATCTTTTTTTACTCTTCTTAAAATATAAGGTTCAAGTTGTCTATGCAATTTTGTATATCCCTTGCTGGCTGCATTATCATGCATATGTTCAAATTCAGTCCAAGAATCAAACCTAAATTTTTTTTAATATAAATTTTTTTTTTTTTAATTTATCTTGTGAAATGTACCAACTTTTCTGGCATAATAAAATGTAGTAATGCCCATAACTCTTTTAGACTATTTTGCAAAGGAGTTCCTGTTATAAGCAATCTGTGATTAGTGTCAAATCCTTTAAGAGCTTTGTACAAAAGAGAATCATCATTTTTCAAACGATGAGCCTCATCAACCATCAAACAAGCCCAACTAAGACTACTTAATAATAGACTATCTTTGAGTAAAATTTCATAGGTAGTAAGAATAGCATTAAATTTCAGTCTTTTAGAACTTTCAAAACACCATTCTGTTTCACGAATCTATGAATAATAACAAGACAAACATTATTTTTTAATAACTAATAATAGCATTATATATTTACTTACTATGTTTCGAGATTCCACATCTCCTATATAAGTTACAATGTTTATATCAGGCGCCCATAAACTAAATTCACGTTGCCAAGAAGGCATTGTTGATAAAGGTACAACAACAAGAAATGGTCCATGAACCTGATAATTGTGAAATAAATAGTAAAGGAAACAAATGGTTTGTATTGTTTTTCCAAGACCCATTTCGTCAGCAAGAATTACTGAATTATCTTTGCACCATGAATGAATTAACCAATTTACACCATGAAGCTGATAATCTCTAAGTTTAAGTTTCTAAAAATAAAAAAAAGATAACTCATATTTAATTTCAAACTTAAGAAACATAATATTCAAAAATTTGATTAGTCTCATGTACCTCATCATATCCACCAAAGTACTCTGGTTCTTCTGTAAGTTGAATAAATTTCGGACGATACTTTAAGGCTCTACACGCCTTTGAAGGTGTTCTCTTTGAGCTCTCACGATCCCGAAATTCTTTTATTTTTTGTGGCCATTTTTGCTCAATTAAAGTTGCGTCTTCCCAGGTTGCATCACTATAAGGCAATGATTGCCATTTAACATAATATTCTTTTTGGTCAGAATTTTTAGATTCTCCTAAAAATTTATAATTACAATTTTATTTGACAATTTAAAAATAAAATATTAATTGTATTAAAAAAATAATTTATAAATTACCTATTATTCTTTCGACAGTGTTATAGCTTTTTAACAAATCTTGTTGAAGTTCTAATTGACATTCATAGTACTCAAAGTCTTCTGGTGACATTTGATCACGCCAAGCATTAAGAGAATTTTCTCGTTTAATGAAATTATCAATTTTTTTTAGACCTTTCACTTTTTGGTTCTGTAATGAATCTATTGATTCCCAGGTATTGTGTATGTGTGACCAGCCTTTCCATTTGATTAAATATTGAGTTTCTTTTTCTTCAGGAAAGCAATCAATGTTTGGATCTCCATTGTTTTCAACTGCATACATTGTAGTAATATTACCAATAACTCCCTTTTTTCCTAGTCTTTGGGATAAAACTTTTTCTATTGTTTCTGAATTATCAGGTTCTTCTTCTTTTTCTTCAACTTCTTCTTTTTCTAAATAATCATCACTGTCACTTTTTTCACTTTCTTCTTTATAACTAACGGCATTAGGTCTCCGCCTAGCATTTCTTAAAAATTGAAATAATTACTCAAGTTTTAGAAGTTTTATTTTAAAATAACTACTATATTAAATTTAAATACAACAATAAATGGTTTATGGTAAAATAAAGAATTAAATTTAAAAAAACGGTAGCACAGTGGGGTCGAGGCACAGTGTAGACAAGGCATAGATGGGACAAGTATAGATGATATTTGACAGTGATTTAAATCACTATCATAAGAAACGCTTCGATGCAAATCTGTAGATAGTATTTCATTTTAAAAAAAAATTTGTTAAAATAGCATATTTTTGAATACGGTAGTAAGTTGAAAAAGTTATTTTTTGTAAAAAAGTTACTATTTTAAATCCCCCCAGTGAACAGAATAAGTGGTAGATTTCCAAAAAAAATTATATCAAATGAAAGGGAAATATCTAAGGTTTTAATACAAAAAAATATTATTTTTATTTGTTAATTTTTGAAAAAGTTATGGCAGTTTTAAGCACAAAAAACATCCCGATAAAAGGTAATTTTTATCGCAATCATTACATTTTTTTTTAATTTTCGACAGCCATTTGCACATAGAAGATAGATCGTCGGGACAAATTTTTTTTTTTTATTTTATAGTACATATAATAAGCTTTAATTTTATATATGTTTAAAGGACGCAGTATTTCCGGAACACTTTCAAAAGTTCAGTTGAAAAAGATCTATGTTTTTTACAATATTTCAAGTTTTGAACGCCCCCTATATAAGGGGAAATTGTCTAATTTTAATAAAATGTATTTCAGATGAAAGATGTACTTATAATGTATTTAGAAAAAAAAAAATTGTGCTGATACATACATTTTTCAAAAAGTTATAGCATTTTTAAGTTGAAAATTAAAAATCGAAAATCTAAAATTTTAACGCAAAAATAGCGTTTTTTTAACTACGGCAGCCGTTTAAATGTAGAAGAAAAAGTGTCGGGACAAATTTTTTTTTTTCATTTTGTAGAACATAAAATAAGCTTTAATTTGATATATGTTTGAAGGACGCAGTATTTCCGGAACATTTTCAAAAATTAAGTTGAAAAAGTTAATTTTTGTAAAAAAGTTGCTACTTTAAATCCCCCCTAATGAGCAGGTTAAATGATAGATTTTCAAAAAAATAATATAAAATGAAAGATAAATATCTAAGGTTTTAGTATAAAAAAAAATTATGTTGATTTGTTGATTTTTCAAAAAGTTATGGAAGTTTTAAGAAAAAAAAGTGAAAAAATTTCAAAAATTAGCGATTTTTAAATTTGTAATTTTTTTGGATATTTCCCCCATTTGCGGGGAACGAGGGAATTTTTTTCAATTTTTAAGGGTAATGTCTTCAACTAGATACGATTTGTGATCTTTTGACGTATTTTTGAAAGAAATCGGTCCAGTGAGAGCTGAGAAAAAGTGGCAACAGACATAAAAAAAAAAAAAAACACATCATAGTAAAATTAATACCTTCTCCGCTTCGCATCGAAGCTAAAATATTATTTCCTTTATTTTGTTAATAATTAAATATAAAATTAAAATTTTAATATTCAATTTAAAATAGTTTCAGATTAATAATTATCTTTCAAGTGTATTTATTAGAATCCTTTAAATTCAACGTTAGAAAATACTTCAATGAAGTATAACAATAATTTTATAGATAGTAATATTAATTACAGTCAATATATAAATTAACAGTAACTGAAGATCAAAAGGAATAATTGTATTAGTAACTAAATGGAAAGCCGATTTTAAGAAACCTAGAAAATGGCCTAGACAAAAATGAATAGATAGAATACAGGAAGACTTAAAACTTTTGAATGTAAAGAACACAGAAGATAGAGATATGAAAACAATGTGTTGTTGCAGAATTGGGCCTGTTAAAGAGACTGTTATAGCCTAGAAGAAAAATAAAAATAAAATGCAATTTTTTAAGTTACACCTTAAATTTGAGATAATAACAACATAATATGAGATGGGAAATTAGAAAAGAGAAAGGAAAAAAACTTACTCCAATCTCAAAAAAAAAATACCTGTTAGTTTTTGAATAAATTCATAAAAAAAATCAGTAACGAACAGGCATTCTGTAAGAGTTCATTTAAAGATGCTAAAGCTTCAGCTTAAAAATCATAAGTTGGTATTTTTATAATTTAATACTTATACATAGGTTAGCAATTGTTATTTGTAAATAAGCAAGAAATTTTCTTATGAAATGCTATGTTTATATTTTATTATTTGAATTAAAAATTATAAGAAACACTAACTATTTTTTATTGATATATTTTACAGTCTATCACACTTATAATTTTTATAAAAAAATTGAAAAATACATAGACTTTATGAAGTATACCTTGATTTATTAAAATCTTCATCATCACTATTACCACTATAACTATTAGCTTTATTTTTATAACGATAGTTGGCTTTGATAGCAGGCCGTTTAACTGTTTGTTTTTGACGGCGTAATGTAGCTAATGATTTACTACGTGGTATCTCTTCTTTGTCAGTTTCAGAATCATAGTCTGAACTATCACTTTTCCATTTTCTATTAACATTAAAAACATTAGTTATCTATAGAATTTTTAGTTCATATTTTGAAGTAAAATAATCAATAGGAATAAGATTTCATATATTAAAAACATAATTATTTAGTTTATTAAAAGAAAAACATGCAGAAATAAGAGCAAAATTTATTTTTAACGAATCTTTAATTAAATATTCTACAGGTAATAATGAAACCTATTAAGCTGACATAAAGCTTTAAAAGATATATCTAGAATATTAATTTTTTTTATAAATACTATCAAATATAGTAGTCTCAAAAAGCATAAAACAATCCCAAAATCAAGCTGAAACATTTTATTTGACTCTGAGAAGAAATCATAGGCATTGAATATTAAATCACTCTTTTTAAAACGGTTTATTTTTACATTTACCAAGACTAAAATCTGTAATACATGATATTTACAATATCAATAAAAAAATTATTATATAATATTTAATTGATAAAGGAAAAATTAAAGTAAAATTTATATTACAGTAGATTGACAAACAAAAGTACCTTTTTCAAAGTACTGAAAATTAAAAAGAAAAAAAAATAACTATAATTCCTAAATGATTTATAATGAAGTTAAAAAATGTTATTGAAAGATATCCATTTAAAAGTTAAAAATATAATTAAATTAAACTTGCGTTTTGGTAACTTTTGACCCATAATCACTAGAATCGTCAGTTTCACTAAGTTTGGAGGAAGTTTTTATAACTCTCTTGGGTCGTTCATTTGGACTATATTCATCGGTTGAGTGTTCAGAACTATTTGCCTCTTGAGAAACATCTTGGTCACTATGTTCTGAATAACTAATATAACATAAAGAATTTTCATAATGTATTTTGTTATTAAATACAAAATTTACAATTTTTTTATTTCAATAAAAGTCATAAAAAAATATTATGGCCACACATGGTCTTTCACCATTATTATATATAACATTGTAGAGATGACGTCGCTCTCAACTACTTTTTAGGGCTCAATCTTGAGTTCAACCAAGTACTAGGTTAATCTGAAACTTGGTTTGTAGTACTCGATTTCTAATAATTTATTTAACCTGCTTTAACTTAATACTCGGCCCACTACTACCTGGAATATCTTTAATTAAAACCACACTAAAATATAAAAGTGAGATGTTTTTTATCTCTATGATCCTTATGCATATACTAAATTAAAATCAGTTACTAAGATACTTTCTTTAAAATGTTTACATTTTTGGTTTTATTTAAGTATTTTAACCCACCCATAACACATCTACTGAAATAAAATATCTGCTAATGGAATGATTGACAATACTCCTAATATATATTTTTTTGTATTAGGAATTAACTATTTAAATAAAAATTTTCTATGCTGAAAAATCATTTTTTCCAGAAGATAAATAAAAGATGTAAAAGTTATCAATAAAACAAATATTATAGATTTACTATACAGAGTAATTGGTTTATCATAAACTATTTGATAACTCTTAAAATAATCAAAATATTGAGAAATTAATAGTTTGCTTTTATAAATTAAACATATTTTTGATTTATTTACCAAGTTATCTTTAGTATCATACCTTTTAACATACAGAAGTGTCAACTTTATTTTTTTGAATAGCAACGAACATAAACAACTAACTTGTTAAATAGAAAACTATCTAATTAAAAAAATGACTAGTCCATAATAACTATTGGATCAGTACTTCGGATGTTATTAAGAGTTTTTAGCAATTGGTGATGAAAAATGGGTGCAGCTATCTTTGTCACTAGTAATTCCCCCAACTAACTCTTTCTCTAATCAAAGTATAAAAATGAAAATAACTTCCAGAATGATTCAAAAGTTGTTATTGACCAGTCATTTTCTTAATTACATCATTATTTTTCAATTAATCTAATTAATTACGTAAGTTGTAATAGTGTTGACACCCATATAAGTTATAATAGATTTTCCAACCCAACCCAACCATAGCTAATAAATCAAGAATATGTAACTAAAAACTTTTTCTCATTATTGTATTTATTTTATTTTAATCAAGTGGTTTATGATAAACAGATCACTCTATATATTTACAGCCTGGTTTAAGTTCAAACATTTTATTTATTATTTTATTATAACTAAAAATAAAACATTGTTAATGACAGATCTAAGAGTCAAGCCTTACTAAATTTTATAATACATATTTTAAGTGAATAGGCATTTTCATTTATACGATAGAAAATTATTTTTTATTAAATTAAACAAACTAAATTAAGATTTTTAATGTGAAATAAATATATTTTCTTTATTTAAAAGAGTGAAAACATGTAATTTTCAGTAAAAAAAAAAATTAATTAAATAAAAAAATACTATCAATAACTGAAAACTATATATTTTTACTCTTAAATTATATGTGCAAGATATGTAGATCATTTGTTAATGCAAATGACACTTAAAACGGGTCCTAGAAATTTTTTTTTATTTTTGATTATTAAAATAAATTTAGTATTGAAGTTACAGACATATAGTATCTTAATCATGTTTAAAATGCTTTTTACTTATTTCTAAAACATTTGATACTCTCACTCTTTATATATATATATGGAGTCTCAATAGGTTTAGACATCTTATATAACTTTTAATTCAGCAAATATTTTGCATTATTTTTTAATAATTTTTTTAGATTTCATTAAATAACTTTTTCTAATCAATTTAAAATAAGAAAAAATTTTAAATAAAATTAATAATTTATCAATTTTTTTTTCTTCAAAATAACCTTTATTTATAAAAATGTTTAATGGATGAATAACAAATTATAGGTTAAGTACTTATTGAGTTAAAAGCATTTAATTTTAGAATACATATGTAGTGCAGGTAGGTACTGCTCATGCTAATGAATGTACACTCCACCCTCAGTTCATACCTATTCAATGTATTAAAAAACTTGCAACTTTCTTTTTATCCCTGCACAACATAATTATGGAACGCCATGAAACTACCATTGGGTATTACTTCAGAATAATCCACGCTGTGTTGTGACTCAACTTTAGATTAATTTCGGACTGAAACACAATATGACGTGTCCTCTCTATTAGCCAGACTACAGAGTGAGATCCATTGCCTAGGTTAACCCACATTGAGGTGGAGGCAGGACTTTACTCGAATTGGTTTTATAATTCAAACTCAATAATGACAACAATTAACACAAAGATGAAGTATCAGTTGAACAAGTGCCTGATGTCTCGTGCCCTAAGACTACAGGTTGTCTGTGTCTCTGACACTCCACTTTATCCTTCATCGCTTGAGAGAGACTTGGTATATCATCTTCCCAAAATGCTTGTAACATAGTAAGTACTTACACTAAAATTTTTATTAAACCATTAAACATTTTTGTTAATAAAGATTATTTTGAAATTAAAAAAAATTTTATTTAAAATTTTTTATATACTTATTTTTTTTAGACAGATGAAAATTATTAAGAAAAAAAAAAGTAATGCAAAATATTCACTTGAATAAAAGTTTTTAAAGATGTCAAAACTTGGTGCGACACTATACATATAAAGTTAATAAAATTATCATTTTATATTCTAAATTTAATATGTAAATCATACAATTCAATTATAAAACTTCATAAATGATAATTTATAATATTTTTAATTACAACTTAAGAAGAAAGTTTTATAGAAACATTTTTTTTTTGGAAAAAAAGTTTTCACAGCCATTATAATGGGATCAATTAAAAATTGACGATTCCACTGAGCTGAAGTTGCATACTTTTATAAATAATAATATGTACAAGTTTCAATTTGTTATATATAAAATTATTCAACTAATAAATAAGTAAAATAAAGACCCCTATGTGATAGATTCTGCAGTAAAGTAAAACAGAGCATCATGTCACTTTATTAGCTTTTATAAAATATTTAATAGTATATAACAGCAATGATATATCAACTACTTTTAATAATATCTAAAGAACCAGTAAAAATAAAAATATCAAAATTCAAGAAATAATCAAAACTCAATCTTTGTTTATATTCTAAAATTAAATTTTTTTAAGAATAAATTATCTCTTTACTGTTTGAGCAAAAACAAAAGTTGTTTTCATTTAAAACATTAAATGAAATGTATTTAACTTGTAATTACTTGAAATAAATTAATACAACTTACCTGTCAGAAGTAGAAGCTGAAGATCTAGAATTTTTATCATTATTTTGATCAGAATCTGATGAATCTTCTTCCGAGGCATTCTACAATTTTATATTATTTTAATGATTGCATTGATAAAACTACCATCGGTTTCATAACCTTCCTTCTATAGATTATCTTGTTTATATTTTTTAATTATGTAATTTTTTATGGTTTGGTAATTATAAAGAAAATGTTACCAATAGCAATGGTGAGTTGTGCAACTTTGATTAAAGGTGGTACTTTTGTAAGAAGTATTAACAATGGCATGGATATTAAATACTTTATACTAAGGAGATATATAAACATAAGAAAAATAAAATTAAAGGAAAAAAGTTATGATTATATAAATTATATTATAATGAGTTATAATCAATCAGTTTATTCCCATCTTTACAAATTACTAAAAATACCACATGGATAATTTTTAAAATAGCATCATTAATATTTCATTAAG
Source organism: Daktulosphaira vitifoliae (assembly GCF_025091365.1). Taxonomy (NCBI): domain Eukaryota; kingdom Metazoa; phylum Arthropoda; class Insecta; order Hemiptera; family Phylloxeridae; genus Daktulosphaira; species Daktulosphaira vitifoliae. The sequence continues at coordinate 28,921,269 of NW_026099575.1, forward strand.
TTTTAACAAAAACAAGTTCTTTATTTTTATATCAAAATGTTTTTATCTACAACCATTTAAATTTATAAAAGTAATGTGTTATACTATAACTATACATAAAAAATCATAGTAGGATAAGGCATAGTCAACAATAAGTTCTTTTTTTATAATTACAAATAATTAAATATATTTTTAATTTAGAGTTACTCACAAATTAAGCATAATTCAAAATAACTCATTATTATAACACCAATTATACAATTCTAATAAAAATATTTAGTAACATATTAAATACACAGTATTTTAGTAGTGATCTTAGTTATGACATATAAGAACTTTATCTTAAAATTTTAAAAATGGGTCCGACTCCAAAATTAAAGTTTTATACCTCAATAGCTCTAATATAATGTAGACAATAAATAGAAGTACAAAAATTAACTGTCCAATCTTTTGAACAACCCTTATGGCACTTTTAACATAATATAGGGTGTAAGATATTCTATTTATATTAATATAAAATAACAGGAAAACTTCACTGAAATTAAATTACACGTATCAGCCTATAGTGTCAAATACATGAGAAATGAACTATGAACAATAAAACATGAAAATTTGAAACTCTAATTATATCAAGTGTACAATAACAAAAATTTATTTAACACGGTGTGAATTAATAGTATTTCATTAAAACCCAAAATAAAGAACAATAAGGTTGGTACTATTAAACATTTTAGTTGTATTTAAATTATGGCAAAAAATAGATTACAATAACATTTAACATGAAAAAATAATTACTATTGGTGACATTTGAGGAAATTTCTTACCTGATGCATTTTTAGTAACTACAGCTGTTTTGGATTGTCTCACTACAGTTTAAAAAAATATACGCATCAAATATTTGAAATATTAGATTTACATGAAAATAAAAATAATAATATTTTAAATTTGGAGGAAAAAAGAAAATTTTATATTTCACCCCAATATTGCTAATATCGAGTTGTCAAGGTGAGGAGGTGAAGTGGTTTAACTAGTATTGCAATAGGCTTTAGAGAGAACAACGTGCACACAAGCTTCAATGAAAATTAAACATAGAACATTAAAAGGATAAAGTAAATTAACACTTAAATAAAAAAGAATTATACGCCGAATACACTAATTGGTATGAACGTTTACGAATGTATGAAAAACGGTGCGAGACAAACAATGAGCGGCCATTTTGAGTATGAGAGATTACACGGCGAGGTAATAGTACCCCGAACCCCACTTTATCTATATGGACAGATGACGTAGATATAATTGTAAGTGTGGAAAGAAAAATAGAAATAGATAATAATTAAATTTAAGTAAATTTAAATAAAGAACAACCAAATTTAAAACATAAAGTAAATAAAAATGTTACACATCTTAAAATAGTCAACTACAATTGTAATGATAATAATGAATTTCAAATATAATAATTATTTTTTTCTTCCATGAAATTTTTAGAGGCTAGAAGTATGTTCAAGAAACGGACCAAATAACAAAGTTTTTTACGCAGCATTATAATATTCTTATGTCACCCCCCCCCACAATGATTAAATAATAGATTAATTTACTAATACTAATTTCAAAAAAAATAAGTTTTATTTTAGATCTAAAAACTAATAATTAATGTGTAATAAAATAACATCAAAACTAACAAAAATAGATGAAAAGTTTAAATAACAAATATAAATAATAATAAATTAATATGCAAGAAAAGTTAAAATTATTAATTATCTTTATAATATAAATAACTCTTATAATTTTACTTAAAACAAAGATAAGAATTATCTATATTCCAGGAGATCTAAAATTTTGAAAAATATTTAATAATCTTATTCACAAAATATTAACTATAAGGTAGTTAAAATTAAATTAAAAACTTTTTTTAATGTAATTATAATGGTTAATTAAAATTTAAGATAAAGAATTACTACATAAACTAACATTTCCTTTTATATAGGAAAACTACAATTCAGTTACCTACTTATACAATCATGAAAAAGAAAACTATTTTAATTGTTTTAATAAAAAAAGAACCATAAAATTAAAAATATTTCAATTTTTATTAATTTGATTAAATTAGCACATTATTTTAAGAGGTTTATCTACTCTATACTTATGACAAAGCATATAAACTTTAGTTTAAAGCTTGAATATTTATAAATAAAATTAGTTTAATACTCAATTATAATAATATAAATATTTAACTTTTTAAATAAAATTATTATACTTTTATTAGACATGATATGAAGATAGAATAGATTAATCATTTGAAATAGTATATTAAAAAATATATTTTGTTTGTAAAATATGACTCAAAAAAATACAAATTGTCATAAGTTTATTAAAAATGTTTTATTAATATTTAACAAAAAGTATTAAATTTCCTTAAAAATTAAAACAATTAACTAAATTTTAGCTACTCACAAAATTTACAATTTACGACGTTTCCTCGCTCTTAAAGGTGTCCATGATACAGGTGTATCATCTGTTACTGATACAATATTGAGACCACCCATAGTGAGACCTTTTATTGATGACTGAAATGACATAAAAATTATAAATAGAACCCATTAGAAAATAATAAGATGACATGAAAAACTATAATTTAAATTTAAATAGTTCTTAGTGCATGAAAAGAAAATAAATCAAAACTATCTAACTATACAAAAAAAAAAAAAACATTTTTCTGCTAAAACTTTTACATTTTTAGTTTTTCTATAATCAAAAAGATTCAATTTTCAACTTTCAACATAATAAGATAGTAATAATATTGGTGGTTTATCAAGATATCTCTATAAATAGAAAATTTTCATTTAATTTGTTATAATGAATGTTTTGTATTTTATGTCATTATACGCCATGTAGTTTTAAGCTGTAATAATCATGATAGACATTTCTTATTTAGAATTCACTGTTACTAAATGAAATGTCTATCATAATTTTAAGATAATTCATTTTAGGAATAAGCAACTTACCCCTCTTTCACACTTAACAGTGAATTTTAAATTTGGAAGTAGAGTGCATTAATTATAAATACAATATAGATAGTAATTTTTTTAAATAAATATTTACATTAAAACTATTCAACAATGCAAAATTTCTTCAATTAAATTCAAATTAAACAAAAAAAGTCATCTTCCAAATTATTTGTGAATTATAAATAACATACCTAACCTGACATTAGTAGAATAAATCCCTAGGTGACAACTACCCAAATATATACAAATATTTCTTATTAAATTTATACATAATATTTAGTATGTTCATGTAAATTGAATATATTATACTACTCTCCTCCAAATAAATAAGAAATGTAATTATTCTAAATAAATTTTTTTCTTATTTATTCAATAATTCTATTTAAATGTATCAAATAAAATAAATGAAATTTTTTTAAAGAAGTATATTAAAGACAAATTATCAAGCATAATTTATAAAAAAATAAAACTTACTAATCTACCAGGTCCTAAACCTTGTATTGTCACTCTAACTGTTCGTATACCAATATCCATAACTCTCTAAAAAGAATTGTAAATTATTATAATGATACATCAAATTCAATATTTTCATGTGTATATCATCCAGAGTTTTGCTGGAAGATTTTTAATAATAGTCATCCTGATACATATGAATTATATATTAAATAATAATGTGTGTCAAATTCATAGATTTCATGATCACTTATTTGAGTAAAATACATAATGTAAGATAGCAGAGTGGACAAGATGTCTATTATACACGATAGTTATACAATTATTATAAGTACAAATTTACACTATGTTAAGGAATGTAGCTCATAGAATATCAAAATGAAATTGATAGTTAAATCAACATTTTTTTTAGGAAAACTTCAAAAAACTAAATAAAATAAAACGTTTTCACAGTTACTACAAAATTAAAATTTCATGACTTTTCCAGCCGATAAAAAAAAAAAAACCATACTTAACTTTAAGGATAAAGGTATACATGCATAATTTTCTTTTTTTTTTGCTATTATCAGCCCCCATTTAGGGCTATCAAAGCCTCCCCAAAGAAGGTTTCTTTACCATTTGTACTCAAATGGGACAGGTCGTTAGTCTGTCACCGGGGAGAAGGATAGCAACTCCAAATACCAAACTGATCTCTAGTTTGGACTCCCGTGACCGAATTTCAAACTCGAGGCAGTGCCCGTCAAAAACTGCCACGTTACCAACTTGGTCACACCATCCATCACATACATGCATAATACATTATTTATATAGACTGTGTTTGATTTTATCAACCTCTCTCTTAGTATTAATGTTTAATTACCAATTGAAATTTTGGAAATAGATTGGGTTTAATCAAACTTAAAAACACTTCCTAATCTACCACCTCCTTACCAAGAGATATAGACTTATGAGATGATTTATAAAAATAAATCATCATAATTTTATTAAAATTTTTGATTAAAGATAATAACTAATGATGGGCATTTTCGAATATTTTAAACTATCGAATAACTATTCTAATTGTTTTTATACAACCGAATAGTTTATTTTTAGTATAAACTATCGAATAGTTTTAAAAAATATTCGATTAGTTCTATCTAAAATTTTTATTAAGTACACTTAATTATAATAAGAAGATAATTAACGAATACTTAAAATAAATTATTATACAATTAATAATAGTAAAAACCCAGCACAGGGGGGTCGCGGCACAGTGGTGACGTGGTATAGATGGATCAAGTATAATGATATCTGACAGTGATTAAAATCACTATAAAAAAAAAAACGCTTCGATGCAAATCTTTAGATACTGTTTAATTTTAAAAAATTGGTGGACTATTCCAAAAGCTACATGATCTGCTAGTTCATTATTAATATCCTAATTAAGATAAAGTATGTAGAATGAAAAAGGGATTATTAAAAAATATTATTTCTCATAAAAAAATAATGTTGATCCATACACTTTTCAATATGTCATAGCATTATAAAGTTAAAAATGTAAAAAATAAAATCGAGAATTTTCACACAATAATAGCATTCGGTAGCCATTTTCACCGTGAAGATAAAATAAAGTCCGAAATTTTTTTTTCGCATAATAAAGTAAATTACATTAGCTTTAATTTAAGATATATATAAAAGTGTCAGACCTACTGGAACATTTTCAAAAGTTAAGTTGAAAAAGTTAATTTTTTGTGAAAAAGTTGTCATTTTAAATCCCCCCTAGTGGGCAGATAAAGAGTCAAATTTACAAAAAAAATATATCAAATGATAGGTAAAGACATCAAGCATCTATAAAAAAAAAAATTATATTGATATGTTTATTTTTGAAAAAGTTACGGCACATTTAAATAAAAAAAATTGAAAAAATTTCGAAAATTAGCGATTTTTAAATTTGTAATTTTTTTGGAGGTTTTCCCCATTTACGGGGAACGAAGGAAATTTTTTCAATTTTTGAGGGTAATGTCTTCGACTAGATACGATTTGTGATCTTTTGACGTATCGTTGAAAGAAATCCGTTCGGTGAGAGCTAAGAAAAAGTGGTAACAGACACAAAAAAAAAAAATTAACACATCTTAGTAAAACCAATGCCTTCTCAGCTTCGCATCGAAGCTAAAATTAGTGATGGGCATTTTCAAATATTTTAAACTATCGTATAACTATTTGAATTGTGTTTATAAAACCGAATAGTTTATTTTTAGCATAAACTATTCGAATACATTGTGTAACTGTTGAATATTTTTACTATTAGAATATTTTTTGAATGACTATCGAATAGTTTGATAGTTACTATTTGATATTTCCCATCACTAGTAATAAAAGTTTTAACCAAGAAAATTTGAACTCTTAATTCTTCCCTTATGATAGAATTAATTTTTAATTAGACATTTTTAAAAATGTAAGCAGTCCCAAGATTGACAAAAAATATGCACACATGGCTCCTCTGGATATTTAAAAGTAATTACACATTTAAATCATTAACATTTTAACTTTCATACGAATCTGAAAAGGTATTAATTTTAGCATGATGTATTTTTTTTTTTTTTCATAAATTCTAAGCTCTCAATGAGCTGAATTTGATGATCTAAGAAAGAACCTGATTTTAAATTAATAAAACTATTAAAAGACAAAAATTGAAGAAAAAAATTCCTTAATTTCAGGAATTTAGAAAAGTATCTTAAAATTAGATAGCCACCAATTCAAAAGAGAAAAATCAGAAATTTTTCTGCATTTTAAAATTACAATACTTTTTATTAAAAAGTTGAATTTATATGAAATTATAATACAACACATTTATAATAAAAATATTTCTTCTGATATTCTATTCATGAAAGTATAATAGAAAATTTGAGTGCAAGAAAGGTTTGAACAAGACCACCAATATAAAATTTTTTTTCTTTAATTTCAATTTTTTAACATTATCTTACACAAAATCAGAATTTATTACAAATTTAATAACATAGATTTAGAAATCAAATTTAGTTACTCTATAATTTGTAACTTTGAATAAAATTACTAAATATTAAAAAATAAGAAATGCTTACTGTGGCAAGACCAATAGCTGTAGCTTGGGCAGCTATGTTTGTACCTTTTCTTGTGTTTTTAAATCCTTCCATACCGCAAGATCTTATCATAATTCTTTCACCTTAAAAGTAATATAAAATATTTTAACTATCATAAATCACTCTTCTTAAACAAAAAATGAGGTTAAATAATTTTTAAATGTTTGTTAAATAAGTATTGAATAAATTGTTTTGTTCCATTTTAGACACATATTGGATAAATATGGCATACAGAAATATTTATATTATAAAACAAAATAAATTAATGGTTTCAAAAAATTTCCGAGTATAAAATATACATTTATTATAAAAAAAAAATAGTTACTATAAATAGATTATTTATTTAAAACAATATAATAGAAATATAGGGGTATAATTGCCAAGTACTTAGGAAAAGTTTATGAAAAGAGCACAGAAACTCTTTAAAATAAATAGGCAATATGACAGTACTAACAAATTATAAGAGGAAATGGCAAGGACTTCTGCTATTTCATTGTCTGAAATACTTATATGATTAGAAGTTAAAGATTAGAAGCTTAAAATCGATTAAAAAAAAAAAATTTAGTTCAGAAATAATTTTTTGCAAGCCAAATGCTTTGCGATACATGAGGATCTGATATATTATATTTAAGATCATATATGATACCATCACATTTGGTTTAAAAAATACTATTAATAGACATTTTCTGTAGGGATCTAACATTATCAAATTAAAAGTCTTAAAAGTTGGATGCTATAAGGAATCAATTTATGAACAGTCATATAAAAGAAATTTCTTATTAGATTCCAGGAAATTAAAATTTTAATTTTAATCAATTTAAATCTTACCGTTACTTTTTGTTAAATGAAGTATTGTGTTATTCTTTGAAGACTTTATGTGACAAATAGGTAATTCAGAAAATTTGATGCCACCAACCAACATATCTGGAGTTTTGTCATCTGGATACATGTCTTCTTTCCTCAATAATTTATTATTTTAAAAGATTAATCTTAATAATTTAAAAATATTTCAATTAATTATAAAGAATGTAAACTAAATTAGAATCATTAAAACATCAATTATAAATTTATTGTACTTAATTAAGTAATTATACACGATAATTATTGGGATAAGAACATAGTCAAACAAATCAACCCTAAACAGAACTTTGGTTTTTTCTCCCTCCACTCAAGTGATTAATAAAACAAAATTTTAATTCATTTAAAATGTGTAAAAATAGTTGTATAAAATAAATAAAGCACACAAAACAGTAGTTAAATAATAAAACTAAAATTGATTGTTTCTAAAATCAAAATGTTTGGTATTAAAAAAAATGGCGTCTTGATATCGACACAAAATCAGTAAATTTGAATGAAATCAATATTTTTTATTAACTAGACTTACTTCGTAATGATCGAATCGATAGATATGAATTTTTCTCCATCCGTACCTTCGTCTATTGAAGGTACAGACGCCAAAAAACTTCGACGATCTCTATTTTTAAAGGATGGAAATGAAGTACATAACTGGCAGACATTTTGATTCTTCGCGCTCACTATCATATACCTTGAGGTCAATTTTTTATTAAAATAGCTAATTATACGGGTAAACATTTTATCATTCTTTTTATTCTTTAATACTTAATACAACATTTGTTTAGTAGCTAAACAAATTATATCTGCAATAAATTAAAAAAATATTACTATATCGCGAAAGAAATAGCGAAAAATTAAGGTTTTAACCCAAAGATCTACACACTAAAGTAACAGTATAACTTTAAACGTGTTACTACGCATGAAGATAATTATTATACGCAATTATCAGTAAAAAAAAGATACGTCATGACCATGACGTTCATCACCGGTTGAGGTAATAGAATAGTGACCGAGTGAATATTATTAAACTAGTCGATAGTCTAAAACTATCGATTTAACCAGCTGTTCTCAAAAACTTAACAGAAACAAATGTTCTTCGATAGTATTTAGTTATCGAAACTGAACAGTTGAACCAGACAATATGAAAAGTCTGAACATTTTCATGTAGTCTGTGGTCAAACTGTTCCCATTAATTAAATGATTACTAACCATTAAGCATATTATCGTTTTAAAACAATAAATGAAAATTTGTATGACAGAATTCTTTTGACCATTTAACACAATTAAATAATTTATACAGTAGTTTTTATTAGAATGCAAACAAAATTGAACATTTTGTTCAGTAGTTCAACTGGTTAGTTTTTTAGTAACTACGGATATTTCCCGTAATCAAAACTATTCGATAGTGCCCATTACTAAAATAGAATATATAATGTGATTTGTTGCGCAGGTTTAATATAACCACAAACCGCATAATATAGACAATAAACTAAATATCTAACACTTTTATATAGCCTGTATTCCCCGGTAAAATCAAATAGCCACCATCTTTTTTAGGCTCAACCTTTATTTCCTTTACGTTGTATAGAAAAAATTATTTTGTTATTAGAGATAACAAAATAATTGAATATAAAGTAATGATGGGCAATTATCAAAATTTAATCGAAATGAAAATATTGATCGATTTAAAATTCGGACAAAATTATATGATTTTTCGATTAAAATTTTTTTTTTAAATAAATATGTATTAATATGCCGATAGTTAATAATGTGGTAAACTGGGGTTTCTACGTCCAATTTGCCCACGCGGATAAGTGTAATCGAGAAGAGTCAAAATAATAACTATAATGTAACATTCATCGATTGTACACTGACCACCGAGTGAGTGGTCAGGTCCCTTTTTATTAGAAATAATAATCAATTAACAATGTTTCTAGTGTTATAGTTTCTAATACAATTAATAATAATCTATTATTTACTTTTACTTTCTAATAATACAAATTCCTTAAAACTAATATTTACATATAGTTATGAGTTCATGACAATAAAATAATTAACTAGACAGCGTTTTTGAATACATTAAAACTCTAAAATAAAATAAATTTATAAATTTGCATAATACATTTCATTATAATAGATGATAAACTAGTGATATGTTACTGAATAACTCTGGTATAACCTTTGATATAAGAATAATAATAAAAAAAGGAAACACAGCACAGTGAGGTCGCAGCACAGATGGGACGTGGCATAATTGGGTCCAGTATAAATTTAATCGGACAGTGATTAAAATCACTATCATTAGAAACGCTTCAATGCAAATCTGTAGACAGTGTTTAATTCTATGAAATTGGTGGTTAATTATAAAAGCAAAATATTTTAAATTATATATTATACAATTTTTATAATTAATTATTTTCAAATTATTATTGATTTTTATTTTTAATATGTTAAAAATAATAATTCTAACCTACTTTTTTCGTCTTTTAAAGAGAAAGTTTATAATAAAAAAAAAATGAATGTTACCATAACTTTTAGCTCAACTTACAAGTTTGAAATTGACATCATTAATTAGAAAAACGGTAGCACAGTGGGGTCGAGGCACAGTGTGGACGAGGCATAGATAGGACAAGTATAGATGATATCTGACAGTGATTANTAAAATTGTTAAGATTAATATGTAGTCAGCAAATTTTATAATTACTATTTACAGTAAATTTATCAGAAATGCTCTATTTTTTTTTTTTTGCATTTTTATCGATATAGATCACTTAAATAGAAATCATAGTAATCATTTATAATTAACTTTTGGTGTAAATATTTACTTTAACTATAAAAACCAATAAAAAAAAGTTGTTAAAAAGATCTACTCAATTGAGAGTATTATAAAAATTTATCAGAAATGCTCGATTTTTGACCGAATCAATATAATTTTTTGTTTATAGATACCTTAGGTATTTACCTATCATTTTATATATTTTTGTGAACATTTGACCCTTTACAAGCCCACAGGAAGGGTTTCAAAATAATAACTTTTCCAACTTAACTTTTGAAAATAGTCCGGAAAGACTGACACTTTTATATATATATCATAAATTAAAGCTTATGTAATATACTTTAATTTGAAAAAAAAAAAAATTTGACCTCTGGACTTGTCTTTGTGGTGAAAATGAACATCAAAATTAAAGAAAAACGTACGATTTCCGTTAAAAAATTCTCGATTTTATATTTTATATAACATTTGGAAAAATGTATTGATCAATATTATTATTTTTTTATAGTAAATTTTTATATACCCCTTTCATCGGACACGCTTTTTTTGTAAATCGGATCATACCTCTTTATACAAGGGGGGTCAAAACTTTAAACATGCGTATTGAAACTAGGACTTTTTGAATTTAATTTTTGAAAGTATTCCGGAAATACTGACACTTTTATATATATATTAAATTAAAGCTTATGTAATATGCTTTAATTAGAAAAAAAAAAAATTTTACCTCTGGGCTTGTCTTCATAGTAAAAATTACTACCGTATTCAAAAATATGCTATTTTTGTGTTAAAATTCTGGGTTTTGTAATTTATTTCATTTTAAAATACCTTACAAGAGGGGTACAGATTTTCATAAATATTATATAAAAAAAATTAATATAGCATAGAAAGTTAAACTTCTTTAAATTTTTTTGCTATTTGAAGCCGAGAAAATTAACTTTGAAATTTGAACTAGCTTAAATAGCTAATTTTTTCAGCGTACGGTAAGGACGTACGGTTACCGAGTTGGTGACAATTGTCACCAAATTATTTTCTCTGCTATAACTTGACCTACTTTTTTCAACGATATGTCAAATGACTACAATTCGTATCTAGTTAAAGATATTACCCTCAAAAATTGAAAAAAAATTCTAATTTATCAATTACAAACAGTTAGTTATTCTATGTTCTCCATAATGACAATTAAAATCATTCATTTTTAATGTTTTCAAAGTATTTATTGGCGAATTAAGTTTGATATGATAGGTTTCAACTACAAAATTAAATCATTTTACTTTGTAATTTAATAATTTTTTTACTCTATTTGTGTGTGCTACTACTAGACTATAATATTCCAAATTTTTTGGTAACATGTTGCTATATAAATCATTTCTAAAAAAAATGATTGTTAGTTTCTCCTGAATCAATAATGGATTTTTACAATTATAATCAAATTTATTATACGNAAATGGATTTTTACAATTATAATCAAATTTATTATACGCTCAATTGAGTAAATCTTTTTAACAACTTTGTTTTGATTGGTTCATTTAGTTAAAGTAAATCATTAAATTTAATTAAGTTCTGAATATTTCAATTGCAGAATCTTTTCAAGCACCAAAAGTTACTAGGAAATTATTACTATTACTTCTATTTAAGTTATCTATTACTATAATTTAATAATTAGAATTAGAATTTATTCATATGTTATATTTTAAAATCAAAGAACTACTAATCAGGGTATAATCAAAGAAATAAGAGTTGATGTTGCTTTGGGAATAATCCACAAATTTCTCTAAATGAAACACTATCTACAGATTTACATCGAAGCGTTTCTTATGATAGTCATTTTAATCACTGTCAGATATCATCCATACTTGTCCCATATATGCCTCGTCTACACTGTGCTACCGCTTTTTTTTCATTTTTATCCTAATAAAATTTTTATTGTAATCGATCACTTAAATATAAATCATAGTAATCATTTATAATTAACTATTGGTGTTTAAAAAGAATCTACTATTAAAATATGCAGGACTGAATTAATTTTAATGATTTACTTTAACTAAAAATACCTATAAAAAAAAAGTTGTTATAAAGATTTACCCAATTTAGCATATTATAAAATTTGATTATAATTGTAAAAATCCATTGTTACATTCAGGTGAAACTGAAAGTCATTTTTATTTTTAGATCTGTATATAGTGTTTTATTTAGAGAAATTTGTGGATTATTCCAAAAGCAACATCAACTCTTATTTCTTTGATTATATCCTAATTAGTAGTTCTTTGATTTTAAAATATAATATATGAATAAATACTAATTATAATTATGAAATTTAGTATGAAATTGATATTCAATAATTTAATATTGTAATTTAAACGGTGAAATTATAAAAATAATAAAGAAGTTATATTTTGCTTTATTTTTACGTGTATAAAAATTTAAATGGCTTGATACAATAAATTTTAATAAAAACTGTTTGTTACTATAAATAAATGCACTGAACTACAAGGAACTTTCATCAGTAACAAAAATATACCATTCTAAATCAACTTTTCGCGATGTTTTCAAATCTGCAATTAGACTTTTTCTATCACTTCTAAGTTTTAATATTATCAAAAATTAGTAATTACATATAAAAAATTCGCATCGAAGCTAAAAAATTAGCTATTTAAGCTAACTCAAATTTAAAAATTACTTTTTCGACTTTAAAAAAGTAAAAAAAATTTAATAAGTTTAATTTCTTATGTCTTATGAACTTTATTCTATGTCAATTAAATTATATAATCATCATGAAAGTCAATGTATTCCCCTAATAAGATATTTTAAAATAAAATCTAGAATTTTAATACAAAAATATCATATTTTTGAATACGGTAGCCATTTGCGCATAGAAGATAGGTCGTTGGGACAAATTTTTTTTTTAATTTTATAGTACATGACATAAGCTTTAATTTGACATATGTTTAAAGGACGCAGTATTTCCGGAACATTTTCAAAAGTTAAGTAGAAAAAGTTAGTTTTTGTAAAAAAGTTGCTAATTTAAATCCCCCCCAATGAGCAGAATAAGTGTTAGATTTTCAAAAAAATGATATAAAATAAAAGGGAAATATCTAAGGTTTTAGTATAAAAAAAAATTATGTTGATTTGTTTATTTTTGAAAAAGTTATGGAAGTTTAAAAAAAAAAATGAAAAAAATGACAAAATTTACCGATTTTTAAATTTGTAATTTTTTTGGATATTTCCCCCATCTGCGGGGAACGAGGAAAAATTTTTCAATTTTTAAGGGTAATGCCTTCAACTAGATACGATTTGTGATCTTTTGAAGTATTGTTGAAAGAAATCGGTCCAGTGAGAGCTGAGAAAAAGTGGCAACAGATATAAAAAAAAAAAAAAAAAAGCACATTATAGTAAAATTAATACCTTCTCAGATTCGCATCAAAGCTAAAAACTAAAAAACACGCTTATAAAGCACATCGAACTAAAGTGTTTAAAATTAATTTAAAACAATAATGTACGAAAAATACTAGTATTATTGTGAAAATTAGCGTCAGGCGCTCAGTATACGAAAAATATGGCACAAAGCACACCGCTTTTATCACAATAATTCTAGTACTTTTCGTACATTATTGTTTTACGCTTCTTTTAAAAATTATTTTGAAGTTTTTAGTTCGATGTGCTTTAAAAGTGTGTTTTTTAGTTTTTTTAAACTATATTTATTTGTCACTTTTTAATTTCATGTTATGATAGTAGTTAATATCAATATCATGGTTGTAACGGGTAAAGGGGATTCAGGGTTCGATTCCAGGGGGGAGTCTGAGAAACGGCTACCACATCGAAAGAAAGCAGCAGGCGCGCAACGTGGAGGTAGTGACGAAAAATGACGATACGGGAATCATCCTTTGTAATCGGAATAAATACCCTATTTGACCGCCAAGTTGTGCTCTCTTATGCAGAATATTCACCGTAATATATATATATATATATGAAATTTCAAGCACAGATTATATAAAACGTTTTATCTAATCTGTGGGTTTAGTTTGTTAAATGTGTTCACATGGTTGTTTAAATTTGAGACTCAATTATCTGGCTTGATTAACTTCAGTATTTATCTTCTCGAATATCTGTCAATTGAAATCAAAATAATAAATGAATTTTTCGTAATTTTCTTGTGTAGTTTTATTGTTTAATTAAAATTTATTTTTCCAGTATATTAGTGACTATTTTATCATTAAATATTATCAATCATTCATCTTAAATTAAATCTCAATATTTTTAATTTAATTTAATAGCATAAAAAAATGTTTGTAATGGAAAGTTGAGCCTCTATCCCATTTCAAATTTTTTTTGGAGTATGATTTAATATAATGTTTAATTTGTTTTTTGGAAAGCTGTTATTATGCTCCTTTAGTTGATACAACTCAAATCATAGATACTATGATTTACGAAGGTCATTAAAACTTTGATAGAGGTTGAATTTTTATTTTTGGCGATTAATTTGGAGGATCACAAAAAATCATAGATACTATGATTTACGAAGGTCATTAAAACTTTGATAGAGGTTGAATTTTTATTTTTGGCGATTAATTTGGAGGATCACAAAAAATCATAGATACTATGATTTACGAAGGTCATTAAAACTTTGATAGAGGTTGAATTTTTATTTTTGGCGATTAATTTGGAGGATCACAAAAAATCATAGATACTATGATTTACGAAGGTCATTAAAACTTTGATAGAGGTTGAATTTTTATTTTTGGCGATTAATTTGGAGGATCACAAAAAATCATAGATACTATGATTTACGAAGGTCATTAAAACTTTGATAGAGGTTGAATTTTTATTTTTGGCGATTAATTTGGAGGATCACAAAAATACGTTTTATAAATTTCCTTAAAACCAAAGTCGCATTAAGGAATTATGCCGCATGAGATATTCAATTCTGCCACATTCTATTTATTATTTATTTTGCTTATCAAAAAAATATCTAAATTATTCAATCCAAACTTTCATCAATTATTAAATACATTCTAATTTCGAAGCTCAATTGATTTGTTAATAATTTTTAGTTTTATAAATAATATTATTTTTTTACAGTAATTAAACAAATATGTATTTATTCACCTTGGAGAAAATATTCAATTTTTTTAATGACAATTCAAAATTTCCCTTGCCATATTTGTTTCTTATAAGATTCGAAAATGGATCTTAGTTTTATTTTTATACAATATTTTCCATATACGCAATTTTCTGGAATTATGGGAACTTGGTCTTCTAAAATTTTATTACAGAAACTCCTTCCCCAAAGAAAAAATTATGAAAATTACATATATTATTACATAGAAATATATATATATATATATTTATAGAAGAAAGAAGTAAACTTAAAAAATAGAAAAAAGACTAATTTTTAAGATATTTTTTATTACGACTCATAAAATTTAAGTTATTCTAAATTTTAAATTGTACTTTATCACTTATAACGTTTTATATATTCTTCATCAACATTAAAAGCTTAACTAAATAAAAAAAAAAAAAGATTAAGTAGATTTATATTTTACATAGCTCCCAAATATGTATAGTTAAGTAATAATTAAGTTAATAAAAAAAAAAATTGCTAATGAAACTATTAAAATATTGAATGTCAATATAAAAAATGACTATGTATTAATTTATTTTTTACTTTAAACATAATATATTTCATTTTGATTTTAAATACTCTAAAAAGCTATTTATATTTTGATTTATCACCCATGAATTACGTAACTACTGTATTATAAAATAGTTAATTCAGTTCTTTGTAGAATAATCAAAAATAAAAAAAGTTGTTAGTATTATGTAAGGTTATTAAAAATCTAACTATATCAGTAAATCCTCATGTTACTCGTTTAGTAGAGTAACAGCATCATTATAACAGGTTCAAAGTTTTTTAATAAAAAAATTTACGATTATGATAATGTTCACACAGTTGAAATTTCATTAAAACTTTATATGTATCGTTATACAAAAAAAATTGTTAAGGAAAGAAAAAATCTATCCCCTCTTCTAATTTATTTATTAGTGAGAATGAGTTGGTTAATCCAACAAATTCAGTTCTGAATTATCAGTTAGTTGTTTATTAGAAAACATCATAAGCTATATCTTTATATAGTCTATGATAACAGTCATAAATAGAAATGATATGTAATGCGACGTACTTTTGTCGGTACTATTAATGTGATGATACTTTGTCTAGGATTAAAATTATTAATAGGTAACTATAATTTTAACCATACAATTAATTATTTGTAAAACAATGCCAATTTGCTGAAAAATAGTATCAATCTTTTATTTTATAAATTATTATACTTTATAAACAGTTAAACTTTTTTTAAATTAAAAAAATGAGTGTTCCTGTTGCAATTGGTTCTACCTTTTTTGGTTGTATGAGTAATGTTGTATTTCTAGAACTACTCGTTAAGTAAGTTGATATATGTAAACAAATTGTCTATAATTACTTTTTTATTGATGATTGTATATTACAGACAAGATCCTGGAATTGGAAATTTAATAACATTTTCGCAATTTTTATTAATTGCAATCCATGGATTCATTTTTACTGCCAAATTTGGAACTAAGAAACCTAGTATCAGTATCAAGTACGTAAATTTTGCGTCTTGATGTTTCTCATTTTTATTGATAACTGAATTTATTGAAAATTTGTAAAACTAAATTCATTTTTTTTATTAGATATAAAATGTACTTAATTTATAATAGTTTATTTTATAAGATAAATTGATGCATATTTAAGTTTCTTATGTGGTAACATACTGATCAATTTGTTAATTTTTTAGGTAGCTAATATTTTGTTGAGACTAAGCCCCGTTAGTCTCTTAAGTTGCAATCATGTTATTTATAAACCATTTTTCTAATAATGACATAAATTAAAAATTAGGGTTGTCATCAATAGTGTTGCTTGAGTGTTTTATTGTTTTTATTGATAATCAACTATAGATTTTATTAAAAAATTTTATTCAAAATGTATATATTATCATAAACTATTTAATTATCTATGTGACTGAGTCGGTAATGAGGCAGTGTTTGAGGCGCACTGCCTTGGATTTGAAACTCGGTCACGGGCAGCTTAATTTTTCGAACAAGAGATCAGTTCAGTAATTGGAGTCTCCATCCCTCTCTCTGGTGACGGACTAACCACCCGTCTCGGAATTAAAATGGTTAAAAAACCTCCTCCTTTGGGGAAGGCTACTATGGCTCTTAATGGGCTGATAAAGCAGTAATGATAAAAAAAAAAAAAATGTAATTATCTATAAAATAAAAGTGGTTTTAGGAATTTTATTACTATTTTGTATAAAATCTCTGATATATCTTTACATTATATAATTACATTAGTTTTTAATATTATAATTAGTATTAGCAAAATTATTAGTAAATATGAAAACATAAATTTCAAAAAAAGTATTGCCAGCTGCTTATTAAATTGAATTCTCAAAAAAGTTACATTATTATTTGTGGTATTGACCACAGCTTGTATGTTCATGCGTTTGCATGATCTTTTTTTCTACAATGAGAAATTAAGTGAGATAAATTCCATTTCATTACTATGGTAATAAAACTTGGAAGTTTCAGCTTCAATACATCAAAAGATCACAAATTATATCTAGTTGAAGACATTATCTTCAAAAATTGAAAAAATTTGCCTCATTCTATGTAAATAGAAATCTTCAAAAAAATTACAAATTTAAAAATCTTAGCGATTGTATTTATTAATTATTTATACAAACTTAATAATCAAACATAAATATTTGTTTTATTAATCCTTTAGAATTTTGTTATTATTTGTGAAAGGCTATATTTCATATATGAGAGTCTAATTACAGATTAGAAATAGGTCCAAAAATGAATTTAGAAAAGTATATTTTAGTCTCTAATGAAAATTCCTTGTAGACCAGTAAATTTATTTATAAATAACAAACAATTTTCCATAAAAGTAATAACTACTTTATAATTTCTTCGTAAAAATTACATTACTAAATTAATAAATATCAATTTTATACTTCATTTAATTGCTATAATAAATATTTATTCATAAATAATAAAACTATAATCAGGATATAAATAAATAAATAGGAGTTCATTTTGCTTTGAATAATCCATTAACTTTTTAAAATTAAACACTATTTACAGATTTGCATCGAAGCGTTTTTTATTATAGTGATATTAATTACTGTCAGATTAAGTTTATACTGAACCCAACTATGCCACGAACAGACTGTGCTGAGATTTTTATGAATACATGATTTTGCATATTTCTTTTATGCATATTAAGAATATTGTTAATTTATTTGAACTATTAGTGAATATTATTTTTTATAATATCATTAAAATCATTTTGATAATAAGTAAAAATTATATTAAAATAAAATGTCTTAACATATTATGGTTTTCATTTCCTATTGTATTTATAAGTTCTTAGTAATTCTTTACTTAAATATGACTGTTACAATTATACTAGAGTAAAGAATTAGAATTATAGGGTAAAACATATATGAACTACAAAATGAAAATAATGTTATTAAATTACACAGTTAAACAAAATTTGAATCATAGAATGTTTATTGAATCTTTTTTTTTTTATGGTATTTTTTTTTGTGCTGATTGGGAATATGACTTTAATTTTTCTTTACTGTCAATATTTCAGTCACAATTTGGATATTTGTCAAATTACTTTTTTTTATTATTTAAAATATTAATTAAAAAAAAAAAAATTAAGTACCTCTTAATTATGTTTATTTTATTATGTTAATTTATGCAAATTTTGAAATTATTCTGAAAGTATTTACTTTTAATATAAACTTTTTAAATTGAGATTTACAGCAGTTCTATAAAAGGTAAAGCCAATTTTTCTTTTATAATTTTGTTTTTATTAACATTTATGCTTTTTGTACATATTTATAAAATTCTCTTCAATATAATAATTAATATATAGCAATATAAATATTTATAAAAAAAAAAATGTATAAGATGTAAGATCAGTTTTTCCATTTTTAAATTACTGTAAAACTTAACCTAAAATTCATATCAAAGGGGAAAATTTACAGAATGATTTCGAGATTTGTTAAATTATCATTATGATACTATAAACATTGATTTTATATAGTACTTTCAATATGCTTACAATGCATATTTGCATGCCGTTTAATATTTTGAGTTTTTTAGTGCATGAATGTACAAACACTAGTACTGTCTAAGTTATTACTTTTTCATTTTGAAAAAATTTTCAAGTTATGATTATATTGTTTAAATTTTAATTAGTTATACAATTGAATTTTATAATTTTACTATAACTGGAACAATATATATAGAGTGATTAATTTATTATGGAACATAGATTTTTTTTTCTTTGTCAACCCGAAGTTAGTTTACAGCTCCAATTCTTCATTATAACCGGCTACCCGCCTTTTCTTTAAGTTCCTTAAAAATTTTGACTCTTGCATCACATTTAATTTGTCCTATATAAGAGTTTCAGGGACGTCCTGCAGTTTTTTTCTATCTATCATACTCTGTCATATATATTATGTAACTCGTCTGGGTGTCTCAGGGCTTGTCCAAACATTTTCCAGCGTCTTGCTCTAATCTTATCTATGAGTGTGCGTTTTTCTCCATAGCTCTAAGTACTTCTTTATTTATTTTCCGCTCTATCCAACTTATTTTTTTCATACGTCACCAACATCACATCTCGAAGGCTTCTAGTGTTTTCTTTTTGGTATCTTATATTACCCAAGTTTTACAACTATGTAAAACTGTGTTGCAACATTCCATATATATGTTTTTATAAGTCTCTTCTTGATATTGAGATATAACTTTTTGAAGTAAGCAACTTATGTTTTTTACTAAAGGCAGTTTTTGCTAATGCTATGCGTTATTTTAGCTCGCGGTGCTCTTACTATCAGATGTGATTTTGCTCCCTAGGTATACCATTTCCTTTATTTTTTCAAGGTTTTGTCTATCTATGTATACATCATCTTTTACTTTCGGGTCTTTGGCACAGACTAAGATTTTCACTTTTGCACTATTTATTTTCATTTCTGATGTTCTGAGCATTTCATCCATATCTTCAACTGCATGTTATATGTCACCTTTACTCTCTGCTATTACTACAATGTCATCGGCAAATTGTATCATTGAAACAATTTCTCCACCAATTTTGATTCCAATATTTAGTCTTGTTAGCTTTCACTATATTTATAACTTTTTTAATGTAGCAGTTAAAAATTGATAGTGATAATCTACACCCTTGTCGGACTCCTTTTTTAATGTAAGCTGTCTGATTCTTGTAAAGACTGAGGATGATTCTTAGGTCATGTTCAACATCTATTTCTCGTAATGTGAGCAGCATTTTGTTCCAATTTACTTTGTCGAAGGCTTTTTACAAGTCTATTAAGGCCGAGTATGTAACTTTATTTTAGCACCCGCAGTCCTAAAATTACTTCTCGTGTACCTTTTTGTCTTCTAAATCCACATTGGTTATTTTTTAAGTACTGCTCCACTTTTCCTTTTATTTTTCGATTTATTTTTTTTGTTAAGATTTTTGATACATGTGTCAGTAGACTAAGTGTTTTAAACTGTTCACAAGACAAGTGGCATAATTGTGATTTCTCCTAAAATAATAATAAAATTGGAAAAAAAATTTTTGATTTATTGAGAAGTATTTATTTTTCAATTTAGGGAAGGTCTATTTAAGAAAATTACTGATGATAGCAACTTCTTAAAATAGTTTAGGACTTATGAATACTTTCATACTTGATAAAATTGAATCAATTGTAAAATCATGTTAACCTTAAAATTTAAGGTTTAAGTATAAATAATAGATTATAGGTTTTAATTTATGATATTTATTTTTATTTTCAGAGGTTATTTGGTTTTAGTAGTAATGTTTTTTGTAACAAATGTGTTAAACAATTATGCATTTGATTTGAATATTGCCATGCCACTGCATATGATATTTCGAGCGGTATATTGATTACAAATACTTTTTTTTTTTAATATAAACTATAAGTTCAAAAAAAAAATTAGTACAATATTAAAACAGTGTTCATACATTATAAAAATATTTATTAAATTTAGGGTTCTTTAATAGCTAACATGGTGATGGGTATAATCATCCTCAAAAAAAGGTACAGTCTTGACAAATATATATCAGTTATCATGATAACAATTGGTATTTCAGTTTGTACTATTGTGTCTAGTCAAGATGTAGTGAGTATTCTAATTATTTTCAGTACTTAAAATATCATTATATATATTATAGTTTCTTTGATTTGAATGTATCATAACTTGGGCATGTTTGGAAGCATAGTATAAAATATTTGTTAAATATTGACTAAATAAAATTTAATTTGAGCATGTCAAATATCAATCTATTTTTTCTAATGTTAAAATTTGGTAAAATATAATTATATCCTATTTTGACTTGCTTTTATAGTTAAAATAAGCTACAAATTTTTTTCTGTGAAGACAAATTTTATCTAATTATAATAGGTAACATTTAAACATATTTTTACAGTTTTACTGTGTTGTTTAATATTATGTGAAATGAAAACTGCGTGGTTTAAGTAGGGTTAGGCCTCCTTCATAAACTATTATAATATCTGTTTAATAATTTTCTGATAACATATATATATTTTACATACAGGGAGATTAATATATGGGTAAGATAATCAATTTTTCAGAATCTATTTAAAATTGTATATTACTAAAAAAAAAAGTGATTTAACTATAAATGCATTTTATTAAAAAATATTCCCTAAAATTAGGATTAGATTTTTTTTTGTTTGTTTTTATTATTAAAATTTTATTGAATTTTTTTTGTTTAATGTAAATGGGTTCAAAAAAAAATTTAAATGTAATGTTTGAAATTTATTTATTTGTGTTTTATTAAGAATTGTTTTATGTTATAAATTATATTATGTATTAAAATATTCACTTTTATTGATATAAATTTTTTTTTTATTTCTTGATAGCATTTTGACAACATTTTTTGTTTTTAATATAATGTTATTCATATATATTTTTGGCATGTCTATAATATCCTTTAGGTTTAAAAATTATATAATCATTTAGAGCAAGGATTTATTTATACCAAAAATTTATTTTAAAATAAAATAAAATTTTATATTATGAATGACTATAATTTTTTTTTTTTTAGAAAAAAACTGTTATACGAGGGGTTGAACAGAATACTTCTGAATTCGAAGATTTTTTTTGGTGGTGTTTAGGTATAGTATAATATTTATAGTTTTTTTTAAATCTTACTACTTATTTAATTATTCTTAAACAATTATATTAATCATATTATTTTAATGTATAAAAGTTGTAATTTTTCATTTGATTGACTTTTAATTTTTTTAGCTTCGATGTGAAGTTAAGAAGATATTAATTTTACCATAATGTGTTTATTTTATTATGTCTATCACTACTTTTTCTCAGCTCACTGAACAGATTTTCTCAATTATACATCAAAAGATCACAAATCATATCTAGTTGAAGACATTATCTTCAAAAATTGAAAATTTTTCTCTCATTCCCCTTAAATGGTGGATATCAACCAAAAAATTACGATTTTTAAAATCGGTAAATTTCGACATTTTTTCATTTTTTTACTCTAAAAATTGCTATAACTTATTTAAAAATGAACAAATCAAAATTATTTTTTATTTATATTGAAACCTCAGGTATTTCCCTATTATTTGATATAATTTTTTTAAAAAACGAACCTTTACTTTCTTACAAAGTTGATTCAAAATAGCAACTTTTTTTACAAAACTCAACTTATTCAACTTGACTTTTCAAAATTTTGTTAAATTAAAGTTTATGCTACGTACTATAAATTAAATATAAAAATTTGTTCCGACGACCTATCTTCTATGTGCAAATATGGTTGCCTTGATTTGATAAATTCAGAGTTTGTTTCATTTTTATCTCAATTATATTGAATAACTTCAATAAATATAAATGATGATCCCATCACTGAAGTCTCTCCTCTTGAGAAAAAATTTTTTATTCATATTAAAATATCCGGAAATATTGAAACTTATTTAATCTTAAATTAAAGTTTATGTAATATACATAAAAATTTTTTTAAATAAATTACTAAAAAGAATTTTGAGATATAGTGGATATAGTTATCATATTCAAAAATTTGCTATTTTTGTGTTAAAATTCTTGGTATTGTATTTTAATTTATTTTAATATACCTTATAATGGGGTACACTGATTATCATGAATATTATATAAAACTAATTGACATAGAATATAAAGTTATACATATTTCAATTTTTTTTTTTTTTTTTTAAAGTCAAAAAAATTAATTTTAACATTGGAATTAGCTTAAATTGCCAATTTTATCAAAAAACGAATGCAACAAAAGTTTGCATATTCAGTAAAAATCATTGCTTGTGACAATGATTTTTTTGCAATTTTTCCTTAATTATTTTTGAGTTAGAATTTTGCTTTTGAATAATCCACCAATTTCTTAAAATTAAACACTATCTATAGACTTGCATCAAAGCATTTCTTATGATAGTGATTTTAATCACTGTCAGATATCATCTATACCAGTCCCAACTATACAATGTTCACACTGTGCTACCGTTGTTTTTTGTTGTTCTTTTGTTATATACATTTTATTTGTTTAATTTATCTATTTTTATTTTCAATTGCAACATACATATCTAATACGTTTATATAGCTTTTTCTACTTTCCCTCTGCATATATATATTTTTTTTGATTATTGATATTTCAAAGTTATAAACTTCCATAAGAGTTATGGAAGCTTTTATCGTAATTTTATAATTACATAATTTATTGAATTTGTAGTTCCTGTATAGTTACAATTAAAATAAACATGGTGCTTATAAATCAAGTATCAAATACTTGATAGTAAAATTATATATTTAAAAATAATTAAAGTTACTTGAATAAACTCTTAGAGTTGCTTTATTAATATATTTACATCATTAAATTTAAGGTCACTCTCAAAAGATATTAGCCACTAAGTATTTAAATAATAATTATGATTTAGTAAAAATCAATTTAACTTTTAGGAATAACATGTTTAACTGTTGCATTGTTCATTTCTGCTCGAATGGGTATTTATCAAGAAACATTGTACAAAAAACATGGGAAACATCCTCAAGAAGCTTTATTTTACACTGTAAGGAAAATAACTATATAATGTTAAAAGTTAAAATGCTATCATATATTTTATTTATTCATCAACTTATCTTTGCCGTCCTCTCTTAAAAGCTACTGCTTGTGCTAGAGAGGATGGTAAAATATACCTAGCTTATTACTATGAAATCAAATCTTGGTACCTATAAATGAAAGCATAATGTTTTCTCCAAATAAGGTAAGTACGGGAACCTATTAATAAGTTTTTTAATTATTGATGATTTGTAAATAAATTATTCATAACTTTGTTTGAAATTTAATTTTTGTACATTTTATAGTAAAAAAAATTATACATCGCAATAATATTACTAAACAGTATTGGCAAATAAATTTTTTTTTTTAGTTCTGAAAACCCAAATATTTTTTTATTTTTTAATCCAAAAAGCATTGATTGCCGCTAAACATGTATTTAAGGTTGCTATGTTTAAAATATCTGTATAAGAAAAATAATTTAATTCTTATAATTTTATTATCATATAATATACCTTTCTTTGAGTATACTAATTGTATTTTTATATTTTTTAGCATTTACTGCCATTGCCTTGGTTTCTATTTCTGTACTCAAATTTAAAAGAACATACTATAATGGCATTTGAAAGTGAACCTTTACCATACATAAATTTAAATGTACCTAGTACAGTTATCTATTTAATTGGAAATGTAATTACACAGTATCCTTTGATTAATGTTTAATAATCTTATCATTTTGAAAATATTTATTAATATATTTTAAAACAAGATTTTAAGAATTTTTTTCTTAATTATTTTAATTTTAGATATTTATGCATAAGTTCAGTGTATTTTTTAACTACTGAGTGTTCATCGTTAACTGTAACTCTGGTATTAACACTCAGAAAGTTTACCAGCTTATTATTCAGCATAATATATTTCAGGAATCCATTCACACTTTATCATTGGATTGGAACTATTTTAGTATTTGTTGGTACAATTATTTTTACTGAATTACTACAAAAATTATCAGCTTTAACTTCCCCAAAAAAAACCAAAACCAATTAAAAATTATTGTCTATTTCTTTTTATAGTCAAAATGTAGATTTTTTAAAAGTTAAAAAAAAATTGTAAAACAAAGTATTTATTTAATTTATATTGTATTTGACAATAATGTTAATAATTTACAGAATTAATATTATAAGGCTAAATTTTATAAGAAATTAAATGTGATATGATAATTATTTATAAAACTTAATTTATTTTTATAGTGTAATTACACAATAATCAATGTGTTATTGAGTAAAAACACAAAATGGTGCATTTCCTATAACTAAAAAAGTTTTTATTAATTTTTATTCATTGATGAAAACCAAAATCTTTGCTAAAAGCAACTATTATGTCATGTAAACTAAAGTAGGTACCAGTTACAAAACCTAGCAAACCTAAGATAATTGTTATAATATCCATTTGAAGTTTCCACTTATAAGCTCCAAATCCTTCTTCTTTCCATACAACCATATGGCAAATCGGTGGAAATATTAGAGCCAAAAACGTACTTGCAATTGCTCCTACTAATGATATAAATAATGCCAAATGAGGTATTACTTCAGCTGCAATAACTGTAAGTTAAAAATTCAATATTAAATATATTCTATAAAGCTTTAAATAATTTTCTTACATGTTGCAAAAACTAGAGCTGCTCGTAGGAGGTATTCAGCTAAAGCTGGTGATTGGAATGGTCCATACTTTTCTTGTACAGATGGCCATAATATAGCAACAGGTACATAGAATTGTAGAGTATAAGTGCAAATTATCGCAAACACCATCAAACCAACAACAATTTTAGATAAACTAGAAATATCGGTTAATTTTTAAATACATGCAATTATAAATTAGCAATTAGGGAGAAATTACATTAATGTTGGTGGAAGATTGAGTGTAAGGCTGCCTTTAACATCATCACCAAATCTCCAGAAGCCAACAAATCCCATTGTTAAAATGATAAATGTTACAATTGTCATACCAATGTTTAACACACCCAGAGTTGATGCAAATCGATTAGGTTTTTTCATTTCCAATTGAAGAGGTAATACCTAAAATCGTTTAATTTTTTATTCATTGTGATGGTAATATTGCTGGACTAATATAAAATAAAAAAAACCCAGTACAATAGATACCCATCATATCAGAGACCTGGAAAATTGGATACCAGAGTATTAATTGAAATCTGACAACGATTAACATTACTGTCATAAAATGATTCTATGTGAATGTGCTTGAAGAAAGTTCGACTTTTTGGAGATTGCTAGTTTTTAACTAGCTATTAAACTAAAATTTTTTTTCAACTCTATGAGATCATTGTTACATAACCATATTATCAAATTTATTTTTGTTTTAAGAATTTCATGCACAATTTATTATTTTAATTAATTGGGGAATTAGCAATATAAGGGGTCGTCGGCTTGGCCCAATGAGTAGAGATGTATGTTTCGGGTACCAACGAGATGATTCTCGTGATTATCTTGTTGGTGGTGACTGGTCTCTGGTGCAAACTTGCCATAATACTCGTCCCGTCAATTATTGGTTTAGCTAAGAACCATCTTTGACTTCCTAATATGTGAAAGAGGGCCACCCTTTATGTAGCATGTTAAGTTCAGAAAATAGAAGGTATTAAAGTAATTGATTTAGCAATACATAATAAAATATTCCATATTTAAAAAACTAAACCTAGTTAAGTGTGTCTGTTAACACATTGATGGATATACTAATGAAAGTCTTTTTGTAATTTTATTATTACTATTATTTTATTAATTTCCCAGTTTTTCAGTAATGTAGTTCCAAATTAATTCCATTGAATTTATATGAGTGGTACGTACTAGACTGATTCCTTCAAAAGCGTAAATAGCTGTGCCAAAGAATAAAGGTATTTGTGACCAATGTGCAACCGCTGTTCTAGTAGCTAATGGTGGTAAGTCTACTAAACAATATGATAAAATTATGCCTAATCCAATAGCCATTGAAATATTCGCGGCGGTGGATAGTGGCGCTATAAACTTTAAATTTCTTATCATAGCACAAGACATGATTGGAATTAGTGCAAACACCATATGAATGTGAATGTCTAATACTTTTCCATATTCATCACAAAACTAAAAAATAAGAAAGTCTTATTACATTCTTTAAAATATTATTTTATAGAGTTTAATGTTTGAATGGTTATAATGAATGACTAACTTGTTTAATTGAGCTAGACACAAATAATATGTATACACAACAAAAACCCAATTGAGTAATTATAACAAATACATTAACTGTAGTCCTAAAATTAAAACAAATTTTATTTTAAAAATATTGTGTAAATTAATTCTACGGGAAGTTAGCTATTAATAGAATGCTATAAATAGAATAGCTATTCTATTTAATAAAAAAAATTATTTTACCTAAATAAATCTGCATGTTTCTGTAACCGTTTCGGTCCAGTAGCAAATGATAACTCAACTGTTTCGGAAAATGTCGGGCAATGTTCCAGTTTCAGTCGGCTCTTCAATTTATGAGCAACATTTAACTAAAGAAAATATATACATTAAATAGCTTTAGAAAAATAATTTTTTTTCAATTTTGACAGTCCCAACCGTTAAAAATATTTCAATTCAAATAAAGAAATAAATTATTGTTACAAAATTTGGTCAATAATGAATAACCCTACGGCGCTCAAGAGGGTTGAAAATTGGACACAAGGAAGTTGGGTAGTTTTTATATTTTCCTTGTTACATACACTATCACGTGTTTGTGATTAAATTTATAAATTCTCAAATTTATGAGAATATAAATTATAAATTAAATAAAAAAAAACAAAAGTTTTAAATAAGTTTTTATTTTTAATTTAAAATTTTTATTGAAAAAAATTTAATTTATACATTTTATTTTTGCCGAGAAATTCCCGTATTTTTTAAATTTAGTTTCTTTGGATAAACTGTTTAATATACGATTAAACATTTTATGGAAAAATAGCTGAAAATTAGAATTCCTTTGATTAATGTTCAATATTTTTTTTTGTACATTTCAATGGCATACAGGTATATTATAAAGGCGATATATTAAACAGCCTTTAACTAAAAATATGGATTTTTCAGTATAATTTATATTTGAGTTGTTATCCTTCTATCATTTCATCTCAACAATTTGGAGTTTATGCTTTCCAATAACCACGGTTTCTTCTATTTCTTCACATTTTGACTCTACCGGTGAATTAAGTATTTAAATTTATTCTTATAAAAAATTATGGAATAGTATCAAGACCCATTAAAAAATATTTTATTAATATTTTCAATATATATTATATTAATAAAAAAAGTTAGTGGCCACTATTGGTTAAATACAATTCTTATTCGACACGATAACGAAAATAACATAATGGTTTTAACTTGGTACATTATAATATTTATTTTATTATAAAATCAAATATCATGACTTTGAGTTTTACTTACCAATATGTGATTGTTGTAAATGCAGACAGTACCGATAAAAACAGTGAGTAGTGGTGCCATTAAAAGACCACCATTTCTAAAAGCATCTCCCATTGCTAGCATACCACATCCTATGTTACCTTTTAAAAGATGCATAAGAGTCTCGCAGTATCTAGGATATACATTTTTTATTACTTAATTGAAATATTTAATGTATTTATCGAGTTTTACGTAGTAGGGTGTTCAGAAACAGGATGGCCATGCACTGCTTTTGCAACGGCTTCTGATTTTTCCTTGTCTATTACAGAAGAGTTAGCTTCGACATCTTGTCCACTGCTCTTGCAAGACTTGTCGCCCATTTTTAACGACTCTAATTTATATATATATATATATATATTGAATTATAATACTATTAATTATGAAATTGTTCAAATGCAACTATGATAATATTCAGAGTTATATCTCTAATTTATTTATCTATAAATTATGTAATCTAAAATTTCTATGTCTTAAGGTTCTATTTACTTTGATCTTAGCAATTTCAGTTAAATAATAATTTAATTATAATTAAGTTATTAAAATCATTTATTTTTTCGCTATTAAAAATTGGAGTACAAAATTTTCTAGATGCTAAAGCTTCCTATATTTAACTTGATATGATATTCTTAATGGTTTTTAACACGCTTCTATTAATTTCACGTGTATATTGTAAGTTTGTTTGTAACTCCACGTGCCATGTGTTATTTATTCTCGCGTATCCCGTTGTCTATGACCTTGAGACTACTATGTCGTAACGCATTCACCCCACCCCGACACCACGTGCCGGCAACACTAATTCTGTGTATTTTTATTTTTGGTTTTCGTACCCGTAAATGCGCACGTGTCATCTATATTATATATAAATATAATAAATTTTTTATTGTTTATTATTAGATATAAACATTTAAAGATTCAATTTTTTTAAATTTAATATACATGTATAATATAGAGGGTGTTCAGTAAATAAGGAAACGAATTTCTATTGTACTCATTGTTTGTAACAATTTAACTGTTTCCTAACTTACTGAACACCCCTGTATAAGGGATTACAAATAAAGGTAGCTAATTGGTTTTTTATGACGATATTCGCAGGTATATAACCTTTATTATCAATGGTGATAAAATACATTGTTGTGAATTTATAAACACATTAACTGGAAATACAGAAATTATATCTATTGATAGTCATAATTCACAATAAACACTCCGTGACTGTGACAGCGATGTCATAAAAAACTAAAAAGTGAAAAATAAATATATAGTTTAAAAAAGCTAAAAACTACGCTTTTAAAGCATATATGTAGAACAACACGTAAAATATTAGATTATTGTTTACCTGCTGCAAACTTTTTAACATACATTCAATATCTCATGAGTGATTGAAACTGTCGTGGAATCATTTTACGTATTTATAATTATTTTCATTAAATGATAATGTTGTCTATAATGTTTGAATATTGTCTATGCAATGGAGTTGTCGCGTTTAAGGATAATCATTATTATAATTGAATATTGGTGTTTCAGTGTTAATATTAATTAAAAATTACCTAATTGAAAGTATTTTTTATCGATGATAAATTAATAAAAAATAATGAGTTTTTTAATACTTGAATTACGTATTATAATACGTGATTTAGAAATATTTTTAATTGTTTAATAAAGTTTAAATTTTTTCAATAACTTATGTTTACACATAGGCGGCATAAAGATTTAAGTTGAGGCAGCAAAAATTTATATCAGCCCGTAACCTTTCCTAAACGGCTCATAGATTATTCAGTTTAAAAACTTAATGTAGTACAATAAAACAAATTACTATTTAATCCTTAGTAGTAGTTTTCTCTTTTGAGTTACTATTACAAGCGAACCATTTTAATAAATTGGACCAATTGAGGGCAGCAAAAACTCCCTGTGCTTGCCCCTGTAGGCACGCTTATGGTTTTGCATAATATCGTTGGCCTAGTGCCGAAACTCATTAACAGTTAATATAATTTTTTTTTAAATTTCCTATTATTAACATTTGGAGTACAAATAATTGATCTTTATTTTGTTGAGACAATGTAAAACACAGTTAAAATATTTATACCGTTTATATAAAAAAATCAAAATTACTCATTTGTACATTTAAAAGCTGCAAGACCGCATTTGGGTGGCTGTGTTGCCCTTTGACCCCAGCGACATATTTATGACTCTTTTAGGGGGCGGAAAATGTTTACAAAACACTATGATACCAAGGTATTGTGTAAATTGTTGCTGGTATTATCATCTAAAAATTGTAATTATTATGTTTTACCCATATCCAAAAAAAATATGTTCCGTGGTTAGAATTCTACTAATTTTGATCTATTTTTTTGCTTAAAGGGGTGTCCAAAAAAATTGGTCAGGGAGCGCCAAATGTTCAAATGTGAAGCAAAATGTTGCTATTTATTTATTGTTTAGTTAAAATTTTTTTTTTTAATTTGTATTAAACATTTTACTATTTGAAATAGTTAATTTGCTATAGTTATTCCATTCGCATTCATATACTATTTGATTTAAGATACAAAAATATACTGATTGTATTAATGTACAATATTAACATTTTTATTTTATTCAATTTGAAAATTGTTATATAAATTAATATATTTTATACATTTCAGCAATTTGAAAACTATTTTTAACTTTTGTAACTTTTTATTTCCAGTTGTAATATTTTTATTTTGTGTTTAATACACAGTTAATTATTGTGTTATACGTACGAATATTTAAATACGAGTTCAATTCAACGTGACGACTTGTTTGGAGGAAATTGTTTTATAATGTTAAATTAAAACACTGCGATCGAATATATTATGAATGACTTTTAGTTACTTTAAAAATGCATTATAGATATTTAGTTTATCGAACTAACACAAATTTACGTAATTCATACAAGACACAGTTATTTATAAATAAATATTATATGTGTGTGTAATATGTTAAAAAATATTATAAAAATGGATAATTTTAATAACACAAATTAAACATAATGTACTAAATAATATTATAGTCTATTAATCTGTTACAATGTAGTTAATTTTCTAATATTAATTTAGTTTATTCGGTCGTGTAACTAAATAGTATACTAGGGACAACTACTCTTTAAATGGATGTTATGAATTTACAACAAATAACAAAAAATATTGTTTTTTTGTTTTAAAAATTGTTTACAATTTATATATGAATTTTATAATGAATTTCAACGCTGATTCTGAATCTGGCTTCAAATATTTTTTTCACATCTAGTAGTTCTTCAGATTTCAGATTCTTCAATACACTATAACCATTGTTAAAAAGAGGCTAACACAGTGGATCGCGGCACACTAGGGACAAAAATATAGATGATATCTGACGGTGATTAAAATTACTATCATATTAAACGCTTGGATGGAAATCTTTAGATAGTGTTTAATTTTTTAAAGGAATTATTAAATTATTCTATAAGCAACATTGTACTCTTATTTTATTATTTATATCCTGATTACAAGTTTTATGATTTATAAGACTTATAAATCATAAAACTTAATTTATTACACTTAGTGTTATAAATTAATAAATATTTACAAATACAAAACAATTTGTATAGTATTTAATTTAGTATGAAATTGATATTAAATAATTAAGTATTGTAATTTCTATGGAAAAATTATAAAAAGTTATTTGTTGATGTAAAGTAAGTGATTCACCAATATGATAATATAAGTCACTCAAATTTGACTTAAAATAATAATTATATCCAGAAAATTCTTTTTTGGAATTTTTTTTTACTTTATATATTTCTCAATTTCTCAATTTATTAATTTTTAATTTTTTTTTAAATTCATATCATATACCTTATAAGGATATCAACTTTATTTTAGCTTCGATGCGAAGCTGAGAAGGTATTAATTTTACTAAGATGTGTGTTTTTTTTTTTTTTATTTTTTT
>NW_026099575.1:28954112-28954388 GCF_025091365.1 Daktulosphaira vitifoliae
TTTTTTTTGTGTCTGTTACCACTTTTTCTCAGCTCTCACCGAACCGATTTCTTTCAAAGATACGTCAAAAGATCACAAATCGTAACTAGTCGAAGACATTACCCTCAAAAATTGAAAAAATTTCCCTCGTTCCCCGTAAATGGGGAAAATCTCCAAAAAAATTACAAATTTACAAATCGCTAATTTTTTCAATTTTTTCAATTTTTTAGCTTCGATGCGAAGCTCAGAAGGTATTGGTTTTACTAAGATGTGTTTTTTTTTTTTTTTTTTTTTTTT
>NW_026099575.1:28954630-28955733 GCF_025091365.1 Daktulosphaira vitifoliae
GTCTGACACTTTTATATATATCTTAAATTAAAGCTAATGTAATATACTTTATCATGGAAAAAAAAAATTTCGGACTTTATTTTATCTTCATGGTGAAAACAGAAATCAAAGTTTATAAAAAAAATACGATTTTTGTAAAAAAATTCTTTTTTATATTTTCAACTTTATAATGCTATAACTTTTTAAAAGATGTATGGATCAATATAATTTTTTTTTTATAGATGCATGATGTCTTAACCTATCATTTGGTATATATTTTTTTTATATCTGACCCTTTACCTGCCCACAGGGAGGGATTTAAAATGACAACTTTTTCACAAAAAATTTACTTTTTCAACTTAAATTTTGAAAGTGTTCCGGAAAGTCTGACACTTTTATATATATCTTAAATTAAAGCTAATGTAATATACTTTATCATGGAAAAAAAAAATTTCGGACTTTATTTTATCTTCAAGGTGAAAATGGCTACCAAATGCTATTATTGTGTGAAAATTCTCAATTTTATTTTTTACATTTTTAACATTATAATGCTATAACTTATTGAAAAGTGTATTGATCAATATAATTTTTTTATGGGAAATACTATTTTCTAATAATCTCTTTTTTATTCGACATACTTTGTCTTAATCAGGATATTAATAAGGAACTAGCAGTTTATAGGCTTTTGGAATAATCCACCCAATTTTTTAAAATTAAACACTATCTAAAGATTTGCATCGAAGCGTTTTTTTTTGATAGTGATTTTAATCACTGTCAGATATCATTATACTTGATCCAACTATGCCACGTCACCACTGTGCCGCGACCCCCCTGTGCTGGGTTTTTTTTACTTAAAACTACTATAATTTTTTCAATAATGATTATATCAATATAAATTTTTTTATATAGATGCATAATGTCTTTACCTATCATCTGATATATTTTTTTGATAAATCTGACCTTTTAACTGCCCACAGGGGGGGGGATCTAAAATGACAAATTTTTCAACTTAAATTTTTAAAGTGTTCCAGAAATACTGTAAGTTTTATATATACCTTAAATTAAAGCTAATGTAATATACTTTAATTTGAAAAAAAAAAATTTCGGACTTTATTTTATCTTCA
>NW_026099575.1:28958014-29011204 GCF_025091365.1 Daktulosphaira vitifoliae
CACAAAAAAAAAAAAAAAACACATCTTAGTAAAACCAATACCTTCTCAGCTTCGCATCGAAGCTAAAAAAATTCGGACTTTATTTTATCTTCACGGTGAAAATGGCTACCGTATGCTATTATTGTGTGAAAATTCTCGATTTTATGTTTTACATTTTTAACTTTATAATGCTATAACTTATTGAAAATTGTATGGATCAATACAATTTTTTTATAAGAAATAATATTTATATCCCTTTTTTATTCTATATACTTTTTTTTTAAATAACACCATTTCCCTTTATATATTTGACTATTATAAATATATATATTTATTCATATATTACACTTATAAATCATAAAACTTGTAATCGGGATATAAATAAGGAAATAGGAGATCATGTAGCTTTTGGAATTATATATAATTATAATTAGCTTTTATATAATTATAAAAATTATATAATATATAATATATAATTTAAAATATTTTGCTTTTGCTATTTTGTTTTTATAAATGGCAACATATATATTTAACTAGCTAATAAATAAATAAAAATTATTGGAAATGTTGAAATAGCACTTCAAAAGTTATTAACATTTTTAAATATATAGTGGAGAAAGACCATGACAGCAATGTGTAATAATAAAAATATCATAAACCCACACTTCACCATTACTCTATATTTCAAAATAGTCATAACTTCCAAAATGATGGGTCTAAATTTGTCATCGACGAATAATTTTCTTAATTATAATTAAATCATCCTCTATACAAACACTTTATAATTTTTCTATGAAAAATAATACTTAACTATTTAATATCAATTTTATACTAAATTTAATTAATATACTTATAAATCATAAAACTTGTATTCAGAGTATAAATAAAGAAATAAGAGTACTTGTTGCTTTTGGAATAATTTATCAATATCCATTGGTAACTAAGACATTTTTTTTGGAAAGTTAAGCCCCGTTTCTTTTAATATACTTATTGGATAGACATTAAAAATTGAAAACAATTTTCCCTGTAAATATATATATATATATATATATATTGTCAAAGCGGGTCAAATGGGGTGATTACCCATATACTTCTATAGGAATATATCGTATGACATAAAATTTTATGTTATAAAAATTTCAAAATTTATCGATTTTAAAAATCATTGTTTTTGGAGGAATCTCCCTCATTTAAAGGGCAAAAGCAAAATTTTTTCAATTTTTGAAGACAATGTCTAAGAATGTATAATTTGTGATCTGGTTTTTATGTAGATCAGTTGTCATTTGGTGCCTCATAGTGTTTTGTCATTGTTGTGAAATAATCTCTTTAGAAAAATCCCGTGTACACTACTATCTTTTATTAACGAGTTGTAACGGGTTAACCTGATAATACTTTTGTGTATTTTATGGCCAGGGATTCGAAATTTATGCACTTATGATGTTTATTTTAATTTCCTCCAATTATTTTTCATGGAGTTGGTGTCTTAGATGTGGTTCAAATAAATTTTATAAATATAAGATCCCGAGTTCTGTTTATGACAGATTATGTAATAAAAAATAAAATATTTTAGAATTTTCAAAATGATTAATATATTCAATTCTCCTTACCCGATCAATAGTCTATACTTATTCCTCTCCATCACAGTAGCAAATTGTAGGTTTTAAACGCTCAAAATCTCAACAAAAAATACATATTATAAATGTGTATAATATAAATTAAAAAAAACAAAATAAAATAATTTTTTTATTAATATCTTAGGCATTTCCCTTATATTTGGTATTACTTTTTAAAATCTTAATCTTTACCTATTCAATTTAACATATTTTAAATTAAAGCTTATATTACATACTAAAATTAAAAAAAAATTTGTCCTGAAACTTTGTTTTCTATATATATGTAAATGACCAATGCAATTAAATAAAAAATGTCATTTTTATGTAAAAAATCATCGTGTCTCATGTTGTTATAATTTTTGCTTCAACAATTTTTATCAAATCTTTATGATTATATTTAGGTTAAACAGTTTAGTTATATATGAGATAGATATAAGTTATTTAATTTAATTTATTTAACTCACCCCCTTTTCAAAAATATAAAATAAATATTATTTAATTGTTTATTATAAAAGTTTTTAGGGCGGATTTTAGCATATTTTAATGTCAATCCAATAATTATACTCAAACTAAGGGAGCTTCTCTATTTAAAAAAAATGTTTTAGCTACCATTGGCTCACGATAAATTACAATTTAAATTTCATAACTAAAATTATAATTAATTAACGAAGGTCAGAATAGTCGAACATTTTTTTCTCTTTATGATTCGTTTAACGAATCAATAAAGAAATAATACAAATGAATTTTGTTTGTATTAACTACATTACTGAATCATTTAATATCAATTTAATATAATAAAATTATTAAGAAAACAAATTTTCTTTCTAGGAATAATCTTTCTAGAAATGTACATATTTAGTTAGTTCATGCTTTATATTCAATTTCAAAATTCTTACTAAATATAAAATAAAATATTATCTACAGATAAGCATATTGTGCCTCTTTTTAGATAGTGATTTAAGTACTCAGTTTCATTACTATACTAGTGTTCAATATGCCCCGTACCTACTATTCTGGATTTTTTTTTATTAAGTATTTTATCGTGTTGAGTTTTGGTATCAATTTGTATATTACTTACTATAGACGATTTAGGCTTACTAGGTTCAAAGTTTTCAGATAAAAAAAAAAATTATTTGAAAATTAATAAAAAAAATGTTTTATAAAATTACAATAGTAACCCTTTTTTGTTTACTTTATTGATATATTATTTAACATAAAATTTCATTTATTATATGATTCAGTTTAGAAGTTATTAGTTAGTAGATTAAGTTTAAAACTACACGTGTTAATTGTTTTTATTGTATTTTTGTTGAATACCTACATTTAATAAATTTTAATATCCTAGGAAAAAAACAAATCTGTTATTAATTAATATACGTTTCATAAGAAAAGGTATAAGTATGATATTATAATTAACAAATAATATACAATATTACGTTAAATGTATTTTTTGAGGTCAAAAACAAAACAAATTTTTTTTATTTCTCTGCCATTTTTAGTCATTTTAGTATGCTTTATCAAAATACTTTAGTTATAAATATAAATAAGTTCTATACAAACTAATCAGTTAAAAAATATTCTATCAAAACAAATGTATACTTTATTAGTTTTGAGTTAAAATAAGTGTTATTACTTTACTTACAGTAAATAAGTAGTATAATGAAATTAATTATGAAAAATTGTCTTCTAGAGTTATATGATTTATTTAACCAAGTAAAAATAAATACTTTTACACTATAAACGCACTTAAGCACAATAATATGTTTTAATTTTTAAAGTTCAGGTGTTATAATTAAAGTCATTTTCTCACTATTAAAGTCATAATAGAGCTAAAAACCGGATTACAAATGAGGACGGTGTATGAATTCAAATAATTAATTTTTTTAAATTTAAACAATGGCTTTAGATATATCGCAAAATATAGTGCAATAATAACAGTACTTCACATTATTTAAAATTTACACACGTACACCACGGTTTTTTAATTTTATTGTTAGCCGTCCGCCGGCGGATTTCAAACTAGAATGAGAGAACATACACTATATGAACTAGTTCAAGTAAGCTTTCCGGCTTAACACTAATAAACACCGTACTTTGATTGATTTAAATGGCTAATTAAATCATGATTCACGTTTAAAAAGTGTTGTTACATTAAATTTATAGTGAGTTTTCCAGCATCAGTCACCAGGTTACTCTTATTTATTTGTGTTTTAACTATTTACATTTTATATATGAATAAATATTGAGTGCCATAAAAATAACATTTTAAGTGTTTGTCACAACAATTATTTTCAAAAAATTCGATTTTATTCAGCAATATCTTAAAATTTTTTACTAAAAAAATTAAACTACTAAAGTTTGTAAATTTGAGAATTATATTTGAGTAAATGTAATAAGTTTTAATTTTCTTTGTACCCCGCCGTCTCTTAAGTACCCTCAAAACTGGTATTATTTCTATAAACTACTCTTTCAAAATAATAACATCAATAAAAGATAATTTTCAAGCTATAATAATACTATGTATTAAAATCTATAAAAAAAAAACTGTTTACTTAACAAGTTATTTTTTGAATATGTTGACTTCATATTTATTTTGTAACATTATATAAGTTAAAATTTAATTATGTGTATAGTGCTGGAATAACTAAAGCCACAATGAAAAAAATTATTTTAATTACTTAAATTACTCAAAATTTAATGTTTTATATTACCAAATCAACTTACTTTTAAAAGTACTTTTTAAGTAACTTAAGACACAAATAGTGGGTAAGCCGCTAAATTTTTTTAAATTTTGGTTTAGGCCATTTGAATTTTTTTTTATTCTTTTGTATATTTTAAATATAAAAATTGTTGAATACAATTTTAAAAATGAAATAATTTTTTTTATTTAATTTTTAATTTTTATTGAAATGGACAATCCCACGTTTTTTTTAAATTCTTTTGTAATTATTAATATTTCAAAGCAATTTATGATATATAAACTTTATATTAATTTTAATTTTGGAATAGTACCAAAAATGTTTTGTAAGACAAGAATTTATACTTAAATAAGTGAATTCGTTTTTTTGTTGGGGACAACTATATCAATTTTAATTATTGATGAAAAAAGTCTAAGCTTAAATTACTCATAGTGTAAAATTTCACTTATGTGGTTTTAGCCATTTTGGCGTTATGTGTTTCAAATAATTCATTATATAGTCGGTTGAACATATAATTTGATTTTTCAATACCAGATTATATTTTTTAGTAACTATTACAAGACTTTTTTTCAACCTATCAATATTTAGCATTGGCTACCCTAATTTTTGAAGTTTTTCTCATCTCAGTTTAATTCAATTCTACATTATCTTTTTTAAACAAACTTGTAAAGTCCATACTCATCTTTATAAAATTTAACTCTATTTTTAAAAATTATTTATACGATATTCAATATTTACAATGAATTCATTACAATTTTAATAAAATAAATAAAAAATGAGTAAAATTTTATCGAAAAAATTCATTCTAATTTATAAACTAATTTATATTAGTTAAAAAATTACTTTTAATTTTTAAAAAAAGACAATATTTTAAAATCATTTAAGTGGTGTTTAATAAAATTGTTTTGATAAAAAGAAATTTATATTAAAAAAAATAAGGTAACTTATCTAGTTATCGAACAATTAAAAATTATTAAACTGTAAAGTTATATTATCGATTTATTAGTACAAATTAACTTCTTTTATGTATATAAAAAATTAATAATTTCATCTACTCTTAAATTTGAATATTTATAGCACTTTAAAGTAATAAGCAAACCTAACCGATTGAATTTAATTAAAAAATACTGAGAGGGCGCAGTATTGGAACGGAAATTTGATTGTTCATTGTATATTTAAATGACAACATTAGTGTTTTGAATTTTGTCATTAAAGTCATGCTTCACAAATCAACAAAATTACTCAAATTTAATGCTAGTGAATATTTCACGCAATACAGCTAGTGTTTATTTATTGTGGAGTGTTGAATAATTAGACCAAATACCCTGATTTTTTTTAATTTTAGAAATTTAGTGCAAAGTATATTTTTTAACGATATGTTTAAAGAAATGAACTTCTGTAGTTATACCAACTTTTAAAGATCATTGCCATATCATGAAAATTAATTAGTGAAATTGGCTTAAGTGTTCTTCTCCCAGTTAATATAATACTGTTACAAGCTATAAATTGATTTACTAAGCTTGTTTCAAAATCCCACGTTTTAGTGCTTAGCTATTTTTCATAAATTTTAACAATTATTTGAATTGGACACACCTATTTTTAGGATTATTTATTTGTCATTTTACATTAGTTACATAATGTGTAAAAGCATTAAATATCTTTTGTTTATTTGAAGATCACGACCATGACCTATTTTCAACCACAGTTTTACAGTGCGTGTGAATCAGAGTTTTGAATTCGGAAGTAAAGTAATATGATGGACCGTTATTTAAATGGTTGGAATTCTATTTAAACCAAACGGTAACTTATTTAATGTATATTGTGTATGTATCCTTTATGTCGTCCCCTTATATTAATGCTAACCTTAGGGATAGCTTGTTGCACTTCGCTGTGAACGTGATACATATCATCGCATGCAGGATGAGGAAATAGCTAATCTATGATCCCTGCATGCGAAAAATTTAAATCCCACCCATTCTATAAAGGCTGTAATTTTATGATGTTAGTATTAATTTTTACATTTATGAGTTCCAGATTGATGATAGCTAAATAAATCTATTGTAAACTAGAGAAGTCAATTTTGTATTCTAATTTATAAGGGATTTCTGTTTAAATTAAAAAATGTGATTAAATTTAAATGAAATTACAATTTATTATATAAATAATATTATAAATAGTAGCTAATTATTAGTTAAGATAAAACATTGGAAAATTGTTTATAAAAACTTACTTTTTGTTCCTGTCCTATGTGTAGAAACAGAATCAAAAGTAGGTACAGGAAGTCAAGTAAGTGACGATCATTAGGATGTACGTATGTAATACGAAATTGAATGTCAGATGGTTTAAATTGTTTTAGTACTATATTTAAATTGTTGTATTTTTAAATTGAATATTGTAACATGAATATAATTTTGTATGGAATGATCATACAAAGAGATCAGTATTTTGGTCATCATTGTAGTAATTTTTCTAGAGAGCCGCAACAATAATAAAGGCGAAGACAATGATAAAAAAAAATCGTTATAATTTAATTTTTATAAAACTTT
This sequence comes from Daktulosphaira vitifoliae, assembly GCF_025091365.1. Lineage (NCBI taxonomy): Eukaryota > Metazoa > Arthropoda > Insecta > Hemiptera > Phylloxeridae > Daktulosphaira > Daktulosphaira vitifoliae. The sequence goes on from NW_026099575.1 coordinate 28,964,852, forward strand.
TATAGAAATTATTCATCATGAGGCTTTTAACCAAAAAAAATTATCAGAAGTCAAAACATGACGTGCGTAACTTTATCATTAACCTAATGGTAAAGAATAATTCCTTTACTAGCGAGATTTGTACTTAACAGAGGAATTAAGAGATATAAAAAATTCCTAATTATCCATTTTCAATAGTTTGTATAAAAACTAAATTTATCCATTACAGAAAAGATTTATAGAACCCATTTTTTATATTAAAATCCCCCAATATAATTTAATTATGTGATATTTATCAAAACGTTTTCATTTGATAAGAGGGCAAACCATTTATTAGTTTTCAAAAAATCAAGTTTTTTCTCTATTTTGTTCACAAAAGTCATATGATGAAAATTTGCATATTAGATATAATTGAATAATGAATTTTTGTATGAAATTAAATAGTTGTGGTATAATTTCAAAAAAATTCGGAGGGCTTGGATGAATTTGAAAATTTATTAGACAACATTTATTTTAGGCAACTTATTCTATAACTTAGAATATGGTAAGATGTTAGTAATATTCCCTCATAATGATGACAACTATAAAGAAGATGAATTAAATAGTCAATTAAATGATTCATTTTCAGACATGAATTTATCAATGGCATAATTATTTTTTAAATGTATAAAACTAAAATATTCATATTTATATATCAATGTAATCGTATAACAATTAATAATAAATAATGACTAATTTTATTTATAGAGTAAAAATCCTGTAAAACATAAGATTTTTAGAAAATACTCGTTTATTCTAGGTAAGTGCAGTATGTACAGTTCAAAAATTATCGAGCGCAAAATTTTTTTTTTTCATAGTATAGCTAATGACTTGCTCTACAAGCCACATGTATGGATTAACGTGTAATTTTGCGTAATTTTTAGTTAATCTCTTTAAACGAGCAAACTAGAGAAAAAAACGAAAAAAATCGATTTTTTTTTAAGTATAAATATGTTTAATTCCACAAAAATAAAAAAAAATCTTTTTTTTTCTTTTTCATTTGAAAAAGGATATCTTTTTTAATAGGAATAAAAAAATTTTTTAATTTTAAATTATGTTTTAAGGCATAAAAAAAAATGTACAAAAATAAACTCAAAATAACTGAAAATACGGATAAATTTTAGAAGTATAACATTAAAATAGCTCTACACCTTCACTAAATCAAGTTATACCCTTGAAAATTTGTATTAAAACCCTTAAGTATGATATTAATGTGTTTTGCTAAAAAAAAAAAATTTAAGTGACTTTTAAAAAATGATACTTTTGGCCGCCTAAATCGGCGTTTCATTCCACTGTGTGACGTACACGGGGTCTGCTGTGGTAGCTAATCTTCGATCACGTATTATTTTAGTAAACAAAAACAAATTTTGTTATATTATTAAGTTTTTTTTTATGTACTGAAAACAATATAGATCAGCGGCGGATATGATCGAAAACACCATTTTGTGATACGCCATCATATTTTTCCAATAATTAAATTACTTTTTATCATTGAAAATATAATCAACTTGTCCTTATAATAAAATAATACATTACTTCTATTAATTATTGTTATAAGATAAGGACTTTCTAAATCATTAAAATATTTTTCTAAATTATTAATTTTTGTGCTCCATTAAAGTAGCGCCTGGGCTTAGGTATTTTTCGCCCTCCTTTGTAATGGTCCTGAAAATCATAAAATGAAACAGTTACTATATAATACAATCTTGGAAAAAATTCGTTCTAAAAAGAATGGATTCCTGGGACGAGTTCTTTTTGTAAGAACGAAGCTAGGAACTGCTACCTTTAAAAATTGAGGAATAAAGAAAATGAACGAATTCAGCTGTATGAATTCGAAGAATATGAGAATATTTGTTATAAGAATATTAACAGCACTTTTTTAATTGAAATCTGACGACGCCCCTATTTATATGTTTGTATTAAGTCTCTATTATGTTAACAACACTTAATAAATTTAATATATTACTCTGATATTGATAGTTTTCAACGATACTAAATAAATAAGAGTCGTGTAGTTTATTAGAATTGCGAAGTATTTAAATGAATTATATTCTTAATGATCTAATATTGAAAAGGGAGTTAATAGAACCATAATATTGGGGTTAAGATTTAGGCTTAATTTCACATAATTTTTCTGAAAGGCTTATATCTAATTTATTGGTTTATATTAATTTTGAAGGTGTTCAGCTCCTCCAAAATTCAGGCAATTTGTGTATAAAGCTAAGATCACATATTGATGATGGTTTTTCTTTGCTCATAATCTTATAATTTGAAAAATCTTGGAACCTTTGTCGGAGATATCATGCGAGGAGCTAGCATACAATTAACAGTTAAATATTGTTTAAATCGAATATTTAAGAAAATATAATATAACATCACAATTGTATAATTTTCATGATTTTGACTATTGTTTAGTTTTATAAAATTAGGATTTTTAATCTAAATTCTTTTTTCGATATGATTTTACAAATTAATAATATTAAACTTCAATATTTTTATTTTCCAATGATTATAAGATATAAAATGGTTACTTAATAACTTTTTATACAAGAGCAATACTATATTTATTTTAATGTTTTAATAATAGAATTCATACATATCAATAATAAATTTTACATAAATTAAAATAAATAATCAAATAATTTTAAAGAGATCAATGATAACATAACAAAGGATTAACATTTACCATTATAAACACTGTTATAATAAAATCTGTAAGTAAATAAATAATTTATAAGATCAATTTCTATAATTACTTAAGTCAAAATGCATTTAATATTTACAATAATTTGAATATTGTAACAATTTTAATTGTGTTTTTAATATAAAAATTTTCTATTTTTATAACACATATTTATAGGTTAATTATAACTAATGAATACAAAGATGGTGTAAAATTGAAAAAAATAATTTAATTTAGAGCTATACAATATTAAATATAAATATTTTATGAACTCAATGTTACAATAGTCATTTACTAATATCATCATAACACTAAATGTATTACCAATTTATTTTGGTATTTAAAGTCATGAATATAGAAATTAAATTTAGGAGTAAAAAAATATGTTTTAATTTCTTTACATTTGGAACAGTTGATCATTATATATAGGCTATGATTAACTTAATCTTTAAACTATTTTATTTTATCAGAAATATATTTTTAAAATTAATTGTCGGATAGTTATACATTATAAAGGTATTATATCAGTTAAATTTTCTTTAGGTTGGACCATAGATTTCGGGAAAAAATCACATAGTTTATCAAACAAATTACAACGCCATTCATGTACTTGTTCAGTAATATCACCTGTTAGATTATCATCCTTAAACAATAAAGCTGCCGTTTCCTGAAACTAGTTAAATAAAAAAGAAAAACCTTAAGAACATATTATATTATTAAAATAATGTACAATTAAAAAAGAAAAAAATTGTTACAATAAACAAGATATATTTGAGTTTAGGTCAAGTGTTATTAAAATAAATTTACAGTGAAAGTAATATATTAAAGTAAGACCTATCATGTGATATTTTAATTAAAAACATACTTCTTGCGTTTGGGCTAAATCTGAATGATCTATTTGCTCTGAAACTGAGGTTTGTAAAAACTGCATTGCAGCTACTTTGTCTTTTTTTTTAAGTTCTTGAAATCTAAAAATTTACACATAATTTACACATAATTCAATTATATTTTTTTATTTGGCTTAATTGCTTTAGTCGCTTTAACTAAATTGTATCTTGCCTTGGTGCATAAGTACCCAGGTTGGATACAATTATTCTGATATGCATAGCTTTTTCATTGTCTATGTTATATGCAATAGCTTACAAGTGAAGATATTAACTAAGACTATTTACATCAAATTACTAAAAAGGATAAAATATAATTTACTTAATTATGAGTAATAAATATACCAGAGTTATTAAAAATAATACCCTCATTTTGTCATTAAATGATAAAGAATTGTAACAATAAGAAATAAAGGTAAACTTTTGAAATTGCCAAATTTTATAAGAAATTTTAATATTAATTTAATTTAAAAAAAGTATGTCGAATGAAAGAGGTATATATTAAGTAATTATCATTAAAGAATAGAATTGATTCATACATTATTTAAAAAGTTAGAGCAACATAATGTTAAAAAAAAAAAAACAGTAGTACAGTGGGGTCGCGGCTAAGTATGGACGTGGTATAGTTGGGTCAAGTATATATACAATGATATCCGACAGTGATTAAAATCACTATCATACGAAATGCTTCGATGCAAATTTTTAGATAGTGTTTAATTTTAAGAAATTGGTAGATTATTTCAAAATCTACAATAACTCTTATTCCCTTAATTTTATTCCGATTAGTTAATTGATTTATAATTATAATATATGAATAAATAATAATTATAGTAATTAAATTTAGTATGAAACTGATATTCAATAATTTAATATTATAATAATAATAAAGTAGTTGTATATTTCATTACTTTTAACACGTATAAAAATGTATAGGGCTTGATGTAATACTTTTCAATAAAAAATTTTTGTTACTTATAACAAAGTTATAAGTTTTATATACTAGACTACAAGGAACTTTCATCAGAAACAAAAATATACTTTTCAAAATCAGCTATTCGCGTTATTTTCAAATGTGCAATTACACTTTTTCTATCACTCCCAAGTTTTAATATTATTACTTATTATTTAAAAATAAGAAATTACATATAAAAAAATAATTAAGAACAAAAAAAAATTGTTTTAAATTAATACTGATTTTGATTTTTAATATGTAAAAAATAAGGAAAATGACATATTTAATCAATTTTTTTAATCTTTTAAAGTTTATTTATGGGAAATTTAACAGTATAAACAAATTAATTTATTACCATAGCTTTTATTTCAACTTACAAGTTTGAAATTGACATCAATTAATAGAAAATTTTATAAGAATTAAAAAAATTGAATCATTAAGATTAATATACAGTCTGGATATTTTATAACTACTATTTATAATAAATTTATCAGAAAAGCTCAATATTTTTTTTGATTTTTATCGTAATAGATAACTTAAATAGAAATAATAGTAATCATTTCCTAGTAACTTTTGGTGTTTAAAAAGATTCTACAATTGAAATATTAACTGAATTAATTTTAATAATTTACATTAACTATAAAAAAACAATAAAAAAAAGTTGTTAAAAAGATCTACTCAATAGAGTGTAATATAAAATTTGATTATATTTGTAAAAATCTATTGTTAATTTAGTAGAAATTAACAATTATTTTTTTTAGAAATGATTTATATAGCAACGTGTTATCAAAAAATTTAGAACATTTAATTTATAATAATTTACAAGCATGAGTCTAAAAATAAGAAAAAACCTATTAAAGACGTATGTATGGAGCATTGCTCTGTACGTGTGTGAAACCTGGACAATAGTAATGGAAGAAAAAAAAAGACTTGAAGCATTTGAAATGTGGTGCTATAGAAGGATGCTAAGGATAAGTTGGATGGACAGAGTAACCAATGTAGAAGTACTGGAAAGAACATCAGATGGAAAGTTACTATGGAATAACGTAGTCAGAAGACGCAACGAATGGATAGGTCATATAATGAGACACGTAGGATTGTTAAAATTGATAATAGAAGGAACAGTAGAAGGAAAGAACCGTAGGGGTAGACCAAGATTGGAATTCATTCAACAGATAATAAAGGACCATGGATGTAACTCATATGTGGAAATGAAAAGGAAGGCGGATAAGAGGGAAGGCTGGAAGATGGCTGCAAACCAATCTACGGATTGAAACCATAGAGAGAGAATAATTTAGAGTAAAAAAATTATTAAATTACAAAATTATTTAATATTGTAGTTCAAACCTATCACATCAAACTTGATTCGTTAATAATTACGAATTGTAATAATTTGACGTATCGTTGAAAAAGTAGGACAAATAAGAACAGAGAAAATAAATGATAGTCATAAAAAAATACCTTCTCAGTTTTGCATTGAAGCTAAAACCTAAAATATAGTAAAATAATTTTAATAAGAATAAGAAATTTCTTCTTACAAGGGGGACTACAGTGATGGGATCCTTGATCATTATTGAAGCTATTGAATCTAAATTATATAAAAATCAAAGGAGTTAAAAATTTATTCTAACATAAAAAGAATTAAAAAAAAATGCAAAAAATTCCTTGCAATATATGGGTTGGAACCTTGTATCCCAAGGATGTAAGACACAAGTCGTACCGATTAGGCAACCGTACATCACTTCCGTAAATTGAAAAAATGGGAATTTAAGCTAATTCAAATTTCAATGTTATTTTTCTTGACTTAAAAAAAGGAAAAAAAGGAATAAGTTTAACTTTCTATGCTATATCAGTTTGATTTATATAATATTTATGAAAATTAGTGTACTCCCCTTGTCAGGTTTTTTAAAATAAAATACAAAGCCCAGAATTTTAACACAAAAATAGCCTATTTTTGAATACGGTAGTCATTTTTACCATGAAGACAAATCCAAAGGTCAAATTTTTTTTTTCAAATTAATGTATATTGCATAAGCTTTAATTTAAGGTATATATAAAAGTATCAGTATTTCCGGAAAATTTTCAAAATTTAAGTTGAAAAAGTTGGCGTTTGAAATCCCCCCTGTTGGCAGATTTATAAAAAAAATATATCAGATGATAGGTGAAGTCATTATGAATCTATATAAAAAAAAATTATATTGATATAATCATTATTGAAAAAGTTTTGAAAATTAGCGATTTGTAAATTTGTAATTTTTTTTGGAGATTTTCCCCATTTACGGGTAACCAGGAAAATTTTTTCAAATTTTGTGGGTTATGTCTTTAATAGATACAATCTGTGATATTTTGTCGTATTGTTCATCAAAATCGGTCCAGTGAGAGTTGATATTGAGTGGTAACACAAAAAAAAAAAAAAAAAAAAAAAAAAAAAAAAAAAAAAAAAAAAACAACACATAGTAAAAAGATACCTTCTCGGCTTTGCATTGAAGCGAAAATTGAAAATATTTTAATATTGATATCTAATTGGAATATTGAAATTATTTCAATACAAGATTGCATTAAAAATGTAAAAGAAAAGAATATTACATTTAATTGATATTTTAAACTTATTTTTTAAAATTATCCAAATACTATGTAAATCTAAGATGTAATGAGTAAATTTAATCATCAATATTTTCATTAAATAATCAATATAATAAGTGTTTTCTGTAATATTTTATAACAATATTAAAAAAATCAAGATTGTAATATTAATTTTATTATGCCATGATAGAATATCCCATAGACCCAATACTATATATCAGCCAGAATTTCATAATAGTAGATCCATAGTAAAAAATCTACAAAATTCCATATTTTGAACTTTTTATTTCTCATTTCACTTTAGAAATGAATATTGTTGTCTATGGAGTGTGGGCATGAGACACAACCATCTTCATCACTGCTACATATATATGTATAATCACAAAATTGTAATAAAATATTACCCTGTTAAACCCTATAAATGAGTGACATTTCATTTATATAAATATACTATAGATAAATGAAAATAATATTAAATTAAGAATGGCTTGTTTGATTTTCACAAAATAAATTTATAATAACTGAAAAGCTTAACAGTGAGGGTGCTATCATTATAAAAGCACTTATTATGTAATTAAGTTACTAACTTGTGTTTCCGAATAAGCAGCTTACATTGACGGCTAAGTTCTTGGTGAGTACATCTATGTATACTCAGTTTCCAAAAATCATCAAGCCTTAAATTTTGAGCGTCTGGCTTTCCTGGATTACCACCAAATAAGTACTGTACCTAAAAATTGAAAAATAAATATTATGAATTATAATTATTTTTCAATTAAAAAAATAACATTTATTTATAATTGTTCATTAGCTAATGTAAAGTTGAAAAATAGATTTCTCTGAAAATTACTTTTTAGCTTATTAAAGTAACTAACATTATAAAATTGATTTTGAGTCATTTTACAAAGATAATTTGAATTTAATAGGGATAATTAGCACGAGTTGAAAGATAATTAGTTTTTTTTTATTTAATGGAGACTTTTGAATAATCCTGTAATATAAAACATATGAAGTATAACATTACCAGGAAATAAACATTACTGAGTTGTAATCTAAATTATAGATTAATATCATAGCGAAAAGTTGTTGTTAGTAGTAATAGTATATAGTAACAAAGATATCCTTATTTTTAACATAAATTAATTAGTTTAGATTATTTATGTAAATTAATTTTTTTATATTAATCTTATAAAAATTTTTCCAGCAAATAAATATGTATTTATTCTATGAGTGGTACATAAAAATATAAATTAATATATATAATATATGTATAATATAACTCTAATTATCTAAGATCTATTTACTTTATTAGTATGATCATATACTAGTTGATATGCAAAACGAGGACATGGTTCTATATGCTGCATTTTATCCCAATATTGTTCATCTGAATTATAATTTTTATAAATACACACCCTAGAAAATATAATAATAAAAAATGACAATTATATTCATTTTATACATGAATTTAAATTTATACCATTTATTTTGTTTGATAAAATATATCCAAAAAGCATTTTGAACTTTATCTTCTCTGCGGTCTTTATCTTTACTAAGACTCTAGAAATAAATTATTTTTAAATAAAATTATTTCATAGCATAAATAAACTAGTTTAAATTTTATAATTTTCTAGAACCTTTACTTAATTATTATATATATAAATTTTCTAATAGTTGAAAAGTACATTAAATTTTTAATCAATTATTAATCAAATCACTATTACATACAGATAAAACATATATTTCATCAAGGTCAATATCTATAGTTGCTCGTTGAGTATATCCCATTGGAGGTTTTTCAACAGTTGATGGTAGAGGTATAGCTTGAGTTATACCAGTATTAATATCGTACCATAAAAATTCCGGACATTTTTGTGCCCATCTCTGTCGTTGACCACCAAAAATATATATTCTTCTTAATTTCTATGAAATTATAGAAAGAATTTATAAAATACCATGAGGTGTTAAAATAATTTATTTAGTATACAGGATGTAGAAGCATGGAATGACCACCACGTGATGCAACAGTTTGTGGATTATGAATAAGAATTCCATCTTGAACTTTTACTTCATGAAATGTGTCAGGTAAAATACAAGTCCAAGTATTTGTGGGAATATGATACTTGTAAAATCCTGAGAAGTCAGGATTGTTTTTTTGAGATTCATCTGTACACCTAGAAAATATAATTAAAAATAATATCTTCTGCAATAAAATTGTTCATTAATATTCATACCTAGAAGATGAAGCAACTATTCTTCCACCAAATACATAAATTGTTGAGGAAATAGAATCCATAACCATTTGATGATCAAATATTAATTTAGGACCTCCCATTCTACTAGTATCAGTGCAAATTAAAGTCCAATGATTTTGTTCAATATCATATACATAAAAATCACTCTAATGAAATAAAAAATTAGAAATGTATGAATACATTTTTATATAAATATAAATAAAAATGAAAATAATCAATCAACCTTTGGATAATTATTAGGATGAAATTGAATATCACAAAATCGTCCTAAAACAAAAATATGTTTCCTCTCTATATCAATACACATTTTATGACATGACCTTGGACTTGGTCCACTCTGAAATATTTAATAGTTTTAAATAATGCATCATTTTATGTATGGATTATGCTAATCTTACACATTCTTCTACATTATTAGATATACATCTCCAAACTCCTGTTGTGATATTAAAACTCCATAAATCAGATAAATCTTTATGTCCATTCCAACCACCGAGTAAATAAATAATACTGGTTTGGGAATCAATACACATTTGATGGCCACCACGCATACATGGTCTTTTTTTACTAGAATAATCAAATTCTTTAACCATTTCCCAAATAGGTTTAAAACTCTGACGTTCCATGTAATTTTCTAACAAACCTTCTAGAAATATAAATACAATAAAACTAATATGTGGTTTATATGCTCTTTGAAGTTTAATCTACTATCAAAATAAACTCTTAAATCTATTATAACTTTAACACTATTAATTATGCTTGAATTTAAGTAATATTCAAAATCAACTAATATAATTATATCAAATATAACTAAAGTTTGAATTGAAAATTTTGAAGCCACAGATTCAACTATCAGAAAAAGACGAGGAGGAAAAATATGAGCTCATACTGTTGAAAACATAGAATGTGTGATAGTTGATATAGTTGAACATTTTCAAAAGTTAAGTTGAAATTATTTTGATTTGTTTATTTTTGAAAAAGTTATGACAGTTTTAAGAAAAAAAAATGTGTAAAATTGTTCTGTTTTTTAAGATTTCCTCCTTTTACAGGGAACAAGGGTAATTTTTTTTCAATTTTTAAGGACAATGTCTTCAACTAGATACAATTTGTGATCTTTTGACACATCATTGAAAGGTTTGGTGAGAGCTGAGAAAAAGTGGTGACAGACACTAAAAAAGAAAAATACATCATAATAAAATTAATACCTTATCAGCTTTGCATCGAAACTAAAAAAAGAAATGCAAAATATTTAGTAGATCAAAAGTTATTAGACTAGTAAAAAAATCATGGATTATCTATATATATGTGCAAATAACTAGAATAGAATATTTAAACAAATCTAGTTATATTTTAGTAAAAAATTATTATATACTACAATTTTACATATATTTTTTTTACATTAAATACTACATAAAACAAATTTTTAATGATTATTATAGAAAGTACTCAAATAAACTATTATTTTAATTCGTAAGGTTCATTCTCTGTATTCTCTGTGACAAGGAAGTGTTTTGGAAAGAGATGAATGAGGTGATGTAAGGAATGGCAATGAGGATATGGTGATAGGTGGAGATATGAATGGATATGTAGGTAATGAGAAGAGAGGATATGAAAGAGTAAATGGAGGGTATGGTTTTAGTGGGAAGAATGAGGCTGTAGAAAGAATCCTGGATTTTGTAGTATTGTATGATGTTTCTGTGGATAATACTTATTTTAGAAAGAGGAAAGAACATTATATAACTTATAAGAGTAGGAGGAATAGATCACAGATTGATTATTTTATGTTGAAGAGAGAGAGTGTAAAGCGAGTAAAAGATTGTAAAGTTATACCAGGCGAGAGTGTAACTACATAACATAGACTGATGGTAATGGAGTTGTGGTGTACCGGAAAGAGAATATATGAAAATAGAAGGAACACGGGGGAAAAATTGAAGATCCGGTGGTGGAAATTGAAAGGGGAAAATGAAAAAGAGTTTGTAAAGACGTTAAAAGAGATGATGGTGTGGAATGTCAAGGGAGACATAAATGATGTGTGGAATAGATTTGCTAGTTGTGTAAAAAACGTTCAAAAAATCATAGAAAGTAAGAAAAAGCAGTTCAAAGTATGGCAGAAGAGGAATAAGAGAGAAAACTGGATGGAGTAAAAACGCTTGTGCAAAGAAGCCAAGTGTGCAGTAAGTAAGGCGAGAAAAAAATCTATACACTTGCAAAAGTAAGAGAGAAAAGGTCTAAAGATTATCATTATATAAGATCTATAAAAAGTATTAATAATAAGGTACTTTCAAATGATGATGTGAAAAAAAGGTGGAAAGAGTATTTAGAAAAATTACTGAATGAGGAATACACAAAAGAGATATTAGAGGATATCTTGTGGAATGAGGGACTGGTAGATTAAATTAATGAGAAAGAGGCATGGGAGGCTGTGGCATCAATGAAAAAGAATAAAGCAATAGGGCCAGATGAAGTGCCAGTAGAAGTATGGAAAATATAAGACGGTGTTGGTATAAGGTAGTTGAAGGAACTTATAATTAAAATCTTATCAGAAGGGAAAATTTTAAATGAATGGAGGAATAGTATTGTAGTGCTGATATTTAAAGGTAAAGTTGACATACAGAAGTGTGGAAATTATAGAGGCATAGTATGAAAATTTGGGAAAAGGTAATAGACAAGAGAATAAGAAATGAGACATTGGTATCTAAAAACCAGTTTGGATTTATACCTCGTAAGTCAATAATGGAGCTAGTATTTTGTGTGAGGCAAAAAAGCAGTGGAATTGACGAGAATGTAAGACACAAGATTAAGTGCGGGTGGTTAAGTGGAGAGAAGTGTCTGGCGTCTTAAGCGATAAAAGAATTCCAATGAGGCTGAAAGGTAAATTATATAAGACTGTAGTGAGGCCAGCTATGATGTATGGTTCAGTGTTGGGTGGTTGATAAGAAAGTAGAGCAGAGAATGAGTGTAGCAGAGATGAGAATGCTTAGGTGGATGAGTGGAGTGAATAGAGAAGATAGGATAAGGAATGAGCATATAAGAGGGAGTATGTTAGAACAGTTATAGAAATGAATGATGAAGGAAGAAGAGGTAGAGGAAGACCAAAAAAGAGACGGAGGCATCCTATTGAATGCGATATGAGGACAGCTGATTTGAACCTAGATGATGTGGGAGATTGTGTCAAGTGGAAGTTTAGTATAAGGGATCCCAAGTAGTTGGGATTTAAGGCGAGGAAGAAGAAGAAGAAGAGGTAAGGTTTATATATCATAAATCAAAACAAGATATTAATGAGAGTTGATTTTGAAAACTATTTAAATAACTATAAATAAAACTAATTGTTTAAAAAATTAAGATCTAAAATTTAGATCATTTTTTCAGTATACCTGTTATTGCTTTGTCCATTGAAGATTCAGCCAATTCATAGTTTCCATCAGTAACTATTATATTAAAAAGATCAGATAATAAAGGATGTTCCAAAGTTATTTTGGAATTTTGTAATAAAGCAGAAACAGCTGAGTCATAATGACAACGTCGAAAATGTTTCAAACACAAACGTATTAATATTTCTTCACGATACTAAAATACATCAAATAGTGTTTGATTAATATTAATTTAAAATAAACATATTTATAAATTATATATAAATTGTAAACTTACTCTATAAAATTTAATAATCTCATTTGAGACTGTATTTGGATCATCAAGACCATGTAATTCTACATACCAAAGACTGTAATTAAAATTTGAACCCCAAGATTCAAGTGGTTCTATTCTTATATATCTTATGGGTATCATTGAGTATTTTTCAAATTCAAAACGTAGATTGAATGTTTCTAAATCACTGTTATTACTTAGTCCACTATATAATAGGTACATTTTAATTAAAAAGATTTTCCTGTAAATAATACAATTTTTTTCATACCTATACAATAGTTCAATTTTTGTATCATCTTCTAATCCACCAAACACTTTAAATCTTTTCAAGTTACATACATGAGGTCGTTCGTACTTTCCAAATTTTATATATTTTACAATAGAGGTATTTTTTAATTTAAGAATTAAGTACTAAAAAAAAATACAATATTATTGAGTAAAATATTAAATATAAAATACAAGAAAATTGATTAAAATTAATATATTACTTGTGGTGGACTATTAGACATTGATGACCATCTAGAACTCTGATCTTCTTGATTATTTTGTAAAATATTCCTTAAAATAAGCACACTATTAAGAATTATTCTACCAAATATTAAGTATTATTTAATTCATTTATGAGTTGTAAAACTGAATATTAAAATATAAGCCAATATTACTTATTTCATTAGTAAGACTAGGATTTATATGTAATTATAAAATTAGTTTGTAACTTCAAAGGGTTCCAAGTTTGTGCAATTTTGTCATAGAATTATGGCACCCATAATCCCCCAAAACTATAATCTATAAAAGTTTTGAAGTTAGTTAATAAAAATTTGTACTGGCTGATAGTATGTTCAGAACAGTTTAACAAAATGTATATAATTCCTAACCTAAATTATTAGTTATTAAAAGTATTTTATATATATATATAACATTTAATTTTAACTATAAAATTGTCTTATATTCAAAGTTGGGAAAAAAAGATGGCCGTGTAATTTAAATTTAGCACTTCGGGTGAAAAAATTTCATGACATTTTTAATGTTGGATTAAAAGATTAATTTACTGAGAGATGATTATTTGGAAAGTTATAAACAAAGGAAATATTGCATCCATCCATATTCAAAATCTCAGTTATTTTTAAATAATAAACTTCTTCCATATATATTTATAACCTTTATTACAATAAAAAATGCACTCAATTTTATGATATTATATTATTATGAAACAATTAAAATTCGAAAACAAATTGAATATTAATAGGAAAGAATAAAAACAAAACTTAGAGCCTTAAAATTTAAGAAGGTAGACAACTTAATATACATATGCACTTACAGACTTGATTAACCGATGGGCAGAACACCTCACAGGAAAACTTTATTTAAATATAATAGGAAATATTTAGAGAATCAAAGGGAAACAGTTTATTTATGTAAATAGAAAGAAGGAAAAAATATTTACTTAATTCTAGGGATGCTTATGGCCGGTCTGGTCTTGTGCAATGACCATAGGACATATACTTAAAATTAAACATTCCATATATAACTTAACTACTAAATTTAAAATTAGGACTTAATAAATAAAATTATATTACACCACAAATCTTGACGAACTGGGCGGCCACACAACAGACTATAGTAAACTTCTACAAATAGATTGAACGTATTTTCCATTTTACAAATATTGTAAATGGATAGCAAAAAAAATTTATAATAATACTGATAAAAATAATCAAGAAAGTTTGTGCATGTAAAGAAAACAGCAATGGGGTTTCACCACAGAAAACAAAAACTCAAGATTTTATTCACTATAAAAATTTAATATTTTCAATAATTACTTATGATAATTATATTTCAAAATAATAATGAATTTATTAAGTTAAAATAAACTGCTCATAATATCATTCCAATTATATTACTAAAGTGAGTCGAAAAAAAAGATAAGGGTAAAATAAACCAACAGTTAATAAGACAACATTTTCTATATAAGAAGAATGAAGACAATTAGAAAAACAATTTTTTTATACTAGTTATGTTAATATTAATAATTTTACCAATATAATATTTCATAAAAAAACAGATTAATAAATCTTAATAGATAGAAAGTAAGAGAAATAAATGGAGATAAAAGATGTGATCCTTAGATAGACTTATAATTATTCAACGATAATAAGACTAGCTATTTACAGTTATAATGTCATATTAACAGCTTATTTACAAGATGCGTTAGCATATATATTCATATAAAAGAATATCTGCATAATCATGGATTAGTTGACTTGTAGTGTAGATGATGTACAGTATTGACTTTTTACTTTCAAATAGTTTATGCATTGAATATAACATTAAAAATTATTACTAAATAATAAGTATGTGATTTTTCCTTTTCTTTTATATGGACAAAAACAACAACTATTATAAATTGATAAATAAAATACATCTATTTAAGATTAAAATGATACTAAATATTTTTATATAGTTACATAACTATATTATAGTATTAAACATTTAAAAAAAATATTTATAAAGATTATAAATTTCTTAAAATAATAAAATAGACTGGATCAATGTTACTAAAAATCATAATTTTTATCTTATCAGTCTTAAAATAAATTGACCTTTATATACACAATGTTGTTTCAGATATTTAATTCCAAAATTAACTGGTTTTTTTTGGTTTAAAAATAACTCTCCTCTATGTTTAAATAAGTTAATTTAAAAATTAGACGAAATTATAAACATTAATAATAATTGATTGATTTGGTTTATATTGTCAAATTATAATTAAAAATATAAGGCCTTACTCTGGAATATAATTTGGCAGGTAACTTGAATAAGAATGTATTGAATATGATAGTTTCTTACAAACATCAGAACTTGTTGATGGTTCATCCATTTTTTAAATATTTAATAAGTACTTATTTGAATAAGGTAATTAATTTAAAGGATAATTCTCATTTAAATCAAAATTTCATGTATGATTTCAAATGTTAATGAACGTATCCAAAAATGAATGACAAATATTTGTTCCACTGATATTCAAAATGTCATTTCAGTAATAAAAATAATAAACTAGATATTTACTGATATTATGTTAATTTATATCTTTAAATGATAAGTAAGAGTAATGTTTATATTTTAAGGTTCTTATCAAAAAATAATTTTTACAATATTTTAATACTCCTTGATAATAATTTTTAATAGTGATGGGAAATATCGAATAGTAACTATCGAACTATTCGATAGTTGTCCACTATTCGAACTATTCGATGGTTCACAATATATTCGAATAGTTTTAAAAACTATTCGATAGTCTATTCGAATATTTTTTAAAACTATTCGGTACCTGCATTCGAATAGTTTTTAAAATATTTGATAGTTTATGCTAAAAATAAAATATTCGGTGGTATAAAAACAGTTCGAATAATTTATCAATAGTTTAAAATATTTGAAAATGCTCATCACTAATTTTTTTTATTATTAATTGTATCCTATTTATAATCTTAGTACCCTGAATAAACAGTTTTAAAACAATCCTATTTAGATCGTCAGTGTTAAAAAGCGCTGTCCTCTTTATCGGTGTTATGCCTTTATATGACAAAAGAGCAGGTAATGCTAGACTAAGAACAGTATACAAGGTATTAAGTGTAAAATAAGACTTTAGTATTTACGAATAGTTCTGTTGCTCATAGAACAAACCTTTCCGATAAAACTGAAAATGTATCATTAGTCATCGGAAAAAAGAACAGCTTTTTAATTTTCAACCCATATTTATCAGTTTTTACCAACGACTCACAAACTAAAAATAAATAAAATGGTACTTTTTACTGTTATTAATTGTATAAAAATTTATTTTAAGTATTCGTTAATTATCTTCTTATTATAATTAATAATTGTACTTCATAAAAATTTTAATTAGAACTAATCGAATATTTTTTGAAACCATTCGCTAGCCCTTTCGAATATTTTTAAAAACTATTCCATAGTTTAAAAACTATTAGATAGTTTATGCTAAAAACACACTATTCGGTTGTACAAAAACAATTCGAATAGTTATTCGATAGTTTTTTAAAACTATCGAATACTATTCGATAGTTTAAAATATTCGAAAATGCCCATCACTAATTTTTATAGAGTTTATCATTGACTCATCATAAGAGTTCGGCTTGAAAATTGATAACGTTTATATACTAGGTAGAGAATAGTTGATATAATTAACGTTGAATTTTCATAATTATTTAGTAATTACTGTTAATAATCTTATGTTGTTTGTTTATATATTATTGTAAGTGCAATATTTATTTTATGTTTTAAGTTTTTGATTATAATCTAATTAAGACGTTTCAAAAGAGTACTACGCAAGATGTTAGGTCGCCTTCCTCCATGTGTAATAGATGTTGGTACTGGGTAAGATTTAGTATTTTAGTTGTATATAAAAAAAGTGTTTTTAATATATACTTATTTTAAAGGTACACAAAATTAGGATTTGCTCCCAACAAAGAACCCCAAATGATAATACCTTCAGCTATTGCCATCAAAGAAACTGCTAAGGTTGGCGACCAAGCTGTTCGGAGATTAACTAAGGGCGTAGAAGATTTAGATTTTTATATAGGAGATGAAGCATTTGATGCTAAAGGATATTCTGTTAAGGTATTGTTAAATTTTTAGCTAATAGTTTTAATATTTTAAAATTAATGTATATATTTTTTAACTTAAGTATCCTGTACGACATGGTTTAATTGAAGATTGGGATTTAATGGAAAGATTTCTTGAACATTGTATTTTTAAATATTTACGTGCTGAACCTGAAGATCATCATTTTTTGCTCACTGAACCACCATTGAATACGCCTGAAAACCGAGAATATACAGCAGGTTAATTATGATTACACATACTAAAATGAAGTTAATTAATTGTATGTTTTAAATAGAAATAATGTTTGAGACATTTAATGTTCCTGGACTATATATCGCTGTGCAAGCAGTATTAGCATTATCTGCTTCTTGGAAATCAAGGCCACTACACGAGCGTGTTTTAACAGGCCTTGTGGTTGACAGTGGTGATGGTGTTACTCATATTATACCTGTTGTAAGTTCATTTTAAGCAATAATATTTTTATATATTATAAAATTAGCATATTTATTTAAATAAACTTTTATTCATTATTAGTTATCGATTTTGGTATCAAACAATTTATGTTCTGAACAAGTTTCATTATTTTCATCTGAAAGAAAATATTTGATCTTAGTAATTTGATAAAAAATGTTCAAAATATATTAGTTTTTAGGTATCATGTTGAAGAATACAAGCTCTCTTTTTAAAAAATCTCTTAAAATCTTGTAAAACCTGTACTGTCTGGGTGGATCTCTCCTAACCATTAAAAGCAATACATAAAAGTAAAATTGTTATAAATTTATTTAATAATAACTAATTATATAAATTTAAAAAACCTTACCTTTAACTGGTTTTCTATCAAAAAACATTGATTTTAGTGGCTTTGTTACTAAATTATTCATACTTGTCGAAGCATTTTTCATCCATGGGTTAGTCTGAACACTTTGTGTAGTAAAATTTGCTACATTTTCATAAAATTTGTGTTATAAAATTATAACACTAAAATATTAACATATTAGTATTAGTTACATTTTTGTTGTGGTTTCTTAGTTATTGTAGAAAAATTAGTATTCATGTTATAAGCTGTTAAATTGTGACTGTCAATATGATTTGCACATGCAATGAGATTAGTGTTATTTGTTTTTGGGTGATTAAAATTCAATCTGTTGTTTCTTAATACTTCAGGTGTAAATGACTTTCTTAAGTCTAACTCTAAAATTCCATTTTGGTATACATATCCATTAACTATATGTTGGGTTAATGTTTTTAATTTTTCTGTAACTTTATGCTCATTTGTAACATTTCCTACATAAATATATATTATTTTAAGTATAATGTATTTTAATTTATAATTTACACATTTTTTTTTACCACAAGTGGTTGTTTTGGTGATTGTTGTAGTCAGTTCTATGAGTGTGTTAGTTTGAATAGAAATTGTAATATTTGATTGTTCCATTACGGAGATCACAATATAAGATTTAATCTTACAAAATTAACTACATATATTACAATTATATTTTATTTATAAGAATTTTTTTTGTTTATCCCTAAGCATTTTTTTTTAGCCAAATTATAATTCAAAATATTAAAATACTTCAAAAATTAATAATTCTAATATTTATATTTCAGTGTAAAAATCAAGCTGGTTAGATTTAAATACAGAAATATTATTGATATTAATTTATAATTTTATTAAACATTACACTATTATTAAAGTGATTGTCATTTTTAATTAAATGTATATATACATTCACATATAATTTTTTTTTTTTTAAGTTTTTAGACCCCAAAGTCATAGATTTACTCATTATGATATAAATTTTACAATTAAAATCTTGATTTGAGTTTTAACTCTAGTTAAACTTATTTAAATTAATTTATTTTCAAGTATCGCAGATATGTGATTCCCTATTCCAAACATGTCATAATTTATAAATACATCAGTTAACATAAAAATATTTGTTATTTTACTAAATTAAGTGTTATGAGTTTGTAAATACTCATTTTAAGTGAAAAATAAATATTTAAGACCCAGCACAATGGAGATGTGACATATGTGGATATATGACAGTAATTAAAATCACTATTATAAGAAACACTTTAATGCAAATCAGTAGTGTTTAATTTTTATTTATATTGATTAAGAATTACTAAATTATTTCATAAGCAACAAGTACTCCTATTTCTTTATTTATATCCTGATCATGAGTTTTATGATTTATAAGTGTAATAAATTAATAAATATTTACTATTATAAAACAGTTTGTATAGTAATTAAATTTAGTATGAAATTGATATTGAATAATTAAGTATTATAATTTTTATGGAAAAATTATAAAAAGTTATTAGTTGATGTTAAGTGTGTGATTCATCAATATGATAATATAAGTCACTCGATTTGTGTTAATGTAATAATTATATCCAGAAAATTTTTTTTTATTTTATATATTTTTCAATTTATTAATTTTTAATTTTAATTTTTTAAATTCATATCATACCTTATAAGGGTATCGATTTTATTTGTATAAATGGCAACATACATATTTAACTAGCTATTAAATATAAATGATTAGTCAAAAATAATTATTAGAATAGTATTTCAAAAGTTATTAACATTTTTAAATATATATGGCAGAGAAATGTGTAATGATAAAAATAGCATAACCCATACTTCACCTCCACTCTATATTTTAAACTAGTGATGGCCATTTTCAAATATTTTAAACTATCGAATAACTATTCAAATTGTTTTTATATAACCGAATAGTTTATTTTTAGCATAAACTATCGAATAGTTTTACTATTCGAATATATTGTGTAACTATCGAATATTTTTTGAATGACTATCAAATAGTTCAATAGTTACTATTCGATATTTCCCATCAGTAGTTATAACTTCCAAAATGTTAGGTCTAAATTTGTAAATTATAAAAATTTATAAAGTTGATGTATAGTGGATGATTTGCCAATATGATAATATTAGCCACTCGATTTTCTTAAAGTAATAATTATATTCAGAAAATTCTTTCTGATATTTTTTAATTTTATATATTTCTTGATTTGGTAATTATTAATTTTTTTTTATTCCATCTCACATACCTTGTAAGGGTTTCAAATTTATTATTTTAAATGACAATATACATATTTAATTAGCTAATAAAATAAAAATTAATGATATAATTAAGAAAATGACTGGTTGCTGATAACTTAAGACTCATTATTTTGGAAGTTATAACTATTTTAATATAAAAAGTAGAGGTGAAGTGTGGGTTATGTTATTTTTATTATTACACATTACTCTGCCTATAATTAGTTGTCATTATATCATTTTTTTAAATTTTATTAGGTAATTAAATATGTATATTGCCATTTAAAATAATAAAGTTGAAACCCTTATAAAGTATAAAGGATGAATTAAAAAAAATTATGATAATTGATAAATCGAGAATTATATGAAACTAAATTATACCATAAAGGTTTTTTAACCTTAATTGTCTTACCATAATTATTATTTTAAGAGAAATCTAATGGATAAAAGTGTCTTATGAATAGCTGTTAAAAAAATCGTCCTATATTTTGTTATTTTTATCATTTTTAGCACAAAAATAGCATTTTTTTAACTACAGCAGTCATACATATAACACGTCGAGAAAAAGAAACAAATTTCTATTGTTATCATTGTTTATAACAATTGACCTATTTCCTTACTTACTGAACACTATAGAAAGAGCCATCTTGATATTTTATTTTACTTAAACAAAACTTAAACGTTGCATTTTTTCTTTTTGGAAGTAATATTATTATAGTTAACATAAAAGAAGTTTTCATGACATTATAAATAAATTTAATTAGTTTAATGATATAAAAATAAACAATGGCATAATTATGGGGGGATATGGAAATTATAACCCCCAGGGAGCTAATTTTAAAAATAATTTTTTTAATTGTATGAACAAAACAAAGGATATTAGACTTTGTTTTGTAGTAAAGTCCAAAATTTGTAATGTTTAATAATATAATATATATTATGTTTATTTTGAATAGATATGACTGTTAATAATTATATACCCCCACCATTGAAAAATCCTATATATGCTATTAAAAGTCAATAATGTTTTCAGGCAGAAGGTTATGTTATAGGGAGTTGTATCAAACATATTCCAATAGCTGGCCGCAATATTACTTATTTCATTCAGTCATTACTAAGAGAACGAGAAATTGGTATTCCACCTGAACAAAGTTTAGAAACAGCTAAAGCAATTAAAGAACGTTATTCATATATATGTCCTGACATAGCTAAAGAGTTTGCAAAGTATGATTCTGAACCATCAAAATGGTTGAGAAAATATGAAGGAATCAACAGTGTTACAAAACAACCATTTTCTGTTGATGTTGGATATGAAAGATTTCTAGGACCAGAAATATTCTTTCATCCTGAAGTAAGCACTTTTAATTCTAATTTTATTGGGGTTCTATAATTAAATGTTAATTTACAGTTTTCAAATCCTGATTTTACAACACCTATATCTGAAATGGTGGATACTGTAATACAAAATTGTCCAATTGATGTACGTCGGCCATTATATGATAACATTGTTCTCTCTGGTGGATCAACTATGTTTAAAGATTTTGGTAGACGTCTGCAGAGAGATATTAAGAGAGTGGTTGATGCTAGATTAAAACGTAGTGAAAAGATAGCTGGAGATAATCTTAAGGTAAAATTTTCTTAAGTAATAAATGTAATAAAAAAAAATTCTTATTTAATATTTGGCTTGGTAATTTTCTTAATTAGATCATGTTTTATTTTATAAACTAGTAAAATATGTCGACATTAAAAAAAAAAAGTTGATACTTTTTTAAGGAATAAGAGATAGGCCCAAAAATTATTTCATAACAAATAAATGGAAATGCAAAAAAAAAAAATGTCCAAAAACTTATTATTTAAACAGAAATTGAGTGACTAACATTAAAATACCACCTTGATCAAAAAGTTCCCGGAATAACCATCGTTTGGCGCTCCCATTGTTCTGATTTGAGTTCTGTTTTTTTTATTAAGTTGGTACATCTGTTGTTAATATTCCCTCTAAATCTTAGCGCCATAGCTTGACATTTGCAAAAGTTACGAAGCCAAGAGTACATCTATCTCTTTGTGTGTTGGCGATTTTTTACAATTTTAGAAATGGATTTAAATTTGCAACAACGAACTTGTATTAAATTTTGTGTAAAAAACGGATTTAATGGTGCGCGAACGTTGGAAATGTTGGAAAAATGTTTTGGCAACGATTCTCTAAAGAAAATGGTCGTTTATCAGTGGCACGAGCGGTTCAAAAGTGGTCGTGAATCATTCATAGATGATAACCGCAGCGGCAGACCATCGACATCGAAAACCGACGAAAACACTGAAAAAGTAAAAGAAATGTTGGTCAATAACCGCAAATTAACCATCAGAGAAATAGCGGAGGACTTGAGCATTGCCTATGGATCCGTCAAAGACATTTTGGTTAATGATCTGTGTTTCCGTCGTGTAGCAGCAAAGTTGGTGCCAAAAGACCTCAATTTCATGCAAAAAAGAGACCGTGTTGACGTCGCAAAAGACATGATTTGCGAGGCTAAATCCGATCCCACATTCATCAAAAGGATCATTACTGGAGACGAGACGTGGGTTTATGAGTATGACACACAATCAAGACATCAGGCAAGTGAATGGTGTTCACCAAATGAGCCGAGACCAAAAAAACCACGTCGTTTTCAGTCAAAAAAGAAGGCTATGCTTACGGTTTTCATGGATTACAACGGTGTAGTACATCATGAATTTTTGCCAAAAGACCAGACAGTAAACAAAGAATATTATTTGGAC
Organism: Daktulosphaira vitifoliae; assembly: GCF_025091365.1. Taxonomy (NCBI): domain Eukaryota; kingdom Metazoa; phylum Arthropoda; class Insecta; order Hemiptera; family Phylloxeridae; genus Daktulosphaira; species Daktulosphaira vitifoliae. Next base: position 28,988,322 of record NW_026099575.1, read on the forward strand.
GTTATGAGACGTTTGCGTGAAGCAATTCGCCGAAAGAGACCAGAATTGTGGGCAGAAAACTCGTGGATTTTGCATCATGATAACGCGCCGTCGCACAGTGCCATCATTATTCGTAATTTTTTTATGAAAAATGCAACAAATACTATCTAACAGCCACCAAATTCACCTGATTTGGCTCCCTGTGACTTCTTTCTATTCAATCGAGTTAAAAAACCATTACGGGGAACGCGTTTCAGCAGCCGAGAGGAAGTAATGGAAAAATCACAGGAAGCACTGATGGAACAAAAACCGAATATAAAAAATGTTTCGAGGATTAGATCAAGCGCTGCCATAAGTGTGTTGCAGTCGATGGGGATTACTTTGAAGGGGACAATATAGATTTAGATGAATAAACATGTATTTTTAATTTTCTGAATAAATTCCGGGAACTTTTTGATCAAGATGGTAATCACATTTTGTGTAATATAAAACACTAAAATCATTTTTTTATTATTATTATTATCATTTTATATTTTATAAGCTGGTTGAATATGTATGTGGTTATTTAAAAAAATTAAGTTAACACCTTTATACAATATAAGAGATTAATTAAAAAAGTACTTAATAAGTGATAAATAAAAAAATACCAAAAATAATTTTCTTCACTTATTTATTACTTCAATAAAAATTGAGTGGCTAACGTAAAATAATTACTATGTATACAGTGGTGTACCCAAAATTTTTCAATGAGAGAGGGACCAATGTTAATACAAAATTTGTAATGACCATTTTTTATCTAAAATGCTGGTTTAGTGCAGTCAATGAGAGGTGGGTTTAAGTCCTTTTAGACACTTCTGGATATAACATAATATATATATATATTTTTAATTCGTAATATATATGTATTAAAATATAGGGGTAGGCAAATGGAGTCCCAGGTTTAATCCCCAGGGTGCTAATAAGATTTTTCTTGTTATTTTCTCAATGGTAGTGTCTGGTTTCTGGTGCAAGCCGAACATATTACCTGTCCCATCCATCATTGACTTAGCCAAGAACCATCATTAACTCCTGAACATGTGAAAAAGGGCTACCGCCCTCCGTAGAATGTTAAGTTCAGGAAATAGAAGGATGTAAAACTGATCATTTTTTATTTAAATAAATTAAATATATTTGTATATAATTTAATGTATCAAATATTTGATAACTATTTACTAATAATAAAAATATGTAAAATTTAAATTAAATTAAAATTAATTAATTTAATTTAATTAATTAGCCATAAGTGATCAATTTTTATTGTAAAATTTAATTGTCCATACAATTTTATATGTAACTGACATATATGTATTTATGATTATCTGTTGATATTTGTTAACAAATTAGAAATATAATTTACCCATAAATATATTAGGATTTTTTCTAATCATAGCCTAAACCAATTGATGTGCAAGTTTATACACATAATATGCAAAGATATGCTGTATGGTTTGGAGGAAGTATGTTAGCTTCTTCTGTAAGTATTAATAAACTAAAGTACTTAGTAAACTATTAATAATAAATATATTTGTCTTTTAGCCTGAGTTTTATACTGTTTGTCATTCTAAAAAAGATTATGAAGAATATGGTCCAAGTATATGTCGTCATAATCCTGTGTTTGGTACCATGATGTAATTATTTATTACTGATATTTATAATAAAGTATAAAATATTGGTTATTATTTATTTATATATTTTTATAAAAAAAAAATTAATTATTCAAAAAATATAATTTAATTACGTTTATAGTTATATTTTTTTTTTATGACTTAAGTTATTAAAAATAATACTATTAGAGTTCAAATCTTAATAATTGAAAATTATCTTATTATTTTTTTATCTATCTAGTAATTTAAAGAATAACATATTATTGAATGAGATAAAACAGTCTTATTATAATTAGGCTTAAATAAATATACATAATTTATAATAACATATACACAAAAAATATTAAATAATATCAATTGAAGTATTCACAGTTTTATTAAATAAATTGACAAATTATTAATGTGATATATACATAATAGCTATTTTTAATTAAAATTTTTAATGAACAGATTATTTTTTAAGAACTGTTTATTAGTATAGATAAACAAAATGTATATATGTATTCACTTTTTATCTGTTAATATTAAAAAAATTATAATCCTACAATGATTACAATTTTAGAATGAATATTATATTATAAGGGTTACTTATCCGAAAAAAGTTTTTTCTTGAATTTAAAAAATGTATTGTATTATGAAAAAAGTTCAATAAAATAATTTAAGATGAACATACTATTTTTAACTTAAAAATTAAATTTTATAATTTATATTTTATGTAACTAAATAGAATGTTTGATGTAAATTAAAAAATGATAAGTATTTACACTTCTACTGAAGGTGGTGGATTCAAGCAGAAGGTATGTCAAGAGTCTGAGAACTGTGTTAATGCAGTCTTTACTTTGTCAAATAACAATGAATCTGATGTAGTTATAAGTTGCTGTAAAATTTTGAAAATTCCCATTTCCTTCAATTTTGTTTGGCGTTCAATAGCTCCACTATCTTCTTTCCATACAAGATTTGACACACAAAATATTGCAGCAGCTTGTAATTTAGCATTACTATTAGTCATGTATTCCTGAATTTTTTTTAATATCTCATTATTTCTCATAATACAATCTTTGGCAATATCTCCATCGGCAATATTTGCTAATATACATAATGCTTGTTCCTTAACTTCGGGTAACTGTTCTCCTTCAAGTATCATCATTACTGCTTGAGTTATATCCCCACCACAAAGATTCATTATATAGTCTATGTGAGGTTTAGTTGACAGCAAATTTCTTAGCAACCCCAATGTTTTCATTAGTATATTCACATGGCAATCTGATAATAAATTAAAAATTTGATCAGTTCCCAAAGTGTTTAAAATTTGTGATTTAATTTTTTGTTCAGCTTGAAAAGCCATATTCATTAAGGCCCATATGCCATTTAACCTCAATGAGTGGTCATCTCTTTTTGTTAAACTACAAAATAGTTCAATTGCTCCTGATTCTAATATTGGCTCTTTAGAGGGTGAAAATTCCAAGAGAAGGTTACATAACGTAGAAGAAGTTACACTAAGAATTTCATCAGAGGCACCTTCTAATAAAGTCATTAATGGTTTCCAAACTGAGTGATCTTGGAATGTGGTACGTAGCTGTTGAACAGAACGTGATAAAGAATGCAAACATCGAACTGCTGCTAATTGTACTTTAGGACTAGGATCTTTTAGACCACACACAATATGGTCAATTAAATTATCCGTTTCAATAATTCGCTTACGAATTTCTTCATCGTTTGCTCCAAGTGATGCAAATACCTTAAAAATATCAAAACTATAATAGTTTATAATATATAATAAATAAATATTTTAATTGTATAGTTACTTTAAAAGCAGCTTGTTTCATTTCTCTTGATACATATTCTCCGCAATGATTTCCATATTCGCCAGCTGGATGAGTTGGAAAATTTACAAATTCTGCTAATGTTTGTAATAAATGATTTGATATGCTAGCTAATGATTGTAGGTCAGCATCATCTTCAATTAGAACAGCTAAAATTTCGGCTGCTTCAACTCGATGTTCCCATTTTTGATCATTTTGACATAAACGGACCAGTGTAGGTAATGCTCCAAACATAACTTTTAAACTATTAACTTCTAATGCGCCAGCACGATATAGGTAAGTAATACATTTAGAAGCAGCTAATCTCATGTCAGTTGGATGATCTCCACCTCTCATAAGGTCCAGAATATCTGGCATTTTTTTGTTATTATACTCAGTCTCTGCTAAAGCTGAAGAAATTACCGAGTTGTCTTGACATTCACATGCAAAACATTTAAGTGTTGCTAATGATAAATCATCTAGATCAGTATTAAGTAAGTTTGCCAAAATAAAACCAATGCCTTCTTCCCATAATATATTTTGATGAACTGCCGAACGACATGAAAATGACAAAATATACATGGCGCAAATACTGTTGCTTACAGAATCATTAATAGTTTTAATTAACTTGCGTATTATTGCAATGTCACTAAAAACAACAGATTGATCAGCAAAAGAAAACTCTAAAATAGTGCGGATACACCTTAGACATGCTTCAATAAATTTAGGTTCATCGTTTAAAAGAAAAGCACTAAATATATAATTTACGACATCAGCATCTACTAATGATTTTACTTGGTCTTCAGTTCCTTTAGCTAATGATCCTAAAATAACAACAGTTTCCAAACGGATTTCTGGAGTTTTAGTTTGATCAGGTAATACCTGAAATTATTTAAAATCAAATAATTAAACAATCAAATAAAAATAATTGAAAGTTATTAAATAATTTATCAAAACTTTAATACTTTCCAGAGGTGAGATCAAGCTCACTTATGGGGGGTAGGATCAACTATAACTTTAAGGCTTTAGAGTTCTTTGTTAAAACCTGACATAAAATATAAAACTTGAAAAATGCATAATATACAGTGGACTTGTTTAATCATAAACACTATGCTTGGTAAATTGAGAAAAAAAATTATTTATTAATAAATTTATAACATAATTCAATTATTGAAATTCTATTGAAGTTTAAAATTACCTGTAATAGTCTGGGTAAAATGCCATTAGCAATAACAATTCCTTTCTGTCGGTTACTACCCATGATAGAATTTTTAATAAAATTAAGTGCTTGGTAACATTTTACATTATCTTGAGTGTAGAGATTGTCAATGTAATAGCGCGATGACTCGGCGTTCATAACAAATATTGGATGAGGAACCATTTTTTTTATGTATCAGACAAACAAACTTAGACCATTACTATGGTATAATAACTTTGATGTGACTTTAAAGGAACAATAATTTATTTAACTCATAACATTTTATATGATCTGAAAATTTTATTACAGAAAAAATTTAACTACATTCAAGTCATTAAGAAAAATTCTAAAAATTACATCAAATATTATCAACAAAAATTTGTTCTGTGAATATATATCAGTGAAGTCTATCACTTATTATCATCATGATTCAATAGGTTTTTGGTTGTAGATTATTTTACGCTGAGAATAAATGACAGTGATAGTGTTGCCAACTTTACGATCCCGGTTGGGGTGATACGGTAATTTAACCCTCTGTACTAGTGATGAAAATTTTCGAATATTTTAAACTATTGAATAGTTTGAATAACTATTCGAATAGACTATCGAACTGTTTTAAAAACTATTCGAATATATTAGGTAACAATCGAATATTTATACTATTTGAATAGTTTTTGAATGAATATTGAATAGTTAGATAGTTACTATTCGATATTTCCCATTACAACCTGTACGGTCCACGGACGAAAATGTTAGTATCATGGGAAAATGCAATTATTGGTACTAATATACTACCAAAATGACATTTCAAATAATTTTAATATGTAATTTATTACATTTATTACTATGATCTTACCACTTATATTACACACGTTTTATATCCATTTACTTAATTCGTAGTACATATTAATTAGCATAGAGGGAGAAGCTGATGTGAAAATTCTACTCGTCTGTAGCCCGGAGCTACTGACGTCGAATTAACAAAGGGCAGTTGTGCTTGAGTGGCCGTCATAGACATAGTTTTCAATACTATTACTTTCGTTTTATTTATTACTTTACTTGTTTTATTCAACTAAGGTAACTAAGGTACAGGTAATCATTAACAATGTAATATCGCAAGAATATTTATTAACAATGCAGAATTGAGATCAAAAGTAACTAGTACAGCAATAAATTTGACACAATATTGAGTGCTATGGCCAGTGATTATGGAATTATAAGTTCGAAAGCTATATGATGGAAACGACAAAAATATTCGTTTCACTTGATTCGTAATTTTACGTCACCCTCCGTTCATAAAGTTTTTAATACGCGGAGGTGATGTTATACGCACTTCTATTCTTCAAATTGTAATTGTTATATTGTATTTAAATTATATTTTATTTATTTATTGAATATAGCCTATATTATTACTTTTATATAGGAAAGTTATCAGAAGAATTGTATAAGAAGCGCAAGAATATCGAAATAATTTTTTTTTAAATAAAGAGAGCAAAATACCCCTAAAATTAATTTGACATTTTTCTAAGGTGTAATGGTAAAGTTAAGAAAGTAATTAATAACTGATAAATCAAGAAATATATAAAACTAAAAAATTCCAAAAATAATTTTCTTAACATATTTATTATTTTCAAAGAAAACGAATGGTTAGCGTTAAAAGAACACACTCTAATAAATAATTAGTTTTAAAATTCATTTGTGGAATCTGATATTAGCATTGGTTATATGAACTAATATATACATTGAATGTGATGTATAATTTACATTAAATCTATGTTAAATTCGTACAATTAACAAAAAATGTATATACTCATGCAGTTTAAGATAACAAATTTTTGATAAACTAACAGCTGTTACTAAATCGTGAACTCCACTTATAATATCCGTTTTTTACTTATCAGTGAGTTGCAATCATAAAACAGACCGTATTACTATCCAAAGTTTAATTTACCGAAATGGCGCCATTTAAAAATGGGCAAAATCGTTGGAGAAAATTTTTAAAGATAATTTTTTTGGTGTTACTAGTATTTAAATTTATTGATATTAAAGCTAACAATGATGTTAGTGTCAAAAAATTGCCAACTGTTTTTGTGGCTTTGCTCATTAGAAATAAAGCTCACACGTTACCTTATTTTTTTAGTACTTTTGAAATGTTAGATTACCCTAAGGATCGTATTCATTTATGGTAAGATTATATTTTTATCACGATGTTAATCTTATAGTACTTCATTGGAGTATTGTATTTTACAGAAGCAAATTAAAGTAGCTTTTTTAAAATGATAAAATGTTTTTTTTGCACTTGAGAATGTTGCATTTAGAGCTTTATTATAGCTTTTGTATGTTTTTTACTATTATTACTTAGGACATTTAAGTATAAATTTTCGTTATACTTTACTAGAAAGCCATTTTATATGTATTTATAAATTTTCTTTGAGCAGTAGCACAACTAGAGCAAAAATCCAAGGTGCTAAAATTGTCTCAGATTCACTATGTTTTGAGGGCTCTGACCCCAAACTCCAATTCATCACATTCATATAAATGGCTTTATAATGTATAATGGCGGTATTAATGATAGCCGTTTATAGATAGCTTTATAATTAAACTAATGATTGTGGTTGTTCTATAGCTTAATAATGAAATATCCCAATATTTTATTAAATATATCTCAAATTTTATTTGCTACAATAATAGATAATGTAAATGTAGTGCAAGATAAGAAAAAAAAATGTTAGTCAATTTATAAATAAAAATACTTAGTTGAAACTATAGGTATTAAAATTCAGGAAAGGTATTAATGACTGGGGGTGCTAAAGTATCTTTTAGAACTGTTACTAGTTGTGCCATTTTTAGCTTAGCTGCACAACTGAGCCATTTTAAAAGGACTCAAGTTTGTGCAAATTTGTTGTTGGAATAAATAAAAACATATAAACATTCTTTATTTTAGGGATAATATACCCTTCTAATCTACCCAACACTATAACTCCAGTTAGAATACATTACTATGTTTTGAAGCCCATTAATATAATTTGTACTGGTTAGTTGATGATGTTTTATTGATGAATGATATGATGAAATAATTCAACAAAATATAATATATTTGGTTTATATGAGTTTATATTTATAACTCATATGAATCTGCTCTCAATACATCACCTAGTTAAAATGTAATAAATTTATTGGATTTATGACATTTTTAAGATATTAAATGCATTTTATATTACTTTTTTTTGTTATTATAAGTATTTTTTAATTTTTTTTAGTAAACATATTTAAATATTAAAATACTTGCATTTTTATTTTTGATTTTTTAATAAGTAATTTTATGCAAGTTATTATAAGCAAAATTATTTTAAATGAAATAAATTTAATGAAGTAATTTCAGAAAATAATTCTTACATATTCTAAAGTTAATTCTAAAATATGGCCAGCATGATAGCCTTGTAGGGTTTTAATACTATAGACAATACAAACTTATTGTGCGGTATTTTGTAAATATCTATTAGAATTTCTTTTAAATTAAGAATTCATTTGATGTAAAATTTGCAAAAAAAAAAGATATGATTGTTACCTATAGATAAAATATTTTAGATATTATCTTAACTATTTCTAATTTTAAAGTTAAAATTTACTATTTTTGTTATAAAAGGTTAAGAAGTGATCATAATATTGATAATTCTTCTAAAATTATTAATAAATGGATAACTACATCTGGAACTGCATATCATTCAAGTGATGTTTTAATAAATGACGTGCCACTTGAATATAGTGAAGAAACTGGTCCTGGACATTGGCCTGATTCAAGGTTTCAACATATCATTGAGCTAAAAGAATCAGCACTATTCTCAGCCAGAAATAAATGGGCCGATTTTATATGGGTAAATGAATTTTTAAAAAATATAATATCATGTCTAAATTTTTTTTTTTTTCAGTTTTTGGATTGTGATGTTTTTTTAATTAATCCTTTAACATTAAAATATTTAATTAGTAAAAACTACCCAGTTGTTGCTCCTATGCTTCAGTCAGATGGTTTATACTCCAACTTTTGGTGTGGTATGACTAGTAACTATTATTATAAAAGAACTCCTGAGTATACACCAATAGTTAAACGTAAGACACGAGGGTGTTTTCAAGTCCCTATGGTTCACAGCTCAGTTTTGATAGATTTAAGAATTCAGATCAGTGATAATTTATCATTTGATAAGAATAAATTATTAAATTATAAAGGACCATTAGATGATATTATCGTTTTTGCTGTATCTGCAAACTTTTCTGGTGAGATTGCAAAAATAATTATAAATATTTTATCTTACTCTTGTTTTATAATTTTACATACTTAAAGAAAAGTAACTTAAAAAGTAACAGTGTATCTTATATGTATTTGTTTACATCCACTCAAATGTGATGAAATTAAAAAATTAAACTATATAAATAAATAAGGTTAAAAAATGTTACCATTTTTTTTCCAATTTACAAAATAGGACAAATATTAGTTTTTGATTTATATATATATATATTAATAACTTTAATCTAAATTATTTTTTAAATTTTTTTTGGGGTTAGGTATATCATTTTATGTTTGCAATGATCAATTATTTGGATATATAACTATACCACTTGAGAAAGATAGTTCTTTAGAAATTGATAAAGTTCAATTGACAAATATAAAATTAGAAATAACTGGTAACTAAGTTTTTTTCTAGAAATTAGCATTTTTTATTGAAATTATCGAAAAAGAAACATATATTTTATTTTTTTTACTATAAATTTCAGTTGAAAACAATCCTTTAGAAGCATCAAATAATTTAAACAATCTTGGTTTATTGACTACACCAGTTGATAATATGGGTCTAGATAAAATTTATATTATAAATTTGGCTCGAAGAACAGAAAGATATAAACGTATGTTATACTGTATGACCGAACTTGGATTAAGTGCCACCTTCATTGAAGCCACGGATGGAAAGTAAGGTTTAGAAAAATGTTATTTTTTTAGTGAAGGGGTTACTAAATTTGCTTTTTAAGATTGCTCAAAAACTAAATTATAATATCTGTATAATATCTTCATAACAAACAAAACTATTTTATTAAATTTTTATATTCAGAAATTCTTGACATTTTATGAAATAAATATAGAGGTTACTATATTCCAGGAGAATATCAAATAGCCATTAAATGTCTACTAAATTAAATTTTAATTTTGGTACTGTAATTTTTAAAAATTATATCTAATGAGAAATTCTTTTGTAATAAAATATTATGATAAATAATAAATTTACTGATAAAAATTTGTTTGGGGTCAGTATAAAAAGTTTGGTTATAACTTGAAGACTTCTGTTTATTTACAGTAACTTTAATCAGGAAAGAACATGGGTAGTTGGTGGCCCCTAGTCAATATTTAATTATTTTATAGGGACACTTTTGGTAAATAGTTGATAAAAAAAAGAAGTCACACAAATTAAAAAAAAAAACCTCAAAACAATGGGGATTATCAAGTATTGATAATATCTGACAGTGATTAAAATCACTATCATAAAAAACGCTTCAATGCAAATTTGTAAAGTGTTTAATTTTTAGAATTAATTGTTAGATTATTCTAAAAACAATTTCTATTTATTTAATTATATCCTGATTACTAGTTTTATGATTTATAAGTATAATGCATGTATAATTACATATAATAGAAATTAATTTTAGTATGAAATTGATATTCAATATTTTATATTGCAATTTTTTACTGAGAAATTATAAAAAAGTTGTCTAGTTTGTTATATCTATTGCAAACATGTATCAAAATTGTAGGTATATACCCACATTGCTCTCTGTTTCCTTTTTTTAATCTAAATTTGACACTGATGAACTTTTGGCTATTTTCTTTAATGGGAAAACCTATCAAAATACACTTAATGAGAGACGATATTCAAAAATATACAGAGATGCTTATAAAAATAAAAGAAAAGCTGGAAAATTTGTATTCAATTTGGTAGTGTGATCAATAATGGTATGGTTATTTGAAAATTTTGCACAAAAAAAAAATGATTTTTGATATTATATATAGTTTACATTAAATTAAAATTTATTATAAACTACACAGTGATTGTTATTGATATTATAAATTTTAAGTATAAAATGTTTAACTTAATAAAATAGTCAAACAACTCGGGTTCTAAACTATTTCTAAAAATAAGGTAAAAGATTTTGCTTTTGTAATTATCAATTTTAGTGTTATTTCACAAACAAGTCACTTCATTTTGCTGTTTAGCGTGGTTTAAAAATGTGTTCAAATCTACATAATCATAATCATTTTTAGTTTTTTCTAGATTTAAATTTTGCTCATTGTGACTATGTCTTATAGATAATCTGCATATAACAGTTTTTCTACCTTTCATTGATGATTTATTAAATTTGTAATCATCATTTTCTATAGAATCCAAAGTATTGTTATTTTTTCTATTCATTTTTCGTTTTGTTTGGTAGTACATTTTGCATATTGCAACCTAGAAAAAATATATTAGCATTTTTTTAACGGATAAATTATCATATATTTAAATTTTATACATATTATGTTATCTATTAAAATTTGACTAAAGACGTATTAACTGATCAAAATTAAATAATTTATACCTGAATATCTTGCATTCTAGCTGCATAAATATAGGAATTTACTGCTGATTTTAGAATTACTAGGCAGTTGATTGCAAAGTATGTGTAAAACCTTATTTTTAAACTTGACCAATCTGGTTGTATTACACAATTATTGCATATTAAATAATACTGTAAACATGCTGGCATCCATCCTATAACTACACTACCCACAATCATTAATGTGGTGTAAACAGCTTTTTCAGTTTTACATTGTTGTGAACAAGTTGATTGTTTAAAATTCACCTGTTAATGTTAGATAATGATAATTTAGTGAATGTTTATTATTATTTTTATATTATTTCGCTTTACCCGTGTAGATTTTTTATTGTACATGCTACCACTTTGTTTGTATAGTAAACGATTAGCTTGGTGCCTTTTTACTATAGTAAATATGTGATAGTATATAAATCCCATCGTTAATAAAGATCCAAATAATACAGCTGTAAATGCACTCCTAAATTTTGATTCTAATAAAAAACTTAAAAAAATTATAGAACATTTTAATAAATTTAATTATTTTGATAGTATTTGTGTATAATCATTACTCATAACTACAATGATGAGATTGAAATGCTTGGCATGGTATCATGTTGAAATAAGTTAATAAAAAAGATGGTGGTGCAATCCATAAAAAAATCATAAATAAAGACAAAGTTCCATGAGTGACTGTTGCTGAATAATGAAGTGGTCGTAGTATACCAATGTAATGGTTAAAAGCTAATAATAATAAATGTCCTGCAGTTGTTACTATTGCTCCCAATCTTAAAGCTTCTAATACCAAACTCATACAATTAGTCATTAATACTATTTGAAATCCTTCAGGTAAAAGACTGTGAACAGTAAAACTAAGACCTAGTAAAAATGAAGTGTAGAGATCTGTACCTGCTAAACTTAAACTTATATATAAAGTTGGTGAAAGTGGTTTTTTTATCCATAAAGTAGACAATAATAATATTATATTAACTATTATTGTAAATAAACATAGGAGTATTAAAATTGGTGTAAATGTTATATATAATAAATGAGGATCTTCAGCTTTATTTTCCCAGATTGTGAAGTTTGATGTTAAATCTGTATGGTTACATTTATTATGATAACTGATATCTGCCATTTATTTTGCTTTATAATATTTTAAAACAGTTCTAAAAAATAATAAAACAAATGCAAAGTCAAAATACGTTATCTGTAGGTATTTAATATATTTATACGAGTAAAGAACTTACTTTTTATTTTCTAAATAACAAGTAGTAAGATTAAACTAATAAAATTGTTGAAGAGTTGCATTGGTGTATATTAAAGTATATATAAATATTAAGTGTTGAAACATTTTTTTGTTATTTATATTTCATTTTGTAAAAAACCTATAAGGTATACGCTAATGCAGTGAAAAAAAGTTATAACATTGAAATGTTAATGTGCTACTCCCTAAATTTGTTTTATACTTAAATAAAGGAACCTGGTAAAAATTTGAGGTCAAAAAAGTATTTACTGTATGTAAAAATCAAAAAAAAAAGGCAGTTAACTTATTATAGCTTCATTAATATAAATTTATATTAAATTAAATTTAATATAATTAAATAATTATAATTTATAATATTATTTCAAAAATTAAATTACTTGATATACAGTGAGATAAATTTAAAAACAATTTTAGTAGAATTATAAACTATAAATAATCGATCTATTATTCAAAATTTTTAAGAAAGTAAATTTTTGGAATTCCGAAGTTACATTTCGCATGCTAAAGCCTTGGACCCAGGATTTCCAATAAACGATCGTAAATTCTTTTTATCTATGGTTGTTTTAATAACATAATTTTACTTTTGAAAAAAATTTCAGCTAGAACAATTCGCTCAAGTTAAGACCCAAAAACTATAGAGTTTGAGAAACTTAAACACCAAACGCGGAGAAAGTTTGTCTAATGCTGTTGATAGTTTTTAAAGCACTGACCAATCTGATATTGATTATGAATTCGAATTATACTCAACAAGTAAAGCGCAGTAATACAATAATAACTCAACTTGCTTCAGCCCTAGGTCGGACTTATTGCTTATATTTTAGCAGCTAGCTTCTAAGATAAACGTTTAACTGACTTATCTATTATTAAATATACTATTTGAAAAGCTTGAAATTTATGACGATATTTCAAAAATGTTTAAATCCGTTAATGTTTATTGAGATGGTAAAATGTTACCATTTTAGCGGTATTAGTGACTGATGATGGTAATATTAAACTTCTTAGGGTACCTAAGCAACTTATTTCTTCTAGTCAGTCACAAGCTAATGCTTTAATTGACCTATTAGAAGATTTGAATGTAGTTGATCATATTAATATGATATTAATAGTTTGATTTTTCCATACGACTACATAGAACATAGGTTAAATTGCAACTGTAATTTGACAGAAAATAGTTAAATAAACAATTATTGTGGTTTGTCTGTCAATATCACATTCACGAAATCATAATTAGTAGAGTTTTCAATAAAATAATGCCTGCATCAACTGGGCCAGATATTGTTTTTTAAAAGATTTTTTTGTAATTGGTAAAAAATGAATAAAGATTTATACCATTCTATATTAACAGATAGTATTATGTTTATAAAAACTGCTTTTAATGTAGACATAGTTTTACAATTTTTTGAAAATAAGTTAAAAATAAATCATTTACGGAATGATTCCATAGAAATTTTGGAACTTTGTTTACTTTGCATTGGAAAAAACCCACTGGAAAATTAAGTTTGCGGACTCCGGGTGTGTTTCATAGATCACAATGAAAAGCAAAAATTATTTATTGTCTAAAATTGATATGTTTTGAAAACAATTTAAATTAATAGCTTCAGAAATTAGAGGTATTCAGCAGTTTAATTTATTTATATAGTTAAAGCCTTTTCTAGGTATTTGTCGTATTTAAGCGAAACACATATCGGATTAGCATTTTTTAATGACGAGGTATTTAATGAAGATAAAGTTAAAATGGTTCAAGCTTTAGATAAAGTATGCGAGATGAATCCCAAAAACGGATTTTTGTTGAGACGATAAATAAAAATGACGTTTTACAATAATTTGCTACAAAAAATTAAACAAAACTTTTATATTAGTGACGATTTTTTAAATGAGATACCTACTACTTGGCTTCAAAATAAAAATTACTTGTTAGCTCTTCAAAAAGCAAATTCATTATTTGTAGTGGGTAATACAGCCGTAAGGTGAAAAATAATATTTATTGCAAGTAGTAGAAAAAGACCATAATGAATAACCAGATAGTAAAAATCAACTTTTATATATAAATATACTTCTTTATGAAAAAACCAATAAAATATTTTTATTTTCATAAATAATTCTTATGTATTTCAACCGTATTAGTTATTTTATTTTAATACATGTAAAATACTTATTTGTCTTAAACAAATAATTGTACCATATAACAAATATTGTTTCATAATTCTTATTAAAATGTATTAACCTGAGTACATATCATATTTTATTAAAATATTTTGTAAAATATATATTGTTAAAGTAAAATATCAGTTTTGATTAATGGAAGAATTCAAAAAAAATGTATAAGTTTTTATCATTAGTGAAAAAAAAGGTTACCATAGAAAAACTAACAAAAAGTCGTTTTGAAAAGAAAATATTTTAAATAATTTTGTTATTAATTTTCGACTTAAATTTCGAAAACTAAACATTAATTTTTATGCTAAAATTTTTACAATTTAATATGCTAATTATAATTTTTGACCAAAAATTGAATAATTTATGCAATTATTTGTTTTTTTGGTCAATTTACTTAAAACGTGTTTAGCAACCTTTAAAAATGTTTTTTTTGACCTCAAATTTATTACCGGGTATCTTTATTTAAGTATTGAACATATTTAAGAGGTAGTCGATTAAAATTTCAATGTTCGACCGTTTTTAGTATACTATTAGTAATTTGCACGACTCGAGTCGTATATTTTTACGATTTTTATATTGTAATGAATATGGCAAAATAAATATTAATACATGCCCGAAGTATTTTCTGAAATTTTGTCAACACTCTCCTTATTAGGATAGAATTCCAATATAAAAACCAAATGAAAATATCAGGAATCTACGATTTGATTTGTAGGTCAGATTTGATGAAATTAATATCTGCACAATTTTATGGTATTTAAGTGTATACTTGCATTTTTAAAGTATTTTTTTATCATAAAAAACACGTTATCAAAATCGAAAATAAGTGAACGTCGTATACCTCTCAAACAAAATTGTTTATAATTTGTCATAATACTTTCAAGACTTGTGATACACATCTATTATATTTTATATTTTGATATACTATAGAAATATAATGCAATTTAATGTTAAAATATTTGATCTAATACAAAAAAATAAAATTTATTATTGCTTCTAATACTTTTTAGGGTGTTACATATAACAATATCCTAAAATTCCTATCACTTATAAGTTTTTACTCAAAATCATCCTATTTGATCAATTTCTTGATATAAAATAAATTTTTTAATTTATTTTATTAACCGACAACCAGCTTACTCTTTTTTATTCAAAAAAGGATATTTTTTATAGCTTTTAGTCTGTTTTTTTATAATTTTGTATTGTCTACGTTATGTATCATTGTATATACCAAACAATGAGTTTAGTATTTAATTTACGTATCTTTTTATTTAAATATAATTGTTACTTGGGTTATAAACGTTTCATATAATAGTTTTGTATAGGAAGCTTATTTTGCTACTATATTTTTTTAATATTCGCCTTTTTCACGTTTCTTTAATCTTTTGAAACTATATTATAGTTCTGCTATCTCAAAATAAATAAAACCCAACACTGTTGGGTTGCGGCACAGTGGGGACGTGGCATAGTTGGGTCAAGTATAATGATACCTGACAGTGATTAAAATTACTATCATAAAAAACGCTTCGATACAAATCTGTAAAGAGTATTTAATTTTAAAAAATTGATAGGTTATTCAAAGCAAAATGAACCCCTATTTCCTTATTTAAGTCTTGATTACAAGTTTTCGAATTTATAAGTGTAATATATGTCGAATAAAAGAGGTATATAAATATTATTTCTCATAAAACAATTGTATTGATCCATACATTTTTCAAAAAGTTATAGTATTATAAAGTTAAAAATGTAAAATATAAAATCGAGAATTTTAACACAAAAAAAACATACAGTAGCCATTTTCACCGTGAAGACAAAATAAAGTCTGAAATTTTTTTTTTCCATAATAAAGTATATAATATAAACTTAAATTTAAGGTATATATAAAAGTGTCAGTATTTCTGCAACAATTTCAAAGTTAAGTTGAAAAAGTTAATTTTTGGTGAAAAAGTTGTCATTCTGAATCCTCCCTTGTGGGCAGGTTTATAAAAAAATATATATCATATGATAGGTAAAGACATCATGCATCTATAAAAAAAAAAACCCAGCACAGGGGGGTCGGGGCACAGTGGTGCCGTGGTATAGTTGAATCAAGTATAATGATATCTGACAGTGATTAAAATCACTATCAAAAATAAACGCTTCGATGCAAATCTTTAGATAGTGTTTAATTTTAAAAAAATTGGTGTTTTATTCCAAAAGCTTCTTGATCTGATGGTTCCTTATTAATATCTCGATTAAGACAAAGTATGTCGACTGAAAAAGGGTTTATTAAAAAATATTATTTCTCATAAAAAAAATTGTGTGGATCCATACACTTTTCAATAAGTTATAGCATTATAAAGTTAAATATAATATAAAAAATAAAATAAAATTGAGAATTTTCACACGAAAATAGCATTTGATAGCCATTTTCACCATGAAGACAAGTCCAGAGGTCAAATTTTTTTTTTTCAAATTAAAGTATATTACATTAGCTTTAATTTAAGATATATATAAAAGTGTCAGACCTTCCGGAACATTTTCAAAAGTTAAGTTGAAAAAGTTAATTTTTTGTGAAAAAGTTGTCATTTTAAATCCCCCCCTGTGGGCAGATAAAGGGTCAAATTTACAAAAAAAATATATCAAATGATAAGTAAAGACATCAAACATCTATATAAAAAAGAATTATATTGATATGTTCATTTTTGAAAAAGTTACGGCACATTTTAGTAAAAAAAATTGAAAAAATTTCGAAAATTAGCGATTTTTAAATTTGTAATTTTTTTGGAGGTTTCCCCCATTTACGGGGAACGAGGGAAATTTTTTCAATTTTGAAGGGTAATGTCTTCGACTAGATACGATTTGTGATCTTTTGACATATCGTTGAAATAAATCGGTTCGGTGAGAGCTGAGAAAAAGTGGTAACAGACACACAAAAAAAAAAAGAAAACACATCATAGTAAAACCAATACCTTCTCAGCTTCGCATCGAAGCTAAAATATCTATATTTGATCATTTTTGAAAAAGTAATAGCAATTTTAATTAAAAAAATTTCGAAAATAAAAGATTTTTAAATTTGTCATTTTATTGGAGATTATTCTTTACATGAAACCCATTCTCAACAAATTATGATGTTGCTAAAATGAGTTATTGATAAAAAAAATATAAATGCAGTATTTTTTAATTTTTTGATTAAAACATACATATTAAAGTAATTAGGTATAGTGAAATTATAATAATGTTGAAAATTAAGTAATATATGACAAAATGTATGAACAACAGTAAACAACCAAACTTATCAAAATAAATGTGGTTACAAGAATCATAATTATTCAGAAGAATATAAAAATGTCATAAAAAACAGTACATTTACAATATAATAATGGAAAATGGTAAAATATTTTTCAATTTAACTGTATATATCTTTACCTCTTAATTAAAGTTATTATGCAAATTATCTATCTTTATAAAAAAAAAGTACCTAAAATGCCACAACACTTTAAAAAACTTATATGTTCTTATAAATTTCAGAATGGCTATTTTCGGTAGGTATAATCTATTTTATTTTCTGTGCGTACATTCATCGTACATGCAATTTCTTTAATAGTTTAATGATCTTTCTTCTAAAGGTTTGCTCAAGGGTTTACCATCTTATAATAGACATAAAAGATACATTGCAAATCAATACTTTTTAATCTTTACATTAAAGCTAAAAATTTTTGTTTGATCGTGTCACATAAAAAAAAAACAGTAAGGAAAATTAAGTTTATAAAATAAAATCAATGGAACCAATTTATTTTATATAAGTTATGTAAACTTATGAAGAACGTCCTATTTTATATTTACAATGTAATTATAGTTTAATAATCTCTAAAAAATTACGTAACATAAAAAATAAAGCAATTGATTATCTTGATCATATACCCAATACTATGATAGTATTAGGTATAATAGTTAATGGAAAAGATTGATATAATATTTTACGGCTGCAAAATGAATAAACCTCGAGATTTATTAAGACTCCAAAATCAATAATATTGAATTTACTGGGATACTGTTAACGTTATGTATTTTTAACATAATCCATGTTAGAATTACTGTCTGTTAGTAAAGTTTTTTACTAATTTAAGTAATTGAATAATTTTTATAAAAAAAATAAAAAATTATATTCACTTTTTCTTTTAAAATCACAAAATTTACTTTTATAAAATAGTGATTACAGTTTTGAATTGTATTTATTAAATATTATTTGATAACTAATTTATTGATATATAATATATTTATACTGAAATATAAAGTATACTATATTTTTATAACTCAGTTTAATTTTTTTTATTATTATATTCAAAAGGAATCATTGTAAACGTGCGTTAGCAAATAAATTAATCCTGTCTTTACTAAATTATTTTAAATCTTGTTCAACGTAATGTATACTTAAATATATATTTGATGTGTATACTGTAATTATTTCAGTAGTTAAAATTACAACAATTGTTTTTAGTGTAGTTATAATTGTTAGTTGCAGAGAAATAATTAAAAGGGCATGATGTTAAATGAAATTGATTAAACTTTTTGCACGATAAAACAAAGGCGATAGAAGTCACGGGATTTCAAATGCTTGGTCTAACATCTATTTTTAATACATTGATATATAAAAAATTTGTTTTAGTAAAATGGGCCAATTATGACTATGGTTAAACTTAGGACAATTGAAAATCTATTATCATTTTAGTCGTACCAATCTACAATACTAACAAAATGTTTTAAGTATTGTTAATAAACACAAAATATTTGTTGACAAAAAATTAAGTGATGCAATTTGTAAAATATTTTAGTGTCCTAATTGATAGTAATTCAATTTTAGTTAATTATGGCCTTTATGGACATGGGTCCCTATGGTGATAGGGTAAAAACGTTTCCAATAAAGTGCTAATAGGTTGCTTAATATATTTTACTTACCTAAATAGTTATTTTTTAGTAATTAATTGATAAGTCAGTTTTATTTTTTTTATTTAACCATGTATGTATTAAAGTGTAATATAAAACGTATTGATGTAGTGATGTTAAAACCACCGATTTTAATATTATTTTAACTATAATAAACTTGAAATATTATAATAATGTATTAATGAAATATTTTTAATTATGAAATTAGGTTTCATTAAAAAAAAAATGCAATGTTAAAATAAATTTGGATAAATTTAGATTACAAAATAGAAAAATAAAACTATATTAGCATTTAGTTGAATTGTAGTGGGTTAATAATATTCTAGTTAAAAGTATATCATACAAGTTGAGTTTTCATGAAAACATCTATGTTACTTAACCTTTAAACTTAACTTAGTTGACTTTTAAAGTCATTATTAGCGGTAACTAGACTTGTGCACTTATCATTATGAAAGGTAAAAACAACCTTTTGCTTTTTGTTCATGTGTACTATTATAAATTATTTTTATAAAAATTGTAAAATGACATTATTGTAGGAGCAAACTTTTCAACAAAATTTTTTCAGCAACACGGAGAGCTTTGTGACAAAATTTATTTGATAATTAAAATAAAGGAAAAACCGTAAAACTAATAACTTCTTATAAATTATATGAATATTTCATTGAATTCTGCATTGCGAATTTATTATGAAATTTTTACTTTGATAATTTTTTGATAAAAAAATAAATAGCGTATTTGGTATAACTATTAGCTCCCTCCCTTAATTTTCTTAAGTTATTTAATAATTCAAGAATTTTGTGGAGTATCATTTTTTAAAATTAATTATTAGTTTTTACGAATTATTAAAACTCCTAACGAAGTTTTCATAAACCAATTTACCATTGTTACAATTATAAAAGTTTACCTTTTCTTTTATAATAATTATTGAATTAATAAATATTTGCAATATAAAATGTCTTACCCGGTGAGTAGTGGTTAGTACTGTATGACATTCCCCGCAGCAAAATAAGTGCGTACTATAACAGAGCTGAGATTCGTGTGGAGTTTCATGACTGTGCGCGACTATGTGATCGTATTTAGAAGCGCTCTATACGTACATGAGGATAAAGCAAATAAATAAATATTAGTTGTAAAATACAATTTAGTATTATAAATCAATAAGGCTCGTTTGTTTATTATACGAAAATTTATAATATTATTTCTAATTATAAAAATACTTATATATTGTGTTTTAATTTAAGGAGTTTAAGTAAATAGCGAATACAGATATTTCTTACAATAGTTAAAAAATATTTTTGTGATGTAAAAAAAAGACAAATGACAGAAGTGCTAAATTTATCAGTGGTGTTGGGTGTGCATTTGGGCGGAACGAAGTATTGAAATTGTTAATAATTAAATTGTAATAGAAAAAAAAAAGTTGCAGTTTAGTCTTCTGATGGGGGGAAGGAATTTTTTCCTAATATTTTCAGATGCCGCAAGAGGGTTGAAAATTTGAATATGAGAGTAGTTTTTTCGTTTTTGTCACTTATCTTATAGTTTATACTATTCAATGGAAAAATAATAAAACTAAAATTGTAGAACTAAATGTTTATCATAAAAAGTGTTATTATTAAAAAAGTCGTATCTAGATACTTAGTCATTAAAATTGAAAAATACAACGTATTTTTATCTTTAACGTTGAAATCGTTTTAATAGTTGATTTAAATATTGCAGACGAAATATTCAACATACAGGAAAAATGTTTGTATAAAAATTGTGTTAGATTTTGATTCTTTATTATTTGTGTTGTTTTATGTCTTTTACTAAAGATAGTTGTTATAATTAAGTCTTTTTTTCCTCCGACTTAGTATATTTATAATATTTTACTTATGAATAACTCATTTTAGCAACATCATAATTTGTTGAGAATGGGTTTCATTGTTTTTTATATTATTATAATTAAACTATAGACAATAGTTTGTGAAATATGTAAATAAAAGTGAACTTTTATTTTAACTAATTTATTTTTACATTATGTATTTATTTTAAGATAATTTTTTTTTTTTTGAGCATGATATTTTTTACACGTTTTTGATATTATACATACATATTTATATAGATTTTTGCATACATTTTTGGGTCTTATTGGTAACAAAACTTAATTAAATTATTCTAAATAATTTTAATTTTGCGTTTACCAAAAAATTGTTTACTTTTGATTTTTAAATTTCTTTTTGTTGTGTTCATTAATTTAATTTTATAGTTTTTTGTTTATATGAGTTTTATTAATTTTACTATGATGTTTTTTTTTTGTGTCTGTTACCACTTTTTCTTAGCTCTCACCGAACCGATTTCTTTCAACAATACATTAAAAGATCACAAATGGTATATAGTCGAAGACATTACCCTTAAAAATTGAAAACATTTTTCTAGTTTTCCATAAATGAGGGAAATCTCCAAAAAAAGGCTTTATTTTGTAGAAATCAAAAAGTACTAAATTATATGTATTAATTTTATATAATGTAAAGAATAATATTGAAATAAAATAAAAAATCGTAATAAAATTAATTAGATAAGTAGTTTTTTCAGTAATAGATAAAGAATATAAATCAATTTTGGATAATTAATTTTTATGTTATCATTTCATACCAAAAAGATCTGAAATAAATATATTTTATTATAGAATTATAATTTAAAGTGTGTTTCATTATTGAAAATTAAGAAAATATTTTAAATTAAATTTAAGCTTATATAATATACTGTATTATTAAAAAATTTCAGACTTTATTTTGTCTTCACGGGGAAAATTCTCGATTTTATATTTTACATTTTTAACTTCATAATGCTATAACTTTTTGAAAAATGTATACATCAATTTTACAATATAACATTTTTTTTTATGAGAAACAATATTTATATAGCTCTTTCATTCGTCGAACTTTTTTTTTAAATCGGACCATTTTCCTTTATACAGGAAGGGTTCAAAACTTATAAATGCATATAGAATGTAGAACTTGTTCAACTTAATTTTTGAAAGTGTTCCAGAAATACTGATACATATATATATATATATATACAGGGTGGCCCACCACTCACTGACAACTTAAATAACTTTTGATCCAGTTAATATTTTTAGCTGATTTTTTTTTTAAATAATAGTTATACGTTAGGTCTATAGCTATATCTCAATAATTAATTTTTTTACATTTTATTAAAAATATTAATTATTTTTAAATTTTAAATAAAATGTAAAAAAAAAATCTAAGATAGCTATTTTGTAGAGTAGAATTTAAGAAAAATTTTAGTAAAAAAATATCTTA
>NW_026099575.1:29012334-29057044 GCF_025091365.1 Daktulosphaira vitifoliae
AGCGTATTTTGACAATCGTGTATGATTTATCTTGATTTTCTTAAACCACTACACAAAGGTAAAGCTCCAGGCAAGATAGTTGTTAATTTACTAATGTATATTTACTCATTTTTGTTTATTCAGCTACTTGGTTAATTATTTTCAAGATTTATTAATAAATAATTATAAGTTTTAAATAAGTTAGATTATTTCTGTTTTTTTTTTTCAAAAATACATACATGTATACTTTTTTAGTTAAATTTTTAGAGATGAGTGGTATTGTATATTGTTTAATAGGAATGGGGTAACTTAAGGCATTAATCGTTAATAATTTTTTTTATGACATAATACGTTGATATACAATAAAAATTTATTGTAAAAAGATGGACAAAAGTTTCATTTATTATTATATTTTTTTGTTTTTTGAATATATGAGTAGGAAAAGATTTATTGTTTACTTCAATTTATTTAATGGGTGTTCATTTTCATTTTTGTTTATATTAAATTTATTATTTAAGTGTATTACATTTTTGTCATTATAATGATTTTACAATAATATACTTGGTATAACAAATTCATATAGTATATCAAAATTTAGTGAACGACGATAAAGAAAAAGTTCGGTTTAACGAAAAATCCGTAAGCCAGTTCTCTTAAGGCTTTTTTATGATTTAATTTTTTAAAGATTTTCAGAAAATAAACTTAAAGTTAAAAACCGACTATTCCGTTGTAAAACTAAATCGTTTGTAAAATGAATATACGGTATCGGTGATTGAATTTACATTGCTGTTCGAATAATATTTTACGCTATACCTAAAATTGATTATTATAATGCCAAGAAGTTTTTATATTGAGTACTCCTTCAACTGTCTTTCCTCGAGTTAATTATAGACTAAGTAATTTATTGTATTATGCAGTATGTAATGAAATATTTCTCTTGTTTTAAATTTAAAAAAATAGCGGGTAGGTATATCAATATAATAGTGAAAAAAACATATTAAATTATTTATTTTTAATAATTTAGTTTTGTGCGTTTCAATATATTTAAAATATATTAATTAAAAAAAATTCTGTTTTTTAGAGCTATAAAGGACATAGATTTAGACTTAATGGGTGTGAAACTTTTACCGGGATATAAAGATCCATATTATAAACGGTAAGTAAAAAAAAAAGAAAAATTTAGTTTTTTAATAACTATTTTATTTAATTTTAAGTTAATTTATTTGATATACAGTATTATTTATTAAGAATATTACCCTTTTTTTCATTAAATAAAGATTTTATTTATTAAAAATTATGGAATAAAATATTATTTATTTTTATAAATCATGATAAATATTAAGTTTGTTGTGAAAAACTAGTAGTAGTTTGTAGGAGTAATTTTCGAAAGTTAAATGGAAACCTATAATTATTTTTTTACAATTAGAATAAACTAAAATAAATTTTATCTAGTTGATAAATTAGTTTAGTAATATTAATTTTGAGATTTTAGTATTTACATTTTTTACAGTTTAACGATGCTCTATTTTTAATAGTTAAGAATACCACTGTCGAACATTCCTTTCGCATATGACTAAAAATTATATTAATTCAAAAAGTAATATCACAAAATTGGTTATGGACTCTTCAAAATTTTATTTAGTCCATTCTCTATATAATAGTGTAAAAATAATTATAGGTTTCCATTTAATTTTCGAAAGTTATTCCTAAAATTAATGTTAAAATAAATTTTGTACAGTTTTTAATTTTAAGACTTTATTTTACCTTCACGATGAAAATAGCTACCGAATGCTATTTTTGTGTGAAAATTCTCGATTTCGTATTTTATATTTTTAACTTTATTATGCTATAACTTTTTAAAAAATGTATGGATCAATACAATTTTTTCATGAGAAGTAGTATTTATATACATCTTTCATTCAACATACTTTATCTTAATCAGGATATTAATAAGGAAATAGCAGATCATGTAGCTTTTGGAATAATCCACTAATTTTTTAAAATTAAACACTATCTAAAGATTTGCATCGAAGCGTTTTTTTTGATAGTGATATTAATTACTGTCAGATATCATTATACTTGATCTAACTATGATACGTCACCACTGTGCTGCGACCCCCCTGTGCTGGGTTTTTTCTTATTAATTATGTTACATAACTTGAAAATTGAATTATCATATATAAAGTTTCTAAAATATAAAATATATATAATGAAAATTATACAAAAAGATATGTCAAAGAAGAGATCTATCCTTTAATCCCCCCAATGACCTCCCTTGAAATCCTGATATAATACAGGTTATTTTTTTAACATTAGCCACTCAATTTGTTTTAGAATAATAATTATGTTAGGAGGATTCTTTTTAGTATTTTTTAGTTTTATATATTTCTTGATTTATCAGTTATTAATCCTTTTTTAATTCATCCATTATATCTTATAATTGTGTCAACTTTATTTTTATGATTCTTCTTCTTCTTTTTCCTGGCCTTAATCCCAATTACTTGGGGTCGGTACCCTTATCCTAAACTTCCACTTGACACAATCTTCCACATCCTCAATGCTCACATCATCTCATATCGCATTTAATAACTCCCCTCCATCTATTTTTTGGTCTTCTTCCTTCAACTTTCATTTTTATAACTGTTCTTACAGCTTCCCATTCTCCTCTCCTCATAATATGACCAAACTATCTAAGTCTATTTTCTCTCGCCTTACCCACGATTGACGCTACACCTCTACTCCTTCTTATATGTTCGTTCTTTATTCTATCTCTTTAGTCACTCCGCTCATCCATCTAAGCACTCTCATCTCTGCTACACTGATTCTCTGCTCTACTTTCTTATCAACCGCCCAACACTCTGAACCATATATCATGGTTGGTCTAGTAATTTCATCCATCACTATAGAAAATAATTATTGTAATAATATAATAATTATTTTTATGATTAATATAAAAGTAAATATCTTATAAAATAAAAAAATTGTATAATTAAGAAAATAACTGATTGATAAGAATTTATAATCCATTATTTCAGGAGTTTTTTAAATATATAATAGAGGAAGAGCTCGGCAAAGTGATCCATAACGATAAAAATAATATAATCCGTATTTACTCTCTACTCTATATTTAAAAATGTTTATAACTTAGTAATTTAACCAAGTATTGGTCCAAATTTTATCGACCAGTCATTTTTTATTTTATAAGGTAGTTAAATGTGTCCGTTGCTTTAAAAATATATAAAGTTGATACCCTTATAAAGTTTAATGAACGAATTAAGAAAGTAATTAATAACTGATAAATAAAAAATATATGAAATAAAAAAATCATAAAAATCATTTTCTTAACTTAATTAATATTTTATGTGAAATGGTGTGACCAATAGATTTAAAGAATAGATCTGTATTTCCATTTAATTAAAATGAACGAATTTTAGATAGAAATCAAATCCAAATTTATTATCTTATACACTTCGGTTCAGTTTTGTTATTTATGCTTTTGTAAAACATTCATGAAATTAAGTTCGATTGCAAATATTCATGTGAAAAATCTATATGTGTGATAAATGAGGTTTACATAACAACGATGGTTGTTTTTATTTCTCAATTAAAAAATTTTCGTTGTTTTATTTTTTATTTATTTTTAAAAAACTATTTTGTATCTTATTATAATCTATTTATATGTATACTTTATTTTAACCGTTATTTAAACAAACATTTTTTTCATGAATATTTTGTAGACCAATCACTAAAGGAGAAATAGGATGTTTCATGAGTCATTACAGATTGTGGGCTATGGTAATTATTTTAATATTTCAAAATATTTTTTATGATATTTATTGTACAGTGCAAGTAGAATTTATTAAAATAATTCTTATTTTTCTTTATTCAACTCGGTATTATTATTTTTAATCAATTTTACTTTACTCTCTGGATTTCAGCTTTATATATTTTTAGTTTTACATGCCAACCATTCATCGATTTTTATAAACATTCTTTTCTTAAAACCTTGAACTTTCTATTTTAAGTATTACAAACTTAAGTTGAACTCATCAAAAAGATAAATTTTGGTAAAATATAAGTAAGCAATAAAAATTAATATTTGATTTATTTATTTACATCGATTAGTTCTAAATCAAACAGTATTTTAATAAGTACTTAAAACACATTAAAAATGTATTTGTTTAATAATTTGTTTTTAATTTTACTTACAAATTGTATTATGATTAATTTTCAATTTACAAACCATTTAATTTATTTAACACAAAATTATCAAGTCAAATTAAAAATCCCAGGCGGTACTTAGTTGTATAGTGATATTTTGCATAAACATGTTACGTAAAATTTACGTTAAATGTTTTAAGTTTAAGTTAACATTAAATGTCACCAACTTATAGGATTGTTGAAAACAAAATTTTTGTCCAATTTATTCTACGTATTCAAAAATTGCTGATTCTCAATGAGCAATCTTTTTTATATAATGGAAAAATTATTATTTTTTAAACAAATCGAAGCATGCTGTTGTGTTGCAGTCTTCTCTTAAAACATTTATACTGTGTTTTAAATGTTATTTTTATTCAATAAATTTTTTATCTATTTTTCGAAGTAAAAATAAAATGTATAAATAATTTCAATTTATAATTTTCACAAATTGATAAATTTATTGCTGTAGTAAGAGGAATAAAATAATTAGATTTGATTCTTCTTACTAACGTGAGTTAATTCGCTTATAAATTTAGAATATATTTAAATATATATGATGTTTAATCTTATTTTCAATGCTTAAATATATGTATATTTTTTGAAATTATCATAATAAATAAAAATTATTACAAGAGTTTGTCAGTTAAAAAAAATACTTATTTACAGTGGTGCGAATAGACCATAGAGTTTTCATAGCAAGTGTCTCTAGTAGGGCCCCTTCAACATAAAAACTAATTCTTTATAAATTTTGACATTATTTTTAACAAAAAAAAATCATGAGAGCAAAGAAATACTTTGCCAACTTTCTCGCTAGTTGCGCTACTGCTTGTTTAACTTAATAAATTTAATTTTTATCTGGGCTTGTAATTTTAAATCATTTTTCATTTTTAGTTTTTAACATATCTATAATTAAAAAAATTTCTCTCAGCTCAAGTTTTTGTTATGTAAATAAAATTATATATCTTAATAACTATAATTGATTGTTTTAAAATCGTCATTCTTTTTTATGTCTTTGTTTTAGTTATAAAATTTAAAAATAAATTGTTGTGTAAATAGTCAATTTAAATAAATAGTAGTTTTAGTGTTGTGAGTATATTAATTAAAAAAAGAGATTATTACTAAAACCTATTATTTATTCTGTCTTTTAGAAAATTTCATCAATATTATGTTGTTATAGTACCCTTTAATTTTTTTTTAAGTCACCAAGACTGCGTTCTCATTTTTAAATAATAAATCAACAATTTTGTTATTTAAGTACATCATTTTTTATGTCACCAATTGTCTAGTATACAATTGCTTACCACAATGTACAAAAAAATTAAAACGTGGTTTGAATACAATATATTATCGTAAGTTTTTAGTACTTTTGAAAAATCAATATAAACATTTTCATTTTTTGTTTGGTATATTTCAGATGTACATAATGGCAATTATCTTAATTATTAAAATTCAAAAAAATCATTTTGTTTTAAACTTTAATATTTAAAATAATGCCGATTAAACATATTATAAGCTTTTACTATTTAGATTAATCTATAATATATTAGCTCATATTATGTATAAACAACAATTAATTAATTGTTGTTTCTATTTTATTTAACTTAGTTTTATCAAATAAAGTTTCTACTATTTGGTTAAATAAAAATGTTAATGCATTTATATGTTTATTATGTTATATAAGTTAATCGAGCTTTATGTGTTTTTGTTTTTGTACTAAGTGACGTATACATTTTTTATCGTATTATTGTCGTTTTCGCTTGTAAACTATTCACTTTGATGAATACCATAGACATGCTAAAGTCGATCTTAATAATGTGTATGTCTATAGTGATGTGCTATGTCTTGCATTGCAATTCCTAGTAACAACTATTTTACATAAACTTTATAGATCACTTTTTCATTTTCCATTTAGATCTTGTAAAGAAAGAAATGGATTTTATTTTTGAAATAAATAAAATGTTAGACAGTTATGAAATACGTAAATATAAGATTTTTTTTATATAAAACATGTTTAAACTCATGGTTTTTTTTGTTATTCTGAACACCTAGCTAGGTGAAGCCTAATAAAGGATATTATGCAAAATATAATAAGTAAATGCAACTATAAAATAACAAATGCAAGTCCGTTAATATACTAAATATTAAGTATTAAATATTACTTTAATTTCTTTTACTATTTAGACGTATGATTTTGTTATAAAAAGGTCAGTTAAAAAGCAGGGATTGTTTTTCTTTTAAAGAATAATAAAATTATATTATATTATATTATCAACCAATTAAAATTATCGATAAATATCAAAATGTTTTTGTATAACATAAAATTCTATACACTTAAATTAAATTAATGTGCTATTATTAGGACTTTATATGAAACATACATTAAAAATAAAATGCTGGTAACAGAATAAAAGTTGCTTGTGAACTCTTAGTAATCGTTGAAATATGTTTCATCTAACATTTTTAAGTTTAAAAATAACATCCTAATTTATCTATAATTAATTGTCTCAAAAATAAATGTTTCTGTAATATATAGTAATAATAAACGAGAACTTGGGAAGAATAATAATTTATGGTATATTGTCTTATTCAAATTACCCTATTGTAATTTTGGTCATTTGTGTTACAGTTGCGGTCGGGTGGGTTTTGTCAGATGTAGAAAGGAAATAAACCTAGTAACAATTGTTTTAAGTGTATAAAGTTTGTGACCAATGCTTCTTCGTCATTTCATAAGTTCATGTTGAACTTTTATGCTGGCTTGATCGATACTCGAAATGTTTTTTAAAAGTTTTAGTATTTATGACTATAAATGTGTTTTTTGTGTAGATAACTGCCGAGGGCTTAGACGAAGTGTTGATCCTGGAAGATGATATACGATTTGAACCGTATTTCCGTTTTAAGTTGCAAGCGATATTAGAAGAGTTGAGACGTCTAGGCATTCCGTGGGATTTAGTGTAAATAATAAATGTGACTTCAATAAAAATTGAATTAAATAAATTTACCAAATCGTATTTTATTGGTATTTTTGTAGATATATAGGTCGAAAACCGTTGGAAGATAGCAATGAAGTACCAGTAGAAAATTCTAAATATTTAATTTATCCTGGATATTCTTATTGGACTCTTGGATATTTAATAAGTGGTCGAGGAGCAAAAAAATTACTAGACGCTGATCCACTTAAAAAACTATTGCCTGTCGATGAATTTCTCCCTATTATGTTCAATCAACATCCACGGTAAGTTACTTAATTATTTTAAAATAATTAAATTTTATTGATAGCAATCCTTTATAATTTATTTAATAATAATTTTATTTATATGGACGTGTAGAAATCAAGTATTACTTTAAAGTATAATTGATTAGTTCATTGTTAAGTTCTAAATTTAGAGTTGTTAATGTTCAATGAAAATTAAGTGGTTCAAAAAGATCAAAAAAAAATTATTTTTTGAAAAATGTTGCTCCTACCCTTTATTTAATATTCTATAGCTCTAAAATAAGATTTCCAAAAATAAAAGTTAATATTTTTGAGTCATCCCAAACTGATTGAAATTAAAAACTTTTACATTTAATAAGATGACATATTTTAGTATTAAATTAAACTACTTGGCAATTAACAATTTTTAAATAGAAATAATTATATCAGTATAATTAAATTAATGTATTGTAATGTCATTAAGTGTAAATATTCTAAATATTAAATAAAAGGTAAATTAGTTTTTTAGCTTCGATATGAAGCTGAGAAGGTATTGGTTTTACTATGATGTGTTTTCTTTTTTTTTTTTTGTGTCTGTTACCACTTTTTCTCAGCTCTCACCGAACCGCTTTATTTCAATGATACGTCAAAAGATCACAAATCGTATCTAGTCGAAAACATTACCCTCAAAAATTGAAAACATTTTTCTAGTTTTCCATAAATGAGGGAAATCTCCAAAAAAATTACAAATTTATATATCGCTAATTTTCGAAATTTTTTCAATTTTTTTTACTTAAAATTGCCATAACTTTTTTAAATATAACTAAATCAATATAATTTTTTTATATAGATGTATGATATCATTACCTTTCATTTGGTATATTTTTTTTTATAAATCTGACTCTTTACCTGCCTACAGGGGGATTTTCAAAATGACAACTTTTTCACAAAAAATTTACATTTTCAACTTGACTTTTGAAAATGTTCCGGAAGGTCTGACACTTTAATTTATATCTTAAATTAAAGCTAATGTAATATACTTTAACATGGAAAAAAAAATTTTGGACTTTATTTAATCTTTACGGTGAAAATGGCTACCAAATGCTATTTTTGTGTGAAAATTCTCGATTTTATTTTTTACATTTTTAACTTTATAATACTATACTTATTGAAAAGTATATGGATCAACACAATTTTTTTATGAGAAATAATATTTTTTAATAATCCCTTTTTCATTCATAAGGAACTAGCTGATCATGTAGCTTTTGGAATGACCCACCAATTTTTTAAAATTAAACACTATCTAAAGATTTGCATCGAAGCGTTTTTTTTTATAGTGTTTTTAATCACTGTCAGATATCATTATACTTGATCCAACTATGATACGTCATCACTGTGCCGCGACCCCCCTGTGCTGGATTTTTTTGCTATATCATTGTTGCAGTTTGAATATGCTTTATGATGGTCTGAAACTATTTGTAAAAGTTATTGTTCTTGAATTAACGCACTTCTTTCAGCCGCATAATTTTCAATTCGGAAATTTTGAAATATGTCTTTAGCTTCTAAATAATGTTTTGAATATTTCCACTTATTGACATCAGATTTCCAAAATTCTTTTACAGCAAAAATTAAAATAATTGAATTGTATATTGATGTATTAGAATAATCATGAAGATGCATATGCTAAATATCATTTTGATTTACTTTTGGCCTTACCATACGAGCTTTAAGATCGGGTTTATTAATTATAGCATTCATAATTTTACTTTTTTTTTCTGGGAGACATTTTCATCAAATAAACCTCTTTCTATTAATTTATCTGAAAGATACAACAATGATTATATAAACAGCGATATCTAAATTATCACAGTTTAATAAATCTTTCATCAACTGTAAATTATTGCATCGACATTAATAGCTAGTTGTGACATGAACCAAATTTTAATATACGCCGTTATAAAAATAATACATAATAATTCCAAATCTTTTTTCTCTAGCATCAAGTTGACATTGTTTTATAGTACATAAATATTTTTAAAAAGTAAAGAAGCTTGGACATCCACCGAGCATGACTAGTTGAATTAGGTGTCATAAATTTTACTTCTCTGCTGGGTGCCCTCACTAAAAAATAAAATAGTTAACTCTAAGAAGTTATGATATTCACCTTTCACTTGTTGTTTTTGGAGTGATTTTTGACAAAAGTCTAATATTTTTTTTTTGTATTAGTTATTCTTTGAATAATATATGGACTTAGTATCTCAAATGTTGATTTATAAATAGTTGACCAATAAGAACAAAAAAAGTGGACAAAAAGTCGATTCTCTGGTTTTAATGTAGGAGTAGGTAATGCCACTTGAAATGCAGTCCTAGTAATTATTTTATACTTTAGTCTGCAAGCAAAAAGTATTTCCCAACTTCTGTTCCAAAAAAACGTGAGCTCCTTTTTTTCCTGTGTTTGAAGATATTATGTCATAACACATTGAGACAACACTTTTACTTAAATTCCATTCTTGATTATTTAAGCTATCAAAAACTGTCGTACTCTGTATTTCACCAGAAGACAATGTTAACTTTTTCTCGCGTAGTAATTTTTCTTTACCATTACCTGAAACAAGTATTGGAAGGCGATCTACGTATTTCTTCGCTGTAAGGTTTACCATTAATTTTCCGTCCTAATAAACTGTTAATTTGCTACTCGTTGAAAATGATTCTTTAATAAAATTAGCTATTTCTTGTCTATAGTTTTCTCCGTAGAATTTTATTGCACTATGACTGCACGACAGCGAATTTAGATTTATACCCAATGATACTCTGGTTCTGCCTTAAACAGCTCCCAACTCATTAGTAATTAGTGGCTTAAACTTTTTTTACTTGTTCTATTTACTATAGATTTTTTAATCTTTACTTCAAAATTATCTTTGAATTGTTTTCACTTGTGTCAGTATCAGATAAAGTAAAAGTACATGACGCTTTTTTAATCATTTTTTCTTTATAAAATCACAGTTTTTCTCCACATTCAATTTTCTGTTGTTCTCTTTGTGAACCAACTAAGTGAATAGTAGACATAAATCTACATCTTCCTGGTTCTCGCTGAGCCAATATAAACAGTTGATTTTCATTAAATGTATTTTATTAAAGCATTCGCATTAGTGATATCAAAAAGATAAGTCATTTGCAATATGAAACGCAATTCTTGTTGACGGTATAATGTCGTTTCTCTATTTTTATGTTTATATAAATTAAGCCACTGATTATAAAGATTTTTAAATTTGACTAAAGCGTTATCACTGCGAGTATTTGGTATTCCATATTATTATAAATTCTTATTTTACAAAATATGTCTATAAACGAGGGGTTAACTTATAAAATTAAAACCTTTACTCTTATAAAAGAAACTTATCTACAACGCTATAAATGTCTAAATAGTAAAAAATAAAATGGTTTAAGATCCTTCAAAAATATTTTTGGTTTATAGAGAACAAATTTAAGTGGTAAGAGACAAACATTAATTTTTTTGCAAGTTGTCCAAATTTGTGAATATTGTTCATGAACAATAATTTAATGCAAAAAATATCTATTTATTTTGAAGTACAGTCAAATAGGCCAATTTTTATTGCGTTTCTAATATAATATGTTAGAACTTACTAGCTGTTACTGTTGTTAACTAATTTAATTATTTATTATAGAAAAATTTTAAATAAAGAATTGTATACATCTTTTGTCATAAAACAACATAAAAAAAAACTATTAACGTCAATGCACCAACAATGTATCTACTAGTAAAATGTTTACATGTATTG
The DNA here is from genome assembly GCF_025091365.1 of Daktulosphaira vitifoliae. NCBI lineage: Eukaryota > Metazoa > Arthropoda > Insecta > Hemiptera > Phylloxeridae > Daktulosphaira > Daktulosphaira vitifoliae. Next base: position 29,023,504 of record NW_026099575.1, read on the forward strand.
TTAATAAACACAAAATATTTGTTCAGAAAAGTTAAGTCACGGGATCTGTAAAATATTTTACTTAACTAAATTATTTAACTGTTTGGGGTAATTAAACATTTGTGTAAACTTGGAAATTTAGCTATCGCTCCAAGTTGGCCCATATGACGGTAACATTTTTTCTTATAAGATTTGATTTTTTTGTCATGGTAAAAATAATTGTTTTATTAAACTGATTAATTTCTATCTCAATATATTATATTACGTACAATACAATGTTAAGTAAATGTTTAAATAAAATAAATATTTTTCATTTTTTCAAAATTAAAAAATTTAATTTTTATCTACAGTGCAGGTTTTCTGTAGTAAAAAAACACCGTGAGTGGCAAATTTTAATTCTTCGCTGAAAGTATATAAAACAATTTTTGTTTATTTATTAAGCTATAACCTTATTATAATTTTTTTTAGAAAATATTTTTTATTACCATTGCTCTTATGTCTTCCCCATTGTGAGTCGTTTATCGCTATGTCTACCTTTGCGGATACAAAATATCTTTAAAACTTTCCCAATAACACTTCTGCATTGTATACATCTGTGTTATCATTGTATAACTGTGGTTAATTTATAAATATTGTTTTCTTATTTGCAATTTATTTTAGAAACGAATGGTTAAGTCAGTTTATTGAACGAAATTTGCTAGCCTTATCAGCGTCGCCATTATTAATTTACCCCATACGGTATACCTATGACGAAGGATATGTAAGTGATACTGAAGACTCAGTAGTAATTACAACAAAAGACTACATGGAACAAGATAATATTAAAGTAGATTTGTAATGAACTTTATATTTTACTTCTCAATTGTCATATATTTTATTTTTTATTAGTTGATCAAAAGTTTATTGTTGTTTATATTAATAATTATATTCATATATTATTTGCAATCTCAGTTTATTACAATTTATCATTATAGTTGTTGTAATAATATCTTAAAAAAAAGTCTTGCATAATAATTATTTTATGGAGAAATCTTAATTTTATTATAAATTTATATTTAAAAAAAAATATGCAAGTTTTATAAAAGATATATTTTTAAACATTATTCTTATTACCTATCTTTTTAACTAGATACTTGTATCTACTTGATATTATTATTGATGGTTTAAATACATATTCAATAGTCTTTATTTCGTTGCATTATGACTTATATTTAAATGAGATTACTTACACCAACAACTACATTTTTAAAATATATAATTGTGATATTTATAAGTTTTACAAACTGATAATTTATTAAAATGAATATATTGACCAATTAATTATAATTTTTGTAAAATTATATATATTTAAATATATGGTGTTACCATTATATTAATGTATTTATGTTTGGGTGCCATTTTGGATGTTAAAGTATGATAACTAATGTTTTTAAATATATATTTTTATATAATTTTTTTATACCAAAATAAATGAAGAGTTATCAAGTTATGCTGTTATTTGTTATCATTGTTCTAAGCTAACTACAGAAATTGATCATAGGTGTGCTTTCGCGATGTCAATTAAAACAATGGAAGATTAAACTGACGTTAACAGATATTCTAATCCCTTAATTGACATGAAAATTATTTCAGTGCTTTGAACTTGTTCAATATAAAGTAAGTTTTACAAGCTTCTATCAATTAGTTTTATGGAATTTTCCATTGTTAGAAAAAATTGATTTACATATATTACAAGTGTTTCGATAAAAATGAACAACGTTTTTATGCCAAAAACTATTTTTCATATATACTTAGTTTTATTATAAGATTTTAAAATGAAATAACCTTTAAAGATTTTGAGCTAAAAGAGTTATTTATTAATTATCAATAAACAGGAAGAAGAATCGTATTTGTTAAGATCGATCCAAAGTAATACGAGTTTAATTTTATGTATAAAATTTGACTCACGAGTGTTTTAGTTGTTTGTAAAAGTTTTTAAAGCATATTTTAACTTGTAAAAGTATGTAAATTTTATATTTAACTTATGTAACACAAGCTGACTATGTCGTATTATATATTGAATACAAAAAATCACTCTGAAATAATGTTGGCTTACACTTATTTTAATGTTATTAAACGAAGGTAAATAAAATCATTCTTAAATCGTCCAAAGTTTAAAGTTAAGTGTCTGTAGTTTCTGTAAATGTTTACATTTGTAATACAATGTGCGTTTTATTCGATTTTTTAAAAACTTTCTAAGGACAACAAAGTTTAAATTGGTTTATTTACAAAAACACGTGGTAATATAAGGTTTACTATTGTGTTGGCTTCAAGTATTTAAAAGAGCCATTTTATATAATTTAAAACATTAAAAAACATAGATTTACATTAAATTACACTGTTTTGTTGATTAATATTAATAAATTACATAATTTATATTTATTTATAGTCTTTACACAATTCAAAAATAAATTTTTTTAGATAAATTAAAATTTTGTATTTCTTTTTAAAAATATAGTATTATAAGAAATTAAAATGTTCAATGAGCTTTTCTTTATATAAACAACAGTAAAATTTAAATGCCAGTTGTTTAATTTTGTAAATTTAAGTAAAATTTTTATATTAATCGTGAGTTTCTATTTTATTATAAACTAAAATCTACCTGAGTTAAATGTAAAGTTTTTTTTTAACTATGTGATATTAATTTTAAATTAGCTATCGTGGACACTTGTCAATCACATATTTCTGATTATAATTATCTGGTTATTCTACTCTAAATTAGTTGTTTTTTGAATTATACGCCAATTAATTATTGAACATTTTTCGGAAATACTGACACTTTTTTACATATTTTAAATTAAAGCTTATGAAATATATTTTAATACGAAAAAAATAATTTCGAACTATACATTGTTTTTATGGTAAAAATTGCTATTGCGTACAAAAATATGCTATTTTTGTGTTACAATTCTCAGTTTTGTATTTTATTTTATTTTAAAATGCTTTACAAGGATAGTACACTGATTTTTATAAATATTATATAAATTTAATTGACATAGTATAGAAAGTTAAACTTACTTAAATTTTTTTGATTCTTTTAAGCCAAGGAAAATAAATTTGAACTAGCTTAAATTGCCAGTTTTATCCACTCAAGAAATGTGACGTACCGATACTTAGTCGGTAAAACTTATATATTTCATGCTTGAGGTACGAAGTTTAAACCCTAAATGTTTTGCTTTATATAAATAAAAAAATTATTTAATACAGAAATCATCAGAAAAGAAAATATAAAACTCGGCTTTTTCCGGAAAAAATAAATGACATTTATGATATTTATAACTTACTTTATCACTAATGAATTTTTATTATTATTTATTAATATTTAACGATTTAAAAATCGTAAGTAACTTTTACTTGCTTTGACAATCAAAAAATATGTTTCTATTTTTATTTGTGTTTCTAATAAAAACATTTTTTGATAGTGTAAGAATTTATACTATTAACTCTATTTATCTATTATATTTGGTGAGTTTTTTTTTTGTATATATCTAGATAGTCTAGCAAAAATATTTATATTACTTGAACAATTTTAAAATTTATTATTGCGGCTTTTTAATAAGTAGTAAATTATACTTCATAAAGTTTAACAGTGACATTATTATAACTTTTAAAATATTTTTTGTACATTTTTGTTATACAAAATAAAATGATTGAAACGATGAATTTTCTCAGAAAGCAGTAATTTTTTAATTAAATCCTTTATTTTTCATATAGAAAATGTTGAAACTCCTATTTTTATTAAACTTTTTGAGTTATTAAATCTTTTTACTTGATTTACAACACTAAGTAGCAATTTTTTTTTTACTGGAAAAATTAAATGATTTTTTATATTTATGTGATGAATTTAAAAATATCTGCTACATTTTCTTTCAATGAATATCCGTTTATATAATGTATACCAAATTCTTTATTTGCTTTTTGCGTAACCACGTAATTTTTTCTTGAAAATTTAATTATTTATAATTTGCACATTATGTAAATCTATAAACATGAATTAATAATATTTATACACAACATTTATATTAAAAAAAGTCGAATGTATAATATCATCTTCTTAAAATAAAGCTATAGTACTGCTTGTTGTTATGTTTTTAAATCTTATTTTTAAGTAATGAAAAACATCAGAATTGATTTAAGTATACTTTTTATACCTATCAAATCAGATAATTTAGCCATTATTTTAATTTTCTAACTTAAATTATTTTATTATGATTTATAACTTTGATCTGCTAAATTACAGTTTTTTAATGATCAGAATACTGAAAAGTATATATTGTAATAAATATTTTTTTTAAATAAAGCATGTCATCCATAAAACAGACGATGTCAGGCACATACTGTTAAAAAATAAAATACATCTTAATATTTTGATCCTTAGCTTATTTTCAAATTTCTAAGATGCAAAAGGTATTGTTGTAGACTTGTTTAACTTGTAAGATGGGGCTTATGTGAAAAAAATTATGTATTGTAATATAACAAAAAACGTAATATTATTTAATATTATAAAAAGTTGTAATATTTTTAAATTAAAAAAAAATATCGAGAAAAACTTAATTAATAAAAAAAATTTAGTAATGAATACAATTAATTTCAAAGCAATCAAAATATTATCAATGTAATCAAATTATGTAGTAATTTTATTACAAGTGTTTCTACATTATTTCAATATATATGGCCTAAAATGAGATGTACTTCAACATAAATTTTACAGGGACAAATTTGTAATGTGCAGTATGCATAGTTAAATAATAAAATATCAATTAAATATTTATATTAAAACTTAGAACGTCATATTTAACGCATAATAATTAATATGGATTTTTTAATTTGTACACATTAATTGGCATGGTGACAGAATTTTTTCCTAAAGAGCGGAAAAGGGTAATTAAATTTTTGGAGGGGCAAGTACAGTATTTGTGAAATATTGTTAAATTTTAAATACAAATTTAATACATATAAGCAGGGCCGGGTTAAGATTTGGGTTGATACTTTGAGATGTGGAAAATATCGCCACATAAAAGTGATAAGCAAAAAAACATTTTAAAATTAAAAATATAACCATGTAGTGCACTTTAATATGTTACCAAACCATTTTTATAATCAATAGGTGATCTTTAATCTGTAATAATAACGTGAAACCAACAACTACAAGTACAACAGTCGAATATGATTATAAATATCAATATATAAATCTAACAAGATTTCATATCATTACAACTTATTATAAAGCCGTTGTCAGTCAACAGCCGTTTTTTTAAATATAAAATACTCGTGAGTGAAAGAAGAGCAAATTTTCTTTTTTTATACTTTCAAATTATTATAAATTTTAAAAACTGACGATAGTGATAAATTTTTGTTGGATCGAATAATTCAAGCTAACAATTTATTTTAGTTAATATCTTAATCAGAATAATTTAAGATTGGTTTGAAATATTTTTGAAAATTGCTTATTAGAAAGTTTTTGAAACAATAATACAATAGTTAAATAACATTTTATATTTTAGTATTAAGTTATTGCATTACCAAACTATTTTGAAATGTTGTGGAATTGATATTCTCAAAAAACAATCATGAATTTTTATAAACAAATATTAAAACAAAAGTTTTAATATTTGTAAAATAACTAATACTCTAACTAACACATATAGAAGCTATAATGAAATTAAATTTGTGCACATTAGAATAAATTTTATTCTAACACATAAAGCTTATTGTATGCTATATTTTTATAGCTATTTAATTTCATAATGAAATAATATATACATTAAATATTTATGAGGTATAACGAAATATTTAGTAATTAATTCTAGTATTTGAATAAATAATCAGCAGAATGAAGAATTATTTAAAAAAAATTAATGAAATATAATAATTTCAATTAAAATTCCATTTTAATAATGCCCAAGTCTGACGTAATAGTAAATATACTTAATGACTTTTTATTATTAAACGATGAAATATTTAATAATTTTTATTTAAAACAGCTTTTTCGTTAATATAAAATAAATATCTAAACACATTAAAAATTGTATTGTCATAGATAAAAACAATCTAAAATGAATAAAGAAATGTATAAAATTCCTTCTTTTTAATTTCATTAGTAATAATAGAGAATAGAGAAATGCATAAAATTCCCTCCTTTTAATTTCATTAGTAATAATAAAAATATAAAATAGATATATATTTTTGAATTGAATGAAATCCAAAAAATGGATGGACGTGCTGCTAGATATATGAAACATAACGGACGTAGTAATTGAAGCATAATGATGTGAGTACTTGGAAAAATCAAGTATACTCGATTAATTTAAGTATCCTAGGATGTAAAAGTAAACGATTTTTCCTTCTAAAATTAATTATTAATAATTTTTACAATATTTTTTGTTATAATAAGTCTCTACAATAATAAACTTATTATCTTTAAAGTTTATTGACACTAATTACTTTATGTTAGTGATAAAATAGTTGCTTTAATTTTAGAAAAATTTCTCAAATAAAATTTATTACCTCTGTCATAATTATTAATTATAAGTTTTTAAGTTTTTATTTAGCATAAATTATAGTCGAATTATTATTAAATTATTGACTTCGAGTCTTCTTATTTTCAACTCGTTCAATCGCTACTCATGACAACACCTTATCTGTCACATTTTTGGGAAGTATGTGACGATTAGAACAAAGTTTTGTCCTGAACTGGCTAAACTACTGAGTTCTGATTCTCTCACTAGTTGTGAATTTATGAAAAATCAATTAGGTGTGGAATCAGGTATTTTAATTATGATGGTCAAGCCGGCTATTGCTACCTTATCTTATGTTTTTATTTTTAAATTTGTTATCGGTTTTTTTAAAATATAGGTAATAGTTATTAAATAATAAAAATAACAACTTGTCTTTTATTTAAAGCACTTATTAATAATGCATTATTAATATATTATTGTTATTATTATTCCTAAATTATAGTTTAATATAATAATTATAAATAAACACCAACAAATAAAAAAAGCAAAATTAAATTAATAATTATTTACTATAGGTATATTTATTCATATTTCGAATAATTTTTCGATTCTCTCGATAAATAATAATAGTTGATTATTCTTATCATACGAGCAGACGATTATAACTTCGAGTGATTTTTCGAGAGATTCACTCGATTATGAAAATGTCTCGATTACTAATCATTCGATTATCGAAATCATTCGATTATGCCCATCACTAATAATTAAGTATATTTGTTATTCGTTTTTAGTGATCAGATGATCAATACACGCACCGCCACCTAGATATTGATTATGTTTATAATAAAATACACTATCTATGTGAGAGTTTTAATTTCATACATAATAAATTTAAAACAGATGGCAGCACTAAAATTACATAGAGAGTTTTGACGTTCAACAAGTAATGGCTTGTTGCGCCAATAAGTAGCAGGTGTGTAGTATCACAGGGTTGGTTCAACAACTACACCATCTCCAGTCGTTGATGCGCAGCCACACTGGCTAGTTTTATGTTTTGCTATGCATGTGGTAATAAGACTTAACTGTTGTAAAGTGCCAAAATACAGCGGGGAGCGACTATTCAAATTAGAGTTCAGAGGTTAGTATAGATAATTTTAAAATTAATTTTTAAGCATTATTTAGTGTCAAAATATTTATATACATTAACTGACTCACAATTTCCTACATAAAATTAGTATGATTTTAAATTATTTTTCTTTCTAAAATTATTTATATTTAGAAAATAACGATGAAAATACATTGATAAGAAATAAATGAGCAAACAGATTATAAAATACGCCTTCTGTGTTATTGAAAAATACAGTTCAAGTATTTTAGCGTATTAAATAAAATATTCAAATAAATTTTAAAGAACCGTTTTGTTTTTTAATTGTAACTGGTATCGGAGAGTAATCAATTATTTACTAATACTCTATTTGACATTTTTATATATAAATCTATTTTATATTTTGGTAACTTAATAAGAAGAAAAAAATGTATGTATATTTATTAGTTCACAATAATATCCTGATATAGTTAACAAAAATAAAAAAAGATGTGAAATGTGAAATTACAGCGCCTACTAAATTTTTGATTATAAAGGTATTTATGCACTCTTTTGACAAAATCATTTGACCGCCTCTGTGGTGAATTAGTGGAATTAAATTAAAAAACAATAGTATAAATCATTTAATATATTTTGTACAACATAGAAATATGTTTGATTATAATACTATTAAAAAATATACTTTAAAGTATATATTGAATGTATACCAGATATTTCTAAATTTTAGGAATATTTATAATATATATTTTAACATACTACAGTGAAACCACCTTAACTGGTATATTAAACGGAAAAATTCATTGTTTCCGGTTTATTTTATAGATTAAAATTAACCTCTATTTTACTTAGTAAAATATATTAGTAAATAAGAAATCCTTTGCTCATGTTGGATTTAGTAGATTTGTATTCAACGGCTTAAATATTTATATATATACATAAAATTATAATTTATTCAAGTCATTTTTATTTATTTCTGTATATTTGAATACAAATTTTATTGTTTTTTAAATGGTAGTATACAATATAAATGTCATGAATATTGATTTATGTCAGTAAAGTTTATAAAATATTTTAACTATATTTACCATATTATTTTTTTGATTCAAATTTCTTTAGCTCCTAACTATTATAAGGGGACTTGTATAGGCAATTTTGGGCCAGATATGCGTATGATACATTGAAATTACAATTACAAATTTAATTTTTGTTAAAATGCATCGGTTTGATCCCTTTGTTTATTATTTATTTTATATTGCGAGGCCCCTAGAAAATAATTTTTGCAGCATATCTATGCTATGATATTGGCTAAATTAAAAAAAAACAAATTGTGTGTTAATTAAGTTAAAATATTATTTTAATTTTTGTAGTTAACCACTTTAATTGAAATCTCATAAAAAATGTGATAATAAAATATGAGTTTTAAACTTCTAATCTAAAATTTTATTGCTGGTGTAAATGCTGTGTAATCTACGTGTAAATAAATTTACGAGACTCTTAATCTCGGGGTCGTGGGTTCGAGTCCCACGTTGGGCGCCACTTTGTTGTATTTATATATGGAACAATCTTTTTGTTCTAACTTATAGTTATAGTAGTTCAATAATAACGCAAAATGTAGTTAATAAAGATATAATCAATCAAAATAAAACATATAAAATATTGATACACTTAAAAACGGATAAATAAATAATACACCAAAATAAAAATTTAATGTCACAAACGTACCACACGGAAAAAGATTACTTTCGGTACTCTCGAGGTCTTCTCTCTCTCCTCTCTTCAATTCATTCCATTTCATCTTATATACTAACATATTTTGTTTTTCTTTTTATAAAATTCATATAGTAATCATTTTCAAAAATGTTTATAAATATTTACTTCCTGATAGTAACAATAATTTGGGAATTACAATTAATCTAAACATTACAAAAGTGTTCTACTTCTAGGTTTACAAATAATAGACTATATTATATTTTTGTAATAATAGATCAAGAAATTCATAGTTAAACCAAACATTACAAAAATGCTTTGTTTTCAGTTTTACAAAATAATGACCTATATTACACATTATTTTTAATCTCGAAGCTATTGTAATAAATAATGAATTATTTTATATCAACGAGCTTATCCCCAGTGAATTGTTATCAATATATTCAAGTAATTCAGTTTATTTGATTTTTTATTTCTAAATAATTAAAATTAGTACTGTTTTTCAATATATTCAATAATCTATATATTTGAAGGATTCTGTTTATATATATAACTGTATTTAAATTGATGAGAATTCATGTTTTAAAAGACTCAAATTTAATATAGACCAAATGTTATTTTTAATTTGAATAATCATTCAAAAGTGGTTTTTGCCATCATTTTTCAAATTTTAGTTTTTTTAGTAAAATAAGATTAAACATAGTGTGGGATTTAAACTTCAAAACTCACCCTTTTTTTACAGGTTCCTATAATATAAGGACGTCCTACGTATAAAATTTGATTTATACGAAATATAAATGCTAAATATAATTAAATATTATTTACTATAAATATAAAACATATTAACATACAATGTAACTCTTATGAAAGGTCAATACTTAGTAATTGTATATCTTGATACGATTTTTTTTAAAGAGGGCTCTCTTGTACTCGCAGTGTATTATGATAACTATCACACAATAAAATATAATAATTTAATATTTTTCTCTGTGTTAAAGTTAAGATTGCAGTGTAAGTTTTAACTTCATAATTTAATTTCTGGTTATAATAATTTGTATGTATTGAAAGATTTTTTCCAAAAACAAAAGAAATGTGTTTTTTATATAATTTGACATAATTAAATAATACACTATCTTGTAATTTTTAAAAAGTTAGGATTTAATTATTATTTGTTTATTTATTTTATTTTTTGTAATAAATTAACAGTTTCAAAGAGTGTTTCATTTTCTACTTCTTCTTCAAAAAAAAATGTTATATGGATAGCAAAAATTTTTATCTGCTAAGTTAGCTGATAGTATGAAGTAATAGTATTAGCAAGTGGCTAATACTACTACTGCGGTTTCCAAATGTCATAGTCCATTATCGTAACACAAACTTGATTCGACCTATCTCTATACTATAATCCGATCTGTGCTTTATTCTTGTCCATTTTATCTATCAACCATTGTTTTGGTCTTTCAAATGGTCTATTCCCATTGGGTATCCACTTTAAAACTCATATCATTAGACTATTTTATCTTCTTTTGTGACTAATCCATTGGTATTCTTCTATATTGTAGTAAAACTACTATATTTTAGGCCTTTTATATAACTGTTGTAATTCCAGATAGCTTCTTATTCATTTTCTCGTCTAGATATTACCATATACTTCGTCTAAGATTCGTTTGTCTGTAGTCCGATGACTTAACTATTTGTTATTAGTTTCTTGGTGCATGTTTTTATTTCTTGGCTATCTGATCCCAATATGATAATATTATCTGTATATGCTGGTATTCCATGTTGACTTTTATAATCTTCCAAGTTTAATCCGTCATATTTGTTCTGAATTTTCTCAATTACTATTTCTAATATTATATTTAAAAATACTGAACTTAAAACATCTCCCTATCGAAACCCGGTTTTAACTTCAAATTCTGATATATCGATGTAGATTGATTCTAACGTAACAACCTGTTTTATACGCACATAATATGATTATTCTTACCGTTTTAGCTGTTATACCAAAGAAATTTAGCGCATTCAATTACACTTCTTTATCAACTCAATTATGTTCCTGTTTATAATCAACAAACAACATATACAAGTCTTTAATTCATAATGCTTTTTTAATAACTGCGTAATAGTAAAAATTTGATCTATAATAGATCGACTGCCCATTAAGTGCCATTGTGACCTTTTCTAATAGAAAGATAATTTACTTATTTATACTTCTGGATCCATGACTGAAACTTATATCTACAATACACTTTAGGCACTGTCACATTAGTGACTCAGTCACATCGTGCCATCTTATTCAACATTTTCTTAAAACTAATTATACTAATATTTTTGTTGTATTTGACTTACAATAATTCAACTTAAAGTAAGAATAAAAGAAATTGTAAAATAAATAGACAAGTAATCCATGTTATTTGTCTTCATAAATTAAGTTGCGTGATTTAGTAATTTATGTTTAAAATTAAATGATATATGAATAAAGTGTGTTTACTTTATGAAAGAAAAATCTATACAAACTAGACAACTATTTCAAAAAATTTTAATAAACAAATTTAAGTATAATTTTTATGCTTTTAGTAAATCATTTTTTTTTACTTTTTACCAAATAAAATTATGATATTAATTGAAGACTAAGATAATTTTCTAACAAATTAATAAAAAAAAATATATCATTGTGTTTTTACACCTTGAAACTAAATTAACTCACGTTAATCATTTAATATAAATATTTTTATAATTATTTGGAAATGAAAATTAATATTTTTAATTTTATTTAATTTCACATGTTAACTAGCATTAAAAAAATCATGACTTATATTATAAAAGAAAAACATATAATTAAATTAATCAACTATTTGACTTTACGCTCTATGATATTCAATATTAATTTCATATGCTTACGTTTTACATCATAATGATAATTTATAAATTAATTTTGAAAATAAATTTTTATTCTATACATGTTTAATAGATTGGGAGACATAACTATTTTTGTCGTTGAAATGTAAAATATTTTAAATAAATGAATACTTAGGATTATAGTCGTATTTAAAAGCAGTGTTAGATCTATTTAAATATAAAAACCTTCTTCGTCATTTTTTTTTAGATACATTCTGGTAGAATTATTTTTGCAAAAATATTATAATTTTTACTAAATAAAACTGACTTAAATTTATGATTTTATTTATGTATGTAGCTAATAACAGTTCCAAATGTAATAATAAAGCCTTNGTAAATATGATTTTATTTTAAATGTATGTAGCTAATAACAGTTCCAAATGTAATAATAAAGCCTTAGTATTTTTATTGATAAAAGATTAACTCTTAAATGTTCAATAGTTCAAATGTGTCAAATCCATTGTTTGGAAGATAAATTTTATAAAAAGGAAAAGTTTGAGCTAAATATATTGTTGAATAATGAATAGATAAGTAGAGACAAATACATGGGGTATATAAAAAAATGAGAAAGGTAAATTGATGGCTTGGAAAAGGGAGATGAGTGCTGTACTGGTGAAGTAGTTAAAGATAAAACAGTATAACAGGTAAACTTTATGTCTTTTTATCTAAAAGTGGAATATTCACTTGGAATTCTAGTCGAAACAGTGTGATGTAGAAAGAGAAAAGATGTAAAAAAAAAATGTCGTGTTAAATATAATATGCCATGGATAAACAATAAAATATATCACATTATGAAAAAATATAGGGAAATATGTTGTAACTTGGTCTTATTTAAATAACTTGATTTTGATTGTAATGCAATGTCATTATTAAGTCCAGGACAGACGAAAACGACCCACTCCATCTTGGAAATTGACAGCAATGTAATGACTATAAAGTTGTTGACAATGCTGTTGTCTCAAAAGCGTGAAGAAGATGACTTTTTTTTAACATAACCATAGTTTCTCAATGCGGTTTGATAACGCATGAGAGAGGGCATTGAACAGTGTTGCCACAGCATTGATTATCTGTTGACAGATGTGGTATTTAGGGCAAGGAAAATTTAACTTAAATTAATATACTAAACAAATCTGTGTGTATATGTGTAACACTGAACCTACAGATGTATGATGCGCACTTTTTGAATATATTTACTTGTGTTCTTATATTCATTATAATTTTATTACGTTACAAACTCTTAAAATTTTATAAAAATAAGTATAAAATCCAAATAGTATACTATTTATTAACACGTAATTAAAGACTATTATAAATAAGAGATTTGTAGAGTATTTTAAATAAAAGCAAGGTACAACATTCTCCCCTAATCTTAACATTAATAGGAAAATAAGTTTTAAACGTACTTAAGATGGGTGCAAGATTACTATTTTTTTGTTTACACAGTTCTTATTAAAATCATAATGTTAAATTGCTTAATCTTAATTTATCGAAGTTTTGTTTGTTTATAAACATAGTTTTCGAAGATAATATTTCAACTATATGTTAAAATATGTGTAAAGCCTCGAAGTTGTAGTAACCCAAACAAACACATTTTTTATTAATCTAAAAGCTTAATTGTGGTCTTTCGCTTTCAATTTTTTTTATAATGAAAACAATTTTTTAAGTGCTATTAGTTATTTTTAATGAAAAAAATCTCAAGTTAAAAAACTTAATAAATTTGCACATAAGAGAAGTTGCGCCTCAGGTGAGTTTGGCATGATATTGATTAAAGGTTACATAGTAACTACGGCTTGCTACTGAAGTTTTGTCCTAACAAAAACTGCACGATCTACAACTCTTAAAATATTTAGGTTTCTTACAATATGTAAATCCTATTCAGGAGCAGCTGTACAAATATTGCTGAGGATTCGCATTAATAATTTTTTCTTGTTGACTTTATATGGTTAAATAAACTATGTTTTTCGAAAAAACTATAATAATGCATGTTGTTTAATATACATGTGTATTTTATCAAATATACTTATAAATGTTTTTTTGTGAAATTTTCGTAAAATGAAATGAAGTTCAATGAAACATAATTTTTGTGGTATTCACAGTCTATAGGGAATATAGTAATCAGCAAGTCAGGATTATAGTAAGGGGCGGGAGAAGGCCATGACCCGGGATTTCAAGATTCAGATTTCCTATCTTTTTGTTAAAGCATAGAGTATAATGCTAATATAATGTCTAAGAGCCTCATTTAAATTTTGGAGTTAGGAAAATTTTGAAAAAAATGTTTTATTTTGTACTTGTTAAAGAAAATAGCAGGCATAAGTAACAAAATCATGTTATCTAATATTATTATGATGTATTTCTGCGACGAGAGATGTTTTAAGATTTATCATAACATGACAAATAAAATGAGGTTTATATTAGTTTGGATTAAGTTTATAATCATCTACTTAAAATTACATTAGTGTGATTAGGAAGATACGTACCCTTTTTTAAGCAAACATTTTAGCTATAATATTTGAACCATAAAATTATTATCATACACCCAGAGAAAAACCTCGACCTATATAATAAATTCATTGTTCAATTTGATAAATATATCATTACTATTGAATCTATGATATATTTATCAATATGATGATTTTTTTTTTTTTTTGAACAATAATTATTCATAAGAATAATTATTTTGTTCGTATTAATAAAACATTATCATAAACCCTTGATAAAATTTCTCTATCAAAATTGATTGAGGTTTTTCTTTGGGTGTAGATAAGGATATATGAAGGTAAAGTTTAAGTCCTCTGTAAATTTTTTAAATTATATTATAATTATTTGACTTAGTCATCATATTTAAATAAAACTTTTTTATATTATACTAGCAATGCGTAAAGAAAGTAAAATTTTTTTTAGGACACCCTTTCCATCATGGTAAAATCTTGATTAATAATATAATTTAATAAAAATAAATGTTTTTTTCGCTATGTATTATAATGTATTATCATTATGAAAATTGTCCAACCAAAAAAATCAAACAGGATGACCGCCGCTTTTGCAACCTCTGCTCTGACTCTCATGTATGTTTTTTTTTAAATTAAAAATAAGTTAATTAAGTTTTTCAATATTAGATATTAAATATCATATATCTATTATAGTGAGTCTTCTGACTCTTCATTTTTTTATTAATATTATTTTAAATACTTGAAATATTATGTCCATATAATCTAAAAAACCTACAAAACATTTTTTAATTTTTTCTAAAATTAATCATCAAAATTCTATATGGACCCGTGCTATAATTTAGTGCATCAAAGAGAGGTAATTGTTATCTTCGAATTCTCTTAGAAATAATGTAAATTATCTGAATATACTTATACTCACTAATTTAAAGCTACAAACACTAAGAATATTAAATTTAAGTCCTTTTATGTATATGTGACTCAAATCTATATTATTCTAGAATTTAAATAAATTGTATTTATGAGCGTTATTTTGTACTGTTATCCTGTAAAATGTAACAGTTCCAAGTCTGAATTACAGATCATTTTTAAAATTAAATAAATTAATAAAATAATAATCAAATTAAAGTTGAAAAAGTTAATTTTTTGTGAAAAAGTTGTCATTTTAAATCCCCCTGTGGTCAGGTACAGGGTCAGATTTAAAAAAATATATATCAAATGATAAGTAAAGACATAAAGCATCTATACAAATTTACATTAATTTGTTCATTTTTAAGAAAGTTATGGTAGTTTTAAATAAATAAAAGTCGAAAATTAGCGATTTTAAAATTTGTAATTTTTTTGGAGGTTTCCCCAATTTACGGGGAACAAGGGAAATTTTTTCAATTTTTGAGGGTAATGTCCTACACTAGATACGATTTGTGATCTTTTACGTATCATTGAAAGAAATCGGTTCGGTGAGAGCTGAAAAAAAGTAGTAACAGACACAAAGAAAAAAATATCATAGTAAAACTAATACCTTCTCAGCTTCGCATCGAAGCTAAAAATGGGTCTATAAAAATAAATATATTTTAATTTATAATTTTAAACATAAGGAGAAATCTATATTATAAATCTTATGTCAGACTTACCTTTAGTTCGAATGAGACTTATTTTGGTTCTGCCAAAGAGTAAAGTTAAATAAATGTTATAATGATTTTCTGTGTAAATCTTTAAAAAATAAATGTTTTTATAAACTCTATAGTCCTGCGTCGAAATACAAGGATTTATAAATATAAAGCTTATACCGCCTATGCTACTAATTTAAAATAATTAATTACAACTTAAAATGAGGTTTTAAGCACAAAGCTTAATTAAATTTATATAATTAAAATTTAATTCTAATGAATTGAGAAATGTTGGGGATAGTTAAATAAATATTTGCTGAAGATAAATAATTAATAAATCTTACTGAGTTGATAATAGCAAGGCAAGTAGATTGGAATGACATGTGTTTAGGTTAAACAAACATTTAAATAAAATCCGACCATGTTAATTTAATTTCAGTCCCAAAAGGGTTAATTACTTTTTTTCAATTTGTAAAAGCATATTTTTTATGTTTAGTTTCANGAAATAGTAATAAGTTAAAAACTTTTTAACGTAAAATATATTGATGGGTTGATAATTATAAAATTTATTTATACATTTATTAGGTATTATAATGTTATAAAAAGGATTCTATTAATATATTGTTGGAGATATACGGCTTAAGAGATATAAATGAACTTGATTATTTGAATATTAGTTAGTAAATAAGGACCAGAATAATTGACTTTTTATGTGGTACATAAAATATAAACAAATAGTTAAATGACTTAACATATGACTTTAAAACAAAAATTTTTAACGAAAAAAATATGTTTAATAGAGATCCAATAATGCTTATTTTATTTTTTAAAGGAAAAATGAATGAAAGACAATTTAACTCTAGCGTTTCAAAAAATTCTCGAAAGTAAAAACAAAAAAGAATGGGCAAACATAAAGATGAATTAAAATTTTAATTATTCAAAATATTTCATTTTACCTTTTCTATTTTTTGAGTATATTATATTTTTTAACATATGTTAAATTTTAATATGCCAAGATCGTAAGATTTTTCCGAATAATTAAACGCGGATAAAATTATCTTAATAGTGTCATTAAGATTGATCATTAAACAGTTATCTCTACATTCATTTTATAGTAATTTTGATTTTAGTCTTGCTATTCTTGTTTATTTATAGTTTTTTCAATATATGACTTATAGATTATAACTTTAACTTACTTTATTGGTACATGTTTTCACTGTTTTACTCTAGAATAACAAAAATTGTGGAATGTTTATGATCATGAAAAAATGTATAATCTGTTTAACGTTTTCAAATGTCTTAAGGTGTGAATAGATTCGAAATTATTTATTCGTGTAGAAGAAGGGTCAAGAATAAATAGTGTTAGAATAGAATTCATACAATTCGCGTATAGCTAAGATTTGATTTTAAATGAAAAATGTTGTGAAACTTTTCTTTATTATTAGTAAAAAAATTGTTGATATTATTCATTAAATATGATTTAATTTTTAACATCAAGTTTTTATTCCATAGAAATGACTATAAAATATGTTATTGTTTAAATTTGTCTTATAACTTAAAACGTTTTCTATGTTACATAGGCATACAATTAAATTTTGTAGACATCATTTTTAATATTCTCGGTACTCTTATTATTCATTAAATGTATTTATTTATTGTATTCACATATGAATGTATAATTTATATTTAATAACTTCATCTAAAATACTTTTTATTGATATCGGGACAAAAAATGTGAAAAGTTTGTCAACCATAATTAATTTCACCTGCCTTATCCAAAAAGTTTCCCCTTTCCAAAGTTTGTAAAAATGTTTATAGAAGCTTAATTCCATATTTATTCAAAATTAATTAATACTTTTAATTAATACAATGACCTTTATTAAATAACATTATTATTAGAAGTTTAAAAAGAAAAAAATGTTTCTTAAGCTATTAAAAACTTTATTGTTACACAATTTATTTATTGCTATACAAAAAAAAATATCGTTTAAAATTCAACAAAATTAGGAAATTTAGAGGCTATATTTTTATATATTAAAAAACTTTAATAATGTTGATCAATATTTTTGAATTTGAGTTTTGAACATGTGATTGTATATAAAATTTTTATTTTACTTAGTATATAATTGAAATATTTATGAAATGAAGATAGGTAGATAGGGCAATTTGAAATAATAGTATTTTTTTTTTTTTTAATTAATATTTAAAAAATAAATTAATATGATAAAAATAATATGGAATAAAATGTAATCTTCTTTTTATGTATAAAATGTATTATACTTAAGGTTATAATTAACAGAAAAGCAAATTTATCATTGGTAATTCAATATTTATATTATGTTCTATGTTTAAATTAATAATGTGTTACGAAAATATGATATTTCTTTTAAAAAATATTGATTTACACGAATTGTGGATCATTTTCTTTAGATATTTAATATTATTTTTAGCTAACAGTTTTTGTTCGTTGGAAATATAATATAACCTGAAATATGATAGTCAATGAAATAAAATAATTATTTATTTAGTTTTTTAATTATGAAAGATACTTTTAACATAAAGATACTTTTAACATAAAGATACTTTTATATAAATAGGAAATTGTAAAATAAGTGTTCAACAGAGCAATATATATATATATATGTTTACGGATGGGCGACTATATGAATTTAGCCATCCCCATTTTTTTAAGGTAATCCCTTAAAAAATATTGTATGAACAAAAAAATCTTTTAAAAATTGTTTAACCAACATAAGTTTTATCTAAATAATATTTTTTATCTTATTACTTCATGACACGGTTATTTACACTATTATCAAATAATTTGATAATATAATTATTATATTCAAACGAAATTATCAATTATTGTTAACTATCAAATAAAATAAAAAAAAATCTTTCATTTGTGTTTCATATAGTTAATAATTGAAGTAGGATTCAAAGTATTCCTAATAAAATCATAAAATTTTTAATGTGTGTTTTATAAAACTTGTTTTTAAATTTTTGAATAAGATCAATTATCAATTATCAATTATAATTATCTATTTTTTTTTAATTATTATTTATCACACATAAGTCATGATTAATTTTCACAAGTGCTATTGATATTATCTATTCTATTGAATTCTATTGATATATTTAACGACTTAATAGTAAAAAGGAATAATAATGTTTTTAATACTTTTTAGTAAAGCAGAAATTTTTTTTTGATCTACAGTTTTTGTTTTATTATAAATAGAATCTTATTTTATGTTCATTCTTTATACTTTATAAGAGTGTCGACTTTAGATTTTTTAATGTTTACATACATAATTAACTAGCTTATTTAATAGATTATGATCTAATTAAGAAAATGACTTATTGATAACAACTTTTAGGCCAGTACTTCAGATGTTATTAACATTTTAGACCTAGGTGAGAGGAGTAAAATAGAGGACTTTTTAATAATAAATATAGTAGCATTCGCACCTCGCCTCTAGTTTTTACTATAATTTGTTATTAGTATCTAAAATACAAAGTTTTTTTTAACCAGTCATTTTCTTAATTAGATCGTCTATTAAATGAATAGCTAATTACGTTTGTTTCCACTTGAAAAAATAAAGTTTAAACCCTTATAAAGTATAAACGATTAACATAAAAAATACTTCATAATTGATAAAATGAGAAGAATATATATTGTAAAGAAACTAATAAAAATGATAATTTTCAAAGAATTATTCTGTATTATTTAATAGTTTTAATACTAAAACATAATTATTAATCGTACTTTAAAGAGAAATATTTATTATATTCCTGAATAATTGTTATTTTTTATAAATATTTTGAGTATCGATTATATTATATTTTGTAATAACTTATTGTATACAAAAAATTATTGATAGATTTTCATTTTTAAAAATTTCAATAAATTAACAATTTGATAATTTTTAATGAGTGTAATCAAAAACATTTTTATTATATAAAATTTATATTTGACATTTTATTAATTTTGGTTTATTTTTTAAAATAAATTGGTGCATTGATGAAAGTGACAGCACAAGAAATTTTCATTTTACAGAATCTACTATGCTAATATTTAAAAAGTTATAGTTGTAATCTTGCCAAGGAATAGACATTATTATTATAAAAAATTAGATTTCTTCTAAACTACAGTAAAATTATATTATTGGGTACTATTATGGGTTCGCTTTAAATGTCACAACTTACTAATGTAAGTCGTAACATATACAATGCGTACAAGTAACAAATAATTCAATGTTCAGAAAGTGTCGCTACTCATTACCTGCCTGTTGCCATGTAAACGTCACATATTAAATTTATTTAGTTATAAATGCTATACCATTGCCAACTTTCATTACAATTTGAACAAAGAAAATACCGAATTGCAAGTAAATGTGGGGAAATTTAGCTTTTGATACTATTGAGCTTTTTAAAATAAAATTATTATAATTTATGGCGTTTGAAATCACATATTTTATAAATACTTGATACTAAATATTAAAATTTTGTTCTCGGAATTTAACACATAATAAATATTATAATAATATATGTATTGCTTTATAGCGATTATAACTGCTGAGGCATAGAATATTGAAATGTAGACCTTTTCATACTTAGGGGTCTTAAAATTTTGATGTTAACTACTGTTTCAAAAACTTTTTCATAATGAAAAAAATGCAAATTCATATTATATTATATGCAATATTTATTAATTAGTCATTTTCTATTCATTTATTAATTAATGGCAACGCGAAACTTCCCAAGGGATGGCATTGCATCTTCGACAACTTTAGACATTTTTAAAGGTTTTTATTTGAGTGAGATCTAGTACCTAACAGAGGAATATTATTATCACATTTTATAGTTATAAAATATATAATTTTTATTTACAGGTGTTGAGCAACATTCGGAAATAATTGATTCTACTTTAGTCAATCAGGTAATCGAATATATTATATAATGGTGCCTAATTAAAATACATTTATTCATTAATAATTTTCATAACTATGGTTCAGATTTTATCTATCACACCTAGTTTTTGAAATAATTATTAATTACTAATTGAGAAATAACTACAAAGTTCATTTAATAGTATTTAATAAGAGTTGTGCAAAATTTGGAGCTATTCCATCAAATTTAACCGTTTTTTTTTTTTTAGAGTTGAGTTTAATTGTAATTTAAAAAAAAAGCTAATTTTTTGAATATAAGATTTTTTAAATTTAACTTAAATCCGAAAATGCGTTTTTATGGATTTATTAATTAAAAAAAGTAGNAACCGTTTTTTTTTTTTAGAGTTGAGTTTAATTGTAATTTAAAAAAAAAGCTAATTTTTTGAATATAAGATTTTTTAAATTTAACTTAAATCCGAAAATGCGTTTTTATGGATTTATTAATTAAAAAAAGTAGGGAGCGAACTAAACACTCATATTAATTGAAAAAACACATTCACGTTTAGGTACCTTCCAAGCAATTTAAAACACAACAGACAACATCAAATTGAAGTTATTAATATAATAATGATATTATATATATATATACGTAATTATGAATAAGTCGGATTATAAAAGTGTAATAAAGAAAGGAGAGCAGGTAATACACTCACTAGTGTGATTGAACAAAAAGTAAAATTAGATCATCCTTTTTATATTATACGGGCATCTCAAATGGACTAGCTAGATTTTTTAAGATATCAGTGATGTCACTTTAGTAACCATCTAAGAGCAATAATTGAAAGATTTATTAGGAAACTTTAAAGGTAAAGTAAAAGAAGGTGTAATATTGGACATAATATAACGTGAAATTTGTAATAAATGTTACATAGGACAAACAAAAAGAAACATAGTGGTCAGATTTAAAAAACACTTAAGAATCATTAAAAATCAAGAAGTTGATAAATCTCCAGTTGCTCGACATTTAATGACACATAATCACTCCATTAAATTTTTTTATCCATTTAATCATAAAACTTTTTAATGACGTAAATAATTGCAAATAGCTTATTTTAAGGGAGGCAATAGAAATGTGTAAAAATAAGAATAATATCATTAATTGGGATTTTGGCCCACCGCCAAATTCATTATTAAACTATTGTAAACAGCCAAAATATGACATTCGGCTAGATGATAACATCACTACCCCAACAACAAAACCAGTTAGGGCAGGTCGTGTTTATGAGGATGGCAACCGATAACTCAACAACAACACAACACCCACTCTAACCGCGCCAAATCACTTTGGCACTATTGTAAAATCTGTTAGTGAACATTATTTCCGAAATTAGTATACTTATATTAGTTAGCAGTTTTTGTGGGTTTTTGATGTAAATATGTTTTATATTTTTAGTTTTTAATTAATATTTTAAGTGTATTTTCAATTTTAAATAATAATTTTGATTTCACGTGTTGAGAGAGAGAGTTATTGTTGAAGGTTAAGGGGCTCAGCCTCCCCAGTTTATAATTTATTTAGCCCTTTCAAAAGTTTAGAAAATTATATAAATTGTTTTTTAATTAAATGAAGTTATTTTTTGGAAGTGGATAACAATCCTATGTTTAACCGACTTCATAATGCGTGCATTAAATCTTTTCTACACAACAGGTGTGTGATTTATGTTGTCACTGTTGTGTTGTTAATATTTAACTTAATACTATAAACTGAAATATACAAACTAAAAATTTTATAAATATTAAAATGCTGTAGAAATTTAACTAGTGTACATTAATAAAATATTTTTTTATGAATTAATTAGAATCTGATGATGAGAAACTGAGAAAAAATTAATTTTACTATGATGTGTTAATTTATTAATTAATTTTATGTGTCTGTCGTCATTTTTTCAGCATTTATCGAACCAATTTTTTCAACAATAAAAAATGTAAAAAAATACAAATTCCATCTAGTTTAAGACACTACTCATAAAAATTAAAATAAGTTCCCTTATTTCCCATACATAGGGTTATTCTCCCAAGAAATTATGATTTTTAATCTGTATAATTCAACATTTTTTCTTAAAACTGCCATAAAATATAAAAATGGATGATTTAAAGTATATTATTTCATAAAATATATTAGGTGTTACTAATTACAATTTTTGTTTTAAATCAGACCCTTTACCTGTCCAAAAGTGGCATTCGAAATAGAATCTTTGCACAAAAAGTTAATATATTTAACTTAACTTTTTAAAATGTTCCGGAAATACTGAGTCTTTTAAACATATGTTAAATTAAATTTATAAATACGTACTATAAGTTAAAAAAAATATATTTTTCTGACAATTGTCTTCTAAATGTAAAAATACCCCGAATTTAAACAAAACATTATAATTTTGTATAAAAATCACTATTTTTCGTTTTTTTTATAGTTTTTAGTTAATTTTTTTAAAAATTATTTATGTCTACACTATAGGTTAAATAGTACTGATTTTTTTAAGAAATAAGTACCCTCATTTTAACCCTTTTACAAAAAACAATAAATATAATTAAGATTTAAATATTAATAATCATAAATTATGTATTTTAAAACTGAAATTTTAATTAATTGACAAATATCAGAATTATTTAACTTTTTTATAATTCCTTTGTAAAAATTACAAAACTTATTTATTGTGACATGGTCCTGTGTTGCTTCGTGATACACGGAGCCCCGCGACATCTTTGTCACCCAATGACGGATATATGGTAATTTGACTGACCAACATAATAAAGGATCTACCGGACTTAACCATCTAAATCAGTTTCTCGACTACATAATTGTGACGTAGTCGTGTCAATTTAATATAAATTTCATAATAAATATAATTATCTAGAAATTAGGAGTTAATGTTGTCTTTAGAATAATCCAAGAATTTCTTCTTCAATTAAAATTAAATACTATCTGCAGATTTGTACGATAGTGATTTTTATCACTGTCGGATATCATTTATACTTTTCCTTCCCACTGTGCTAACGTTATTGATTTTTTTAAATCTGCTTTACAAAATAGCTTTCTTGAATTATTTGTTTACATTTTTTTGAAAATTAAATTAAAATTATTTGTTTAAAATAAATAAATACTACAAATTATGATATTACAGTCCAAAAGTATAACAGTACTTTGCTATCCACTTCAATCATTATTCAGAACGCGTGGAATATCGATGGTAAACCTGAACCAGGAAGTTAATATTTTAAGTACGAAGAGATTATACTTCACAAACATTTTCAATTATTCACAAATGAGAATTATGAGATGGTAATCTACTTAATAATTAATCCCCTTTTTGGGATTTCAATATTTAAATTAATATTTCTATCTATGCAACAACAGATTTTAAGGTAACTTCCAAAACATGAAAACTTAATTTACAAAATTTATTTACAAAGAACCCTAATATTGTTTATGTCATCTATCATTACTTTATATACTCATACTGATTTTGTTTAATCAGTGCAATTATTTTCAAACATTAAAATTTGACTTATCATTTTCTCTGTTAATCTATTATTAGTTATTTTCACTATTTCTTTTGGTTCATTTCTTTCATGAAGAAAGAATATATGAAATTTATAAAAAAAAAATATATGTATTATACTTTTTCTTATGTAATTATTAGAGTATAATTTGTACACTTAAACAAAAATACAAGTTCTCTACTTGAAATTGAACCTTCTTTAAAAATTATACAGTTTTTGTTAACTTCAAAAAATAACATTTTATTCTACTCTTATGCTTTTTAAATTCTTACTAAAACACTGTCAATGCTTTTTATTGACGTTTTTAACAAGGATTTTCATCTTCTTAAGAATTTCTTACATTTTTCATTTTTTTGGATTCTGAGTTTAATAAAAGTAACATTTGTTCATAAGCTTTTTATATTTTTCAGTGATTTTTATTAATTTAATACTTATTTTATGCATTAATTATTTTTATTTTTAGAATAATTTTTATATTTTTATGAGTTTAACCACTGGGCATTTAAAAAATAATATCTTTGCACTTTTAAAATAACATAATCAAAGTATTTATCAATACTTTTTTTTTAATAAAATAAATGTAATAAGTGGTACAACACATTTCATTTACTATCTAAGGTTTAATTAATACGGGTCTTAGATAAGCAGTTTCCGTTTGAAAATTTCAAACATTATGTATGTCGTTTCGTAAAAATATTTCTAAAAGTAGCCAAAATTCAAATAAAATCTTCCCTTGAAATTGATCCGCATCAAGTAATAATAACTATTATTATTGAAAAAATATCGTATAAACAACATATTGATCATCACTAACCTAAAGAGTTATAACCAGTTCTAATATTTGTCATTCAAAACAAAAGTTTTAATTTTTTATAAATTAATAAAAGGTATTTTTGACATTTTAAAGCATCTGATTTAAGTTAAAATAATTAACAAATACATTTTTCTCTTTAATAATTAGCTAGTATAAAATTATCGAAATTCTTTTAATAAATTTTACTTAAATATAAATTTTTTTAGAAAATTAACCTTGCTTTGAGATTAACTACTAACAACTACATTTGTATAAAAATATTTTAACAAACAAACAGTTTTATAAAAATAATCGAACTAAAATATATTTTATTTTATACTTATCTAGATCTGGAGTCTTAATATTAATTTGGTAATATCATATAAATTATATGTAGATAATTAATTGATTTATTTCTGGATAAATAAAATAAAAATAATATCTTTGAAAAACATATTTGTATGCAGGACATTTAGAAACCTATATTAGTCATTATTTTATAATGTAAAGAAACTTATATTAAAAATATATTAATTTAAAACTAAAAAAATATTAAACTCAAAAAGCCAAAAAAAAAAAAATTACTAAAAATTTGTAGATACATATTTTGGAAACAGTGTTACCATTATCAACGGTAAACATATATTGACACCCTCGGAGAAAAACCGCCTCATATAGTAAGGGGGTACTAAATTTTGATATATATCGGAAAAACTTACACACGTTCAGGTACATTCCGAACAATTCGAACCACAGCTGGCAACATAAAATGGCAGCTTTTAATACTATGGTTTACAGCTTATAATCCGATGAATGAAATATATTTTGATAAATAACTAAGACTTATAAGAGAAATAGCTATATTTAATGGGTACATCGAAAACGTAATTTTGAATAAGTCCGATTATAAAAATGTAATAAAACTTTTTAATAACGTAAATAATTACAAATATCTTATTTTAAGGGAGGCAATAGAAATTTTTAAAAATAAGAATAATTTTATTAATTGGGTTCTTAGTTTACTGGAAAATTCATTATTAAACTTGTTTAAACTGACAAGGTGTGATAATATTATTTAGTGATAACGTCACTAGGTGGTGATAAGGTTACTCCGTGTATATAAGGTGTTTTTTTCCGGTCGAGGTGTTAGTATGCGTTTACCATTGACAATGGTAATATTGTTTTGGCCAAATAATACGTAAGTACTTTATTTTTGTTAAAAAAAAAATTAAAATTTTTTTTTATACTATAATAGATTTGAATGTTAGGTTTAAATTATTTAAATTATTTATATCGTGAATATGAATTTAATCAAATATATTATGATCATAATAATATTATTCTACTCAAAACCAATAATTGTATAAAGTCTATTTATTTTTCAATTATTACTGAAAATAAAGATTTCTTTTTTAATTGCAACAAATTTTTAAATCTTTATCTCTGTATAAACCCATAAATGGATTTAGAAAAAAAATTGAGTGGGCTTATGATAATTTCTCACAGTTTTTATAAAATATTATGTATAATTTATTAATTTTTAAGGGGATTAGTCCCCAAAGTCCAAACCTAATTCCGTCTATAATAAAATCAAATTATGATTAAAGTATATGGTTTTTAATTTCTGTAAGGATAATAAGTAAAATACCTGTAGATTTATGAAATCACATTTCACACTGTTAAAATATTTATTTTCTTTTATGCATTTTTAGTATTATTAATTTTTAATAAATAGGTAAATAATACTTGACTGATAACAATAATATTAAAGAATATTATAAACAATACGCTTTTCATCATCAAAGGTTGTTTTAAAATAGTTGATCCAAACAGATATAAAGTAGTGACCTATATATTATATTCATGTATCCCATTTTACTGTGTTATTGTATTGTGGTCCTTATTTGGTCACGTTTTATGGACTTACAATCAATAAATAATAATTCAGCAGTACGAGTTTAGGTTTTCAATAGAATATATACTTGTAATGTTTTTGAAGTTTATTTGCTCATGATTAGCAATCAATATTTAGTAAAAATGTCCAACTTGGTAATAAAATTATTTTTAAATACACAGTTTGTTTAAATGGATATAATGGTTGCGAAAATTAGAAAGTGTTTCCGTATTGAATTAATAAACTTCATTTGCATTTTAACACAGGGACATTTAGCAGTGAAAATTTTGCATCATCACAGTTGTAAAACGGTATGAACAATAAACATTTACTACAACATCAACTAATTTTAGATGACGTAATTTTAGCAAAAACACATTGCCATAAGTATTAATCATAATAGTAATAATATATACACAAAAGCCACATTATTCTAACTACGAGATTAATTTTTTCGTTGTTTTTCATTACAACTCTTTACAACAATGTTATAACAGTTACTCGGTTTTATTATTTATTTATTTAAAAACCATTAAAATTATCACTAAATTCTATCGAAAAAATATTATATACGAAAAGAAATATAACATATTATTTAAGTATTAACTCTACTTAATTTCACTTAAACATTTTTTTTCAGTTATAAAATATTTAATGGTGTTAACGAATGTAAAATTTATAAATAATATTTATATAGAAGTAAGTAGATACGCAGTATGTATTTTTAACATTATTCTTACCAATTGAGTGACACATGTATTAAAAAAATTTGCGGTTAAGTAATTTTTAAGGTTCTTCAATAATTAATTTATATTAAACAAATATTTATTTTAAAGACTTTTAGGTAACCGATTTTAGATGTTTTTTTAGGTTATTGTCGTTTAAATAATTATAAATTAAAAATCAATGATATTATTTTTCTTATCAATTCTTAATTTCTGATTAGACGGCGTTTTAAGTAGGCAATTGTACTACATTGTAGTGAACGTATTTTCAATTATTACTAAAGAGTTATGAGTTTTAATATTGTTATTAATTTCAACACTGGAATACTTTCAATTTATTAGGTTATTCTGAATTGTTGAATTTATAGGCAGCTAATTTTATAAAAGTAGCTGGTAAAATAAGCTACACGTAGCTTACTTTTTGCTATCTATAAAGAAAATGAAACTCTTTGATATTTTATTTTTCTATGGTATTGAACAAGTATAATGTATACTATATAGATATAATATATTACGAAGAAATTGATATATATGGTCAAACAAAAATCTATGGAATTATTGTTATTATAAGTTTCGTAGAAAAATAAATACTAGAAAAATTATTTTATGTTGTTGCTTTTTACTCAAAGGACATTTTATGTAATATTTTATATACATATATATATATATATATTTTAAAGTGTATACAATTAACTTTTGTAAATTTAAATACAGCTATGTGTGTACTGAATATTAAAAAAGTAATATTTTACCAGTATAATTTATTATTTGTGATTTATATCATAATAGATGTTTATCCCCAAATTTAAAAAATTGAATTCTGCTCACTTATAAAACTCACAATAATTTATTAACATGTTAAGAATAATTTAATTTGGAATATTATTATTAATTTTATTTTATTGTATAAAACAAAAAAGTGGTTAATTGATATATATCAGAAAAAAATTTTTAAACAAATATTAAAGCTCTTGTCTAATGTTCAAAATTTTTAAAGAAATTATTTTAAAACAAAGTAGTGTATNTTAAACAAATATTAAAGCTCTTGTCTAATGTTCAAAATTTTTAAAGAAATTATTTTAAAACAAAGTAGTGTATTTTATGTATGTAATTGATGAATTGAAATTAATAACGTGTTACATTGTAAAAAATAATTCAAAAATTCCTATATGTCAGATTACGAATTTAATATACACGTTATTTACACAAGTAGTGCAATTTTGAATAAAGTATCGAAAATTCGTATACAAATATAACATTTTTATTAATACATTTTATGCGTGAAAAACTTTTAATACATGTATGCAAAAATTTGGACATTTTTTTAAGAGTTTATGTGCCGTAAAAATTATTTTGAGTAATTTATCATTTTATGAAAATTGAAAATAAAAATCTAAAATCCTTAAAATTTAAGAATAAGTTATTTAATAACTTATTCTTATAAAAATATTCATAAAAATTGTACATTTAGACCCTATATTTATCATTTTATTTCTCTATGTATTTTATTGTTTATTTTCTATTTATATAAAAAAACATATTATATTCCTATTTATTTCCCCCCCATCACCTATCGACACTCAGTCCGTTTTATGTTTTTGGTACATGACATGTTATTGATTTTAATTTCTCAATTATGCTGTAGAGATAGTTATGTTGAATTTTAAACATGATCATATTATAGTATGAACTAATTTGAAAGTTTAAAACAAATTTTATTTTCAGAAATTCCAGTGGCCATTACAAAAATGTTTGGAAAGTGGCGACTTATTGATCGTCCAGCTTTTGGGGCACCAGAGACATCAAAGCGACAAGACACTTGGCTATTATACGTTATCAATGGATAGGGTTGTAACAGAACGACGAGTTCATTTTATAGATTCTTTTTCGGACATAAACGATCGTTCACTGCCAGTAAGTCAATAACAACATCAATTTTATAACATAACAAATTTATGACTGTAAATGGCGTTTTACTTTATTTAATATTATTGTTTTTGAAAATTAGTGCTAGTATTATTGTTAATATTAACAGGTTATTATTTAAGGTTAAAAATTATATTTTCAAAAATATTTTACTAAATTATCTACTAAAAAAGTTCTGGCTCTTAAAAAATAAAAACTTTTAACTTATAGAAGTGAACTTTTTTTTTATCGTAAAACCTGCTATATATTTTTCGACGATGTAAATGTTCCATTGCTATTCAAAATACTCAAAAATCGGCTATTTTTGTGGAAAACCGTATGATGTTTGAATTTAATGTCTGATAACTTTTTGAAATTAAGTTTTCGGATATTTTATATTTATTTTGATGTATATTAAATTCGTTTTAACTTGATGTAGGTTTAAAGAAGTCGAGTTTTTGTAAACATTATCAAAAATTGAAAGAAAAAAAATGTTTGATGTGATTTTGATTAATGATTAGATTTTTAAAAAAGTATTTCTTTTTAGCAAGAATAACCTTAAAGTATTATTAATAAAAATTTCGTGTAGATCCATTCAGTTTTCTAAAAGTTATTTCAATATAAAATGATAACATCAACATCGATTGCTTTATAATAATTGAATTTTTTTAAATATTTTCCTTTATTATGGGGATTCAGGAAAAATGTTAAAATTATAATGTTTTTAAGAGTCATCTACATACCATTTATGATTTTATCTTATCTGGCGTATCGTCAGTAAAAGATAATAAACTTGCATGACTAAAACAAAGAAAAACAGAATAAAACCAATAATTTCTTAGCTATGTATCGATTAGTGAAAAAAAATTAGCTATTGATGAATTAAATTTTATATTCGATTCACAAAATGGTAGCTTTTTTACACAAACAAAAATAACTATCAATAGTACTTTAATTCTATAGGAAGACTAAATAAAACTATATAGATGCAAAAGTGCTAATTCACAAATTTAAGTAAAATAGTTAATACAAAAATTTGTTCCAACATTATTTTTAATATTAGATTATATGTTTCAGTAATCTTATAACAAATTAAAGTTTTAAAAGCGGAATAAATAAAATATTTTTGTAAAAACATATTATTAGAATTCTTTGAATTTTAAAAAATAATTAAAAATACCTGTCGTTTGTAAAACATAAAATGTTAAAAGAAAGTTGAGCAATCTTAATGGATTTTTCTCTTATAATGTAATTAAGTATATTAAGTAATTTTTTCAACATAAAATGGATGACATTTTTCCTTTTTGAGCTTAAAATAATATATAACACTATCAGATTTATTATGTTAGCCCTGATATTACATTTCTTCGGGAATAAATAAAAAACTTTTTTAATATTTTAAATAAAAAAGTTTCTTACATAATTTTACTTAACTAAATTCATATATCAATCTTAATAAAATATAAAAATAATGTACATCTTGAATCACACTAACAAGTTTTTAATTTTTCATGAGAAATACAATTTTTTTCAATGTGTATTTTGAATAATAATATTAATAAGTTTATGAAAATATATATGGAAAAATTTACAGTAAAATAATTTTATTGTTTTTATTAAATCTTTAATCAATTTCCCTTGTATAAGACACGTAGTAGTAATGTATTCATATGGCGATGTAACTTATTTGAAATAAAATTTTTCAATGTTGATTGAAAATTGAAATGTAACACATGTTTATTTAATATGTAAATTGCTGCTCGAGTACATTTAATACGTATACGAATTATTACTTGTAGTAACTCATAAAGAGAGAATAAAATAAATAAAATATGAAGGGGTTGGGTGCTTCTTTATTGTATTAAAAATATTATGACTCGGGGTATGAGTACGAGGGTCTGTATGAAAGATGGAGGATGATAGAAAAATAAAGTGATCGTTATTCTATTAATATGGGATTTATTGTGATTAATTGTCAATTCGTTAATATCAATAATGCCACGAGCTTGGACGGTTATCTATGATAGGTGGGATTGATTCACCTCGTGTGTTTACCCAGAGTGGTATGGTGGCTATACATATAAACCTCCAACCTAACTCCTGAAATAGACACGTATCAAAGACATAACTCTGTGCTAACGATTTATCGATTTTTTAAATTTACTTGGTATATTTCTAATTATTGATTGTCACTTGATTTTCCTGTATGCCTACTTAATCTATGTTCTCATAAAATTTAATTCTAAATCTTATATATTTTTGGTGAAATTATTAGCTTCCTACCTTGATATTTGTAATGACACGCTGAAATTAATAAATATTGTGTTTTTATAAAAATATAATTGTTGAAACGGCGGATCACTTCTCGTATATATTTCATTGTGAAGGTGTGGAATGATTGAGCGCAGTGAGTGCTTCTGTGAATATCTGACCGCATCTGAACAAGTGAGAACATTCTGACCACCATTAGAGTGATATCTGAGCCAGAATGCTCATTATTTTAGGCTTTTTATATTAAATTTCATAGTTAGTTTAAAGACAAAAAGTGATCACCGACGGTACCATTATTTCTTTATTAATCGTAATTTATTACATGTTATTTATTACATTTTCGTCAATAATGATCTACATTTCATAATGTTCTACCGTTTGTTCAATAAAATCGTACACATTATTTATTACCTTATGTCTAATACATTATTATTACATATTGTTTATTATCTCCTGTTTCTTTTATATAATTAATATACGTTTTTTTCTACGAAATTTCATTATTATATTTAAATATTTAAAAGGTATATATATATATATATATTAGGGTGGTCCAATTCTTATGGGTAAAAAAAAAAGTTTTTTTTTCTGAGCTCCACAACCATATTTTTGTTTCTTAGTCAAAAATAAATGTTCACGCCATAAACTAGCCCATTCTAAACATATTTAGAGGTCGCTAGGATTTGTAAGTAAGAAGTAATAGGAATTTATCAATGGTTTTTATTCTAGCGTAATCATTAACCGCCGATAA
Organism: Daktulosphaira vitifoliae; assembly: GCF_025091365.1. Taxonomy (NCBI): domain Eukaryota; kingdom Metazoa; phylum Arthropoda; class Insecta; order Hemiptera; family Phylloxeridae; genus Daktulosphaira; species Daktulosphaira vitifoliae. The sequence goes on from NW_026099575.1 coordinate 29,056,527, forward strand.
CGAACAGATAATAGCTGTGCATAATAACCATGAGTATTTTACATTGTCCGTCAAAAATGAATTGTATTTTCCTTTACTATCTTATTTTATTTACATTATTGGTTGTCCAGTTAAAACTGAAATGGTGCGACATGAGTTAACATTTCAAACCATTTATCGACATTTTATTTTGAACTGTTGTTGAGTCAACATCGCTTGTTATAAACACGTGAGTATTTGAAACGTTACCTGCGGTTATTAATTAATTTAAAATACATATATTAATGATTGTACTTTTTTANTATATCTTATTTTTCTATTAGTATACATACTATTTTGTGTGATTTATTAATTGAAGCCTTAAATAGTACATTATAAAATTAATGATATACTGTGTTATCTTGACATACTTAACTGTTGAAGAATATTTAAATTATGGAATTTAGACTCACCGTAATTTTATTATACAGGGTGTTCAGTAAGTCAGGAAACGGGTTTCTATTGTTCTCATTGTTTGTAACAATGAGAACAATAGAAAC